>NC_057851.1:28418558-28773601 GCF_015237465.2 Chelonia mydas | reverse complement strand
CTCCATGACTTTTCCGGGGATGGAGGTGAGGCTGACTGGCCTGTAGTTCCCCGGATCCTCCTCCTTCCCTTTTTTAAAGATGGGCACTACATTAGCCTTTTTCCAGTCGTCTGGGACCTCCCCCGATCACCATGAGTTTTCAAACATAATGGCCAATGGCTCTGCAATCACATCTGCCAACTCCTTTAGCACTCTCGGATGCAGCGCATCTGGCCCCATGGACTTGTGCTCATCCAGCTTTTCTAAATAGTCCCGAACCACTTCTTTCTCCACAGAGGGCTGGCCACCTCCTCCCCATGCTGTGCTGCCCAGTGCAGTAGTCTGGGAGCTGACCTTGTTCGTGAAGACAGAGGCAAAAAAAGCATTGAGTACATTAGCTTTTTCCACATCCTCTGTCACTAGGTTGCCTTCCTCATTCAGTAAAGGGCCCACACTTTCCTTGACTTTCTTCTTGTTGCTAACATACCTGAAGAAACCCTTCTTGTTACTCTTAACATCTCTTACTAGCTGCAACTCCAAGTGTGATTTGGTCTTCCTGATTTCACTGCTGCATGCCTGAGCAATATTTTTATACTCTTCCCTGGTCATTTCATAGAATATCAGGGTTGGAAGGGACCTCAGGAGGTCATTTAGTCCAACCCCCTTCTCAAAGCAGGACCAATCCCCAACTTTTGCCCCAAATGGCCCCCTCAAGGATTGAACTCACAACCCTGGGTTTAGCAGGCCAATGCTCAAACCACTGAGCTATCTCCTCCCCCCCCATCCAATCTTTCACTTCTTGTAAGCTTCTTTTTTGTGTTTAAGATGAGCAAGCATTTTCCTGTTACGCCAAGCTGGTCACCGGCCATATTTACTATTCTTTCTGCACATCGGGATGGTTTGTCCCTGTAACTTCAATAAGGATTCTTTAAAAATACAGCCAGCTCTCCTGGACTCCTTTCCCCGTCATGTTAGAGTACTGTCGCTGTCTTTTTAATCTCTCTTCATACAGAAGCTATTCCATACCCCTAATAATTTTTTGTTGCCCTTCTCTGTACCTTTTCCCATTCTAATATACCTTTTTTTGAGATGTGGCAACCAGAACTGCATGCAGCATTCAAGGTGTGGGTGTACCATGGATTTATAAAGAGGCATTATTATATTTTCTGTCTTATCATCTCTTTCTTTCCTAATGGTTCCTAATATTCTGTTAGCTTTTTTTTACAGGGACTTGTTTTTTAAAGAGTACACTATCAGAAAATGGAATTTTTAAAGATTAGTCAGTTAAAATCAGCTTGGTGTCCCTTTCAAAGTTTTCTCTTCTTTTTGCACATTTTGTTTGCATCAGAATTCTTGTCCACACTGTAGTTTATTCCACACTTAATCTAATCCACACGTCATAAGGGACAGATTTTCAAAAGTACCTAAGTGAGTTAGGTTCCTAACCTGTTCAGGGACTTTTATAAATCCCCTATGGCTATATTTGCATTTTAGGTGCCTAAATACCTTTGAAAATCTGGCCCTATGTAAAAAAAAAAAACCAGTTAAAACAATATGGGATTGATACAGGAATTGCTTGGTGAAATTCTGTGGCCTGTGTTATACAGCAGGTCAGATTAGCTCTTAATGATCCCTTCTAGCCCTAAAATCTATACAAAAATAAAGTTTAACTGTCAAAGAAATGTTTCAGTCCTTTAAATTGCAGCAGCGATGGCTCTGGGGGCACGTGGCTTGGGTGATGTCAAAGGTATTCTTCATTCTTATTTGGGGGATTTAGTCCTCAGGGTAGTAAGCATTAGGAAAACGTTTCAAGCCTGAAATACACCAAAAGAGTATCAATAAATACATCCTGGTGACTGCAGCAGGAGAGAGAAAAAATTATTATTTAGGCCCCAGAAATCATGAGACTGGCTTAAAATTCATGAAATTAAATAAAAATAAAATAAAAAAAATTAAGGGCTTATTCTTTTTATTTGCCTCCTGGTTTTTCAGCCCTTAGGGTTCACATTTACAAGTTCTTCCCTGCAACCATGAAGGGCAAAAGCTCACTTTTAAAAAATGAAAGCTGAGATGGTCGTGCAAGCTAGAACCCTGCACAGAACTGTCCCACTTACAAAGTGGTTCTCAACCTCTTTTTAACCGAGGGACCCCTAAACTTAAACAGACAAACCTGTGGATCCCCAGGTCCCCCCTTTTATTTTGTTGCTCATAATTTGTTTCTTTCACAATCAAAAATGTTACTGTAGAGAAATTTTTTTTAATTTGAACAGATCAACAAAAAACACAACAAGTTAAAGTATTGACAGCTTATGCAAATCTAATACTAATGCGATCCTTGGGCTTGTTTGACAGCACACAGCTTGCCCAGCTGAAAAGTAATTTCACTTAGGCAAGTGCAAAGGTCATCTTCAACATTCATTCTTGAAAGGTGTTTCTTTTTAATGCAGGTGGGGGCTGAGAATTCATTTTCACAAAGGTAAGTGGTAGCAAATGGAAGGAGGACTCCCAGAGCACAGGTAGCCAGTTCGGGAAATTCACCAGACATGTGCAACCAGAATTCGGCAAACAGGCATGGTTTCGTTGCACATTTCTTATCAATGATGTTTCTCAGCTCAATAAAATCCTCCTCCTCCTCTTTAGGAATCATTTCAAGCATTAGTAGATAAAAAGGGATTTGTGAGCCACAGCATTTCAGTATTGCTTATCTTGTCACTGAAGTAGGTTCTGAAGTGGTAAAGAAGGGAATCCATGTGTTTTGTGATAATAGCACAAAGTCAGGTGGTCGGTCTTGACTTCGTCAAAGTTCAAAAATTCCTGAAGGAGAGGATATATGCTCATATTCCCTTTGTGTACTCGTTTCTGCTGTAGATCCAGTTTCTCAACAAACGCAGTCGCTTTGTTTGACAGTGTGACAGGAGTTGGCTGGCATCCTTGCATGCTAATATTAGGTTGATTCAGGTATTCAAAGATATCAGCAAGATAAGCAAGCCGAGCAAGCCAGTTCTCCTCTGAGAATCTACCTGCTGATTTGAGCATTTTCTCCTCCAAAAATACCTTCAGAGACTCGTGAAGCTCAAAAACATGATTCAAAACCTTTCCCTTGAAAGCTATCTGACCTCCGTGTGCAGGAGAAGATGTGGTGCAATTCACCCATTTCTGCACACATTGCACAAAAAAATACATGCATTTAATGGGTGTGCTTTGATATAGTTAACAACTTTTATGGTCTTGTCAAGTACATCTTTCAGGTTATCTGGCATCTTTCTCATGACTAGGTTCTCCCTGTGAAGTATGCAGTGCGTTACACTTTTGTGAATGGTGCCTCCCTGCCATTGCAGCAGCACGGTCTGTGGACACACCATACCATTGTCCCTAGTCTAGGATGTTGCACATCATGAAATTATCCAGACACTTAAAAATCTCATCACTTGTCATTTTTGTCGGTAGGGATCTGCAAAACAGCAGTTCTTCCATTTTCCCATCACAGATGTATCACACATAAACCAACAGCTGAACCTCACCTGGCACATCCAAAGATTTGTCCAGTTGTAAGCTGTATTTCCCACTTGCTTGAATTCCGTGTAACAACTGGTCTTTCATGTCAGCTGTAACATCTGTAATTCGCCTTTTAATGGCATTATTTGCTACTGGCACATTTTTCAATTTATTAGCACTTTCGTCCCCTAACATTTCATGGCACATATCAATTGCAGCTGGCATCAGTAAAGTTTCAGCAATTGTATGTGGCTTTCTGTTTTTACCAATTCTAATTGCAACCCAGTAGGATGCTCTGAGAGCCTTTTCTTGTACAGTTGACACAGTTTGTATAGTCTTTTTTTGTTTTAGTAAGCAATCCCGCTTCATTTCAAAATACTCCACTGCCTTGTCAATGCTTTCCGCATGCAAAGATCGCAGATGTCTTCTAAGTTTTGCAGTCTTAAGTGCTTCATTAGAAAGTATGTCTCCACAAATTACACACTGGGGTCTTGATTCTTCTCCGACACATATGCACATAAAACCAAGCTTAATGTAGCTGTCATCATATTTCCTCAGTTTTTGGTTTTTTGAAGGGGGTTCAATTTTGCTTTTTTTCTCTCCTGTCTTATTTGAGACATTTTCTGCTTCATGAACTGCCAAAGTAGATGGAGTCGTTTTACAAATAACAACATTTATCCATTATAGAAATTAAACAAATTAATTATATTTCACAGTTGCAGCTGTGAAAAATATAGTATTTTCGTAGCATGAAATAGCATTTTTCTTCCCATGCTGAATTACAAGGTTCATGTTAAACCAACATCTAACTCAACTGGCGTAAACCAGATGTGTGATTGGCACATGATAAATTTAAAAAATGCAGAACCTCAGCTTTTACTTCAGTAATTTAAATACATCAGACTTGTATTCCTGTGCTTTGTTCTCAAACAATCCGGGCACTGGTGGTCCCCCCACTTCCAGGGACTTCCGGCGCTCACTCCCAGCCTCCCCAAATGCAGGAGTCACGCACTGCCCATGGTTGCTGGCATTTTCATGGAGCCCCTGGGCGAACCACAGATTGAGAACCACTGTACTAGCAGACTCCCTTACCGCAGTATATGTGCCAAACCATGGCACCAAATACCTTAAACTAGAGGTGGAAATTGGGAGTCACAAAGTCCAGTCCAAACCCTGAAGGGGGTGTGAGTTTGTAACCAAAGTCACACCTGAGAAGAGATGTAAACAGAGAGGCACTTTCTAATCCAGGGTCTGAAATATGAGGAAATGTCAGAAAAGATATTTCCTCAAAATATAAGGAATCACCAAAAAAAATGAAGAGTTGTTTCATCAAAAAGTAAATGAGGAAAATCTGCACCTAGAGAAAGAAGGGAATCAGCAGAGACTCTGTAATATTATGTGTCACTGGATGGTTTGAGAATGGACAGCAATGACAAAATGGACACAGGTACAGAGTAAGCTGGTAGGTGCTTTCACCATCCAGGAAAGGGAGTCAACACCACACCCAAGTCCATTTCACACCCTTGCTTCAGGGCTCTTTTCATTACTCAACACCACAAACTAATGAATAACACAAAACCAAAGCCTTTGCCCTGACCAATGCAGGATGCAGCCCCCAGGTTTCCTCTTGCCCCTTTCAGCTCCCTCTGCTGGGACACCCCTTGCCTTAACCCTTTCCTTACTGTTTTATCTGGACACAAGGAGGTGCATTGTTTTCAGTAGAAATGTGATTTTCAGGTCAGTGGTGTCCCTTGAAAGAGGGATTTGTTCTGGTAGTTCCCAAAATGTCATCAGAACACAGAGAGAACTAGCCTCATTCCCGGTTTCCTCGCAGGGTATTGATAACTCTGAAGTACAGCACAGGCAAAGCATTTCTCAACACTGTAACCGAACTTCCCTTTGTTCCTGCGTTTTTGTTTCACAGAGGAAATTCTGGAGGTTCCTTTTTAAAAAAATGTCAATTGCTTTTGGCCAACAATGAACATTGCTAACATCAGAGGCTGTGTGGATCACCACATTACCTTGCGAACTGGCAGAGAGACACAAAGCAATAAAAAGCTTAGCAGCAAAAAAAAAAAGTGCGAAACAGTGGAAGGGAAATTGACTGATTTAAAGGCCTTTAAACAGTCCTGTCATGTTTTATTTGAAAGCCATTTACCGAAAATGAGCATTTGCCTCTCTAATTTGCACTCCCTTGCAGAAGGATTATCATCTCCTCACTGTGATTTGCTGTTTGCCTGAGTGACGTGGCAGAGCTTGTTAGGCCTGGTTACAGCATTCGCAATATTGAGGTCAGTTGCCAGCCACAATGGAGGTGGAAATTAGAAGCCACAAGCCTGTTGATAAAATGCAAGCTCCAGGCTGTCTGGAGCCAGAAATGCTATGGATTTCCTTCCACAGCCCCTGCAAGCTACCTCCACAGCTCTACAGGCATTCACCAGAAGATAAACTGGCTGCCGTGGGAAAAAGCCTTCCACAGGACTTAAAATCATGTGACATTGTCATTGCATATAATCAGAAAGAGCTGGTTCTAGACAGCATGGAAGTCAATGGAAAGATTCCCCTTGACTTCAGTGGGTTTTGGATCAGACTGTTTGCTAGAATATTAAATAAACACTAAAAGTTACTGGTACCTCTGTCTAAAAGGAACAATCTCTCTCTCTTTTTTCTTTTTTTTAAATAACACTAACATTATATCACACTTGCATCTTTTGGTATGACTAAGCCTCTTTTGCGTTTCCTATTTCTTGCCATGAGAAACAGTCAGCCATAATATCAAAACTAACCTACCTCACCCCTAATGTGCCTTTTACAGGAAGGTTTGTTGTTTTAAAGTTCAGCTTTATGCAGATAGTGACAATAGAAAAAAAAAACATTTGTGTTGATTCTGTTTCAGTAGCACCTAGAGACCAGTCATACCAGAAATTGCACAAATACATCACTAGTTGTGCAGGAATCAGAATTTCTGTCATTTGGAAAATTTCACATTTTCAAAAGTAACTGTGTTCTGAATTGGAATAAAAATTGGAAATACAGAATTTTCCATGGGATGGAAATTTTTTAAAAATTGAATTATTTAAAATTTCAGGCAGCTGGTAAACTGCTTCCCCAAACTTCCTCGCCAACTTGTTGGGGAACCCAAGGAGTAGGGCAGCCCACCTGCCGGTCAGCCAGTCCAGGAAGCTGGGGGGCCCATCAAGCAGGCTTCCAAGGAATTGGTGAGGCAGGCACCCTGCTGGTTGGTTTCCATTGAAAGTTTTGATAGAATCAACATGTTCTCAATAGAATGTTTCAATTCCATCAAATCAGCATTTTCCGATGTAAAAGTGTTCAGTTGGAAAATATCTGATCAGCTCTACAGATAAAACAGACAGTCCCTGCCCCAGAGAGTTTACAGTCTAGGGAATGCCTTTATTAACTCTAATATTTTGGGGATATATAACATTCCTGAAGACCACGCATCAGGTTTGCACAATGAGAAAAGAAGACCCTAAAAGTATAACATTCTTCACAGCCACAGTGTTGATCGAGTTTGATCTATAACCAAGATAAAACAAAAAGTCTCTATTCTACGCTGTATTCTAGGTGCCCTGGACAAAAATACTTAGCAAAATAACTAATCGAGTTTACAGGTCCACTGATTTCACCGCAATGCCAAACCAACCACAGCCAGGCAAACAGAAACAAACAATGGGAAATCCACTCCTCTTCCCAGCACTCAGCACCTCAGAGTTCTCCCTCCTCCACAAAAGTCAGGAAGAATAATATATGGACTTTGCAGTACCCCCTAAAGGTGAACAGAGTCTGGCTCTTTTGGGCCAATAGGGAGAAAGTTCCAATTCTTGGGAGAATACCCTGCCACCAGCCTCCTCTCTCATACATGGAGGGGGCCCCAGTACCTCTGACAATTGTAAATGCAACAATTTAGCATGGAGAACAAAGACTGTCTTGCAGGCAGACATATCCCAGGGCATTCAGGGCTTTATAGGTTAAACTCCACCTAGCAACTAATAGGCAGAAGTAACGGTGTGTGTCTGTGTTAAGCATGTTTAAAGGAGAGATCTATCAACCACAACTGAGGCTCCACTGGGTTAGGCACCATTCAAACAAATAGTAAGATGATCCCTGCCCCAGAGGGTTCATAATCTCAAAAGAAACAGCAAAGGGATGTGACTTGCCTGAGGTCAGAGCAGGTGGAAATGAGAATAGAACCCTGGTGTTGAGAGGCCCAGTGCCCTATCTATTATTCAGTGCACTAGCCACTGGACCACACTGCCTTGCTAAGCCACAAACACTACCTGAAAAGTAAAAAGGGGGAGATAGGGGTCATTTTTTGTTCCATACTTGGAAGCAAGTGTGCATTTGTTTTTTTACTAGATGCCTTCCTCCTTCCCCCAGAAAATAATAATTTTCCACCAACCATGCCCTAATGGGACCATGATGTTCATCTTTATTCTGCAGGCCACTTTGTAAGTCAGACACTAGATCTTGCACATATAAGCAGAGTCTGAATGAGCTCTCTCCTGACATCTAGTCATGAGCTGTGGAAGAGGACTTCAAGAGCTGATCTCATTTGCATGGGCATACCCACTCTACCTAGGTGCTCAGTATGATGGGATTGCTTGCCCAAATGATCACTTTTGGCTGGTGTTAGATCCCCAGTTTCCTTGTTATTGGGGCAGGAGTAATAAAAGGTTGTTATCCCTGTTGTGTGAATCAAGGGCAGCAGAACTGTGCTTGGCATGCCCTGATTGAGGGACTCACCCTCAACTAAATGGCATTTGCTAGGTAGGGGACATGAGTTCCAAAGCAGCAGCCCAGTGAGTTGAGAGAGGGTGGAGGATAGGCACTTGTACTAGCTACCAATGTGGCTCTCCACTGTGTAATAAAAGTGTTAATTTAGATTCAATTAAGAGTCTTGTTACCCACTATAGAGCTGAAATCACTGATATCTAGGTTTAAGTGTTAGACCTGCTTTGGGACAGTGTCTCTGATGCAAGAGATTGCCCAGTGTGTACCAATAGTGAGGCTCTCCCCCTGACAGTTGAAATCACTGAGAGTTGTGTTAAGTGGGACCTTAAGTGTTAAGGGGACCTGAAGACATTGGGGTGGATCAGTGATCAGCTGGCAGGGTGGCCAACAAAGAGGCATGGCAATTGGTGGGCAGGGCAGCCACCAGAGTGGAGCCCTGCAGAGAGGCATGGTGATCGGCCAGCAGGGTGGCTGGCGAAGAGGAGCAGCAAGTGAGTGCCTGGGTAGCGGAGCAAGTAAGATTCCTTCTTACACACACATCATCCACCCAGGGTGGGAGGTGAACTCTGCTGATGCACCTCTGAACTCCGGGTCTGCACTGACCAAGGACAGCAACTGTGAGTGGGGTGCAGAGAAGGGATGGGCATGTTAAAGGGACTTTTGGTTGCTGGACTTAAGAACCTGAGGGAAAAGGGCACTGCCCAACTTACCTGGGGGTGGGTCTTTTGCTCATGCTTTATGTTTATGAGCCCTAGTTGTGGTTTTTTCCCCAATTTGGCACTGGATTACTTCCCCCCTTTTTATTGAAAGTTTCTTTGCTACACTCAGACTCTGTGCTTGCAAGAGGGGAAGTATTGCCTCTTAGAGGCACCCAGGAGGTGTGTATAATTGTCCCAGGTCATGGGGGAGGGGAGGGGGGGAGGGTTGAGCCTGTTTTGTGTTGTACAGTTGAAAAGGAACCCCTAGATGCTCAACACGGCCCTTGTTGCTGCCAACTCTGACTGGTAGAAGAGTTACACACAGTGGCTGGAAGTGCTTGGCATACACATAGTACCCAGAGTTGTCTGAGCTCCGATTGCTACGCTCTAGTTGTAGACAGCACAGGCTAGAAAGTGGACCAGAACACTCCCTTGACAAACAGAATAGCCTACTACATTCTGGAGTAATTTCAATTCACTAGTCTTGAAACAAGACATTTTTATAATTGTTCACTGGAGTCCTTTAAAAATGTGAAGACTTGAGATCTTATAGTCATGGTGCGATGCTCCAGCATTATGCTAGGCATGCTGCCAAGGCATCAACAAGGGATTAGTTGTTAAATATAATTAAAATTACTGGCCCAGCTGTTTGTAGATTTGTGCAGCTTAGGCACAGCCTGTGGACAGACAGAATCATCCTTGAGCATGCAGGACAAAGATGAGCTATTGGAACATGAAGGTGTATTACTGTCCATCCAAACTTGATTCCCGTAAACGAAACCACACAAAATACTTCTTGGTTTGCCTGTGGCCAAGAATAATATGGTGTAATACAACATCTGGGGTTAATTGTTAATTTCCCAGTAGCATAACACTTGCTTTTCTGTGCATGTCTTAGATTAAAACGTGCTGTTCATTGATTGTTTCAGTCAATGTATCCTTTGAAATTTAAATTTCACTATTTTGGGTTTTGAGACCTCTGTTTGTTCACTTCAAATATTGTTTTAACTGAAGAAATTTGGCCACTAAAGAATCTGGTGTATGAAACAATTTATTAGGATATCAACAAAAATATAGAGAGTGCTCTAGCAAATTGCATTCTACTGGCAAAGACCTCACAAAAGATAGACGTGGGACTGCACATATCAGGAGGCATGTACATGCCAGTACAGTTCTAGTCAACAACTCTCTGCCTTAAACAGCCTAGGATCCTCACGGTATCAGGGAGATTTGTTCTGTTGACAAAATGGCTTGTAAGTGGAGCATGCTAATACGGGGCACAACATTGGAGAACTGCCTCACGTGGAGCCTGTCACAACCCCTAGTAAGGCAGGGCTCTGTTTTGCTGGGTTACAAAACATCTGTGACCATCAAATGGTGACCTGAGTTAGAGGAGGACAGCAAGGGATCAGTACAAGGAAACAATCAGAGAGGCCAAAGTGTTTAAAAAAAAAAGGTAGCAAGTGACAAACCCATAGAAATTCTCAAATCCTAACTGTGTCCCCCCCCCGCACCCTTGAAGGGAAATTTACTGAACATGACTCAGATCAAGTAATGGATGAAAAATCTTTAGCATGTTGATTTAAGTCCACATCAGCAGCACCAAGAACCACAGAAATCAACACCAATGGCTGAGAACAAATGTAATTGCTAGAGAAAGCCAGGAATTTAAGTTTGTGCATGGTCTGAATTTTGCAAAATTGTGACAACTGTGGAAGAAAACAAGTCCTCTGTGTTTGTTAGCAACAAGTCAGACAGTTTATTATGAGCAATTGCAAGGGAAGACTGCGGTCGGACAGGGGGTCCCCTGATCTTAGGCAGATCTTCCTCCTATAAGCAGTGTAAGACAGGTATTTATAGTTTCCCGTGACATACATCAACGGCTAACAGTTATCCTTTGTTTATACAAATTCCCTCCAGATGCTACCTTATCTCAAGGTTTCTGCTTAAGTCAGCATTCCATATTTAAAAACTAAAAGCAAGGCGAAAACAGCATCTCTTACAACTCCCGCGTTATTAGGGTAAAGGTCAGGGTTTCCTTTCACTCTATCCTTACATTGACTAAGACTTCTACCCCCAGATCCTCCTTTTTCTCTTTTTTTTGCTTCCACACATGGGTTTATTCATTTTTATATTTACTCTCTGTGACGAGTTCGGCCACAGAGACCCCCTTCGGACTGTCACCTGACATGCTGAAACTACCTCTGAGCCTGTTTTTTCCTGCCAGCGTGGGACTCCAGAACCCTGTCTTGTTAAGCCAGACATGCTAGCCTGCTGCAACACAGACCTAGGGTCTGAACCATGCCCCCAAAGTTGCAGACTTTAACCAAAACTGCTCAGCGGGTTTCCTATCTCCAGCACCCAGACACATGGGATCCAAACCCCAAATAAATCCATTTTACTCTGTATAAAGCTTATACAGGGTAAACTCATAAACTGTCCGCCCTCTATAACACTGATAGATATGCACAGCTGTTTGCTCCCCCATGTATTAATCACTTACTCTGGGTTAATTAATAGACAAAAGTGATTTTATTAAGTATAAAAAGTAGGATTTAAGTGGTTTCAAGTATTAACAGACAGAACAAAGTAAGTTACCAAGCAAAATAAAACAAAACACGCAAGTCTAAGCCTAATACATTTAAGAAGCTGAATACAGGTAAATCTCACCCTCAGAGATGTTCCAATAAGCTTCTTTCACAGACTAGACTCCTTCTTAGTCTGCACCCAATCCTTTCCCCTGGTACAGTTCTTATTAGTTCCAGCTCAGGTGGTAACTAGGGGATTTCTCATGACTGCAGCCCCTTGTGTTCTGTTTCACCCCCTTCTATGGCTTTGGCACAAGGTGGGAATCTTTTGTCTCTCTGGGTCCCCACCTCTCCTTCTAAATGGAAAAGCACCAGTTTTAAGATGGATTCCAGTACCAGGTGACATGGTTACATGTCCTGTGAGACCCCAAGCCTCCATTCTTTCTGGCCTGACTCACATGAACACAGTTAGGCTTACAAGTAAACAGAGCCATTTACAACCTGTCATAAATATAAAGGGAAGAGTAAACACCTTTAAATCCCTCCTGGCCAGAGGAAAAACCCTTTCAACTGTAAAGGGTTAAGAAGCTAACACAACCTTGCTGGCACTTGACCAAAATGACCAATGAGGAGACAAGATACTTTCAAAGCTGGAGGTGGGGGGGAACAAAGGGTTCTCTCTGTCTGTGTTGTTTTTTGCCGGGACCAGAGCAGGAATGTAGGTCAGAACTCCCGTAAAGGGTTAATAAGCAATCTAGTTAGATATGCGTTAGATTCTGTTTTGTTTAAATGGCTGATAAAATAAGTTGTGCTGAATGGAATGTATATTCCTGTTTTTGTGTCTTTTTGTAACTTAAGGTTTTACCTAGAGGGATTCTCTATGTTTTGAATCTGATTACCCTGTAAGGTATTTACCATCCTGATTTTACAGAGGTGATTCTTTTACTTTTTCTTTAATTAAAATTCTTCTTTTAAGAACCTGATTGCTTTTTCATTGTTCATCCAAGGGTTTGGGTCTGTGTTCACCTATGCAAATTGGTGAGGATTTTTATCAAGCCTTCCCCAGGAAAGGGGATGAAGTGAGCTGTAGCTCACGAAAGCTTATGTTCAAATAAATTTGTTAGTCTCTAAGGTGCCACAAGTCCTCCTTTTCTTTTTGCAGATACAGACTAACACAGCTGCTACTCTGAAACCTGACACAGTAGATTATAAGCTTTGTAATGATACCTTACAAGAGACCTTTTGCATAAAGCATATTCCAGTTACATTATATTCACACTCAGAAGCATATTTCCATAAACATATGGAGTGCAACATCACACTCTCCATCAAGCACAATTTTATAGCTGAAGCCGTGCTTGGCACCAATATTTAGGGCAAGGTTTGTGCTCAGTAATCTGACGAAATGTTGGGAAAAATTCCTATTTCCCCTGCCAAGGAAAATTTAAGGATATGAAGAAATATGTGGATTTGAGACTATGGAGTCATCACCAGTGCCTGGGGTTAGCACACAGGCCATACACACAGGCACAAAATTAGCTGCTCTCCTGTCCTCTGGGTTGAATCTGCTCTGCACTGGGTTAATAGGTCTGTGCTACTCCCTGGACCTGTCCATAGTACATTTGGGACAAACTTTTTACCTTGTGCCTGTCTGTGCCCCCCACACCTGCCAGACCCTGGGCCAGGAGCGGGGCTGAGGCTCCAGGAAGGGGGGGATGCAGATAGGGTAAGGGGGCCAAGGCTGGGGGTGGGAGAGGAGCCTCAGCTGAGGGCCAAGGCCAGCCAGGAGCGGATCTGGACAGCGCTTCCTCACCACTTCCCATGGGGCCTGACCCGGGCCCCGCCATGCCTCGTCGAACAGTCCTCTGTGCTCCTGGGGGGCACACCCACTCCTGTGCCTTAGGAGACAGTAACCAGCCAGCCAATCACATATGTGCTTGGCTGTAATATCTGAGGCCAACCTTGCAAGGGACTTTTAAACCCAAAGATGAAGCACCACTATGTGAATGGCAAAGCATCATTAGCCACACATTCCAGATAGGTTAAATAAAGTAGAGAGACCTTTTAATGAACTGAGAGGAGCCTTATAAAGAAATAATGCAAAGAAATAATACTACTTTGTGGCAACTTCCATCCGAGAGTTTAAAAATGGTCTGCAACTAGCAATGAACTGAGTCTCTCAACAGCCGTGTTTGTGAAGTATTTCACCTGTTTTAAAGATGGGGAAACTGATATGGTGTAACTTGGCCAAGGTCACACAACAAGTTTGTGACAGCAAGTAAACAGTTCAAACCTTCCAGCTCTCAGTCATATGCCTTAACCACAAGATCAAAGGCAGAGAGAACACAGTGAAAATAAATAAATAAAATTACTAGTGACTACAGACCAGGAAAAGGAAAGAATTGATTATAAGAGCAGAGTACCTCATGATCAGGCCCTCTCAGAGGTCCAGAGAGGCCTGGGCCACTTCCAGCTTTTGAGGCCCCTAGCCATAATAAAAATAAAAAATGACAACACATGAAAACAAAATGAGGCACCAAAAAAAGAGTGAGACATCATTTGAATATTTTTTTCATTTAACAAATGCTTTTCTAGCCTTTTTCTGTGCAAATGCACTAATTATTGAGGAAAAATCTAGTTTTCATGCAATGTCACAGTTGATATTAAGCCTGGCGAGCCCATTCAAATGCTCTTGTCCCATAGTTGAACAGTGATAGTTCTTTACCTGCTTCAACACCTTCAAGGTGTGTTCACCGGACTCCATTGGTGCAGGCAAACTGACAGAAATACACAATATTTACGAACATTTTTAACTCTTTAATATGACAAAAATCTGTATCAGTTAACAAAAAAATTATGTCTTTTACCAAACCACATCTCTTACTAGCTTAAATTTGCAGCTCTAAGCTGAGAGAGTGTCACATTTTGTCCGATAGGGATGCGCATAAAAACAACTTTCAAAACGTATCAAATGCCAAAAAAATAACAAGTGTCTAAATCTGAGGCCCTCTTTGAGCTTGAGGCCCAGGCCAAATGGCCCTCCTGGACCCACCTCTGATTGGCCCTGCTCATAATCACCTTCAGAAAAAAAATGGAAATTCTGCATAATGTCTGGCAGGCAAGCCAACTAAGGTTTGGTAAGACACCTGAAGGATGTGAGAATCAACTATTCAGTTGTTTCACGAAAGAGCTATTAACAGTAGAGCTTGAATTCAGTAACAAAAGCTAATCAAATGTCAAACTTCTGAATGGTGGTTCTCATATTATTATTTGTATTACTGCAGCATCTAGAAGCACCAACCATGATCAGGGCCCCACTGTGTTAGGTGCTGTACAAATATATAGTAATAGACCGTCCCCCCAGAAGAGCTTTCCATTTAAATGGGCCAGGCTGACAAAGGGTGGGAGGGGAAATAGAAGCACAGAGCAGTGAAGTGGCTTGCTGAACGTCACGCAGGTCAATGGCAGAGGCATGAAGAAAATCCAGGCTTCCTGACTCCCAGTCCAGTTCCTCATCTGGTCAAGCACACTTGCCTCTCTTTGGGGTCACTAAGGGGATGTCTACCCAGCCTGTAGAAGTGAGCTTCCCAGCCTGGGTCGACAGACTCGGTCAAGAGACTCAGCCTAGTGGGGCTCACACTAATACTCTAAAAATAGCTGTATAGACAGTGCTTTGAAGTTGTGGCTCAGGCTGGAGCTCAGGCTCTGAAACCTAGGGCCACAACTTCAAAGTGCTGTCTACATAGCTATTTTTAGATTGCTAGTGTGAGCCCCACTAGGCTGAGTCTCTTGACCCCAGCTGGAAGGCTCGCCTCCATGGGCTGCGTAGACCAAAGGGTACGGTCACATTCCATGATGCAATCCAGACCAGTGAGGGGCTGTGTCACCACCTGCCCTGCAACCTTGGGTGCCTCACAATGCTTTGCTGTTGTAACTCCCAAGCTGGGCTGCTCACAAACAGCCTAACAGCATGCAGGTCACGCCCTGAGTGTCTGTGTAGAGCTGCAGCCCTGGTCTAGCAGCTCTGACCCCTGCAGCCTGTCAGCAACACACCAGTCACACGCTGGCTTCCACCAGCCTGGGTTATTACCTGCAGGGTGACCCCAACATACTCCCAATTCCGAATTTTCCCAAACTGTGTGTTCTGCCCCAGCCAGCCTGGATGGTTCAGGTATTAGAGGTCTGTTGTCCCTCTAAAGGGTCAATATTCAACAATTTCCTACTTTAACTGTAGTTACCGAACAGTTCAGTTTAAACTCAGCCCTGGATTAGTTTAGATTAAAAAATAAATGAAGCTTATTAATAAAAGAAGATAGGAGTTTAAGTGAATTCAAGTATAAGGTATTAAGTCAGAAATGATTACAAGAGAAATAAAGTAGCTAAAATTTCTAGTAGCTAAAATTTAACAAGCTAGACTTGGTTTAGGGTAAAATCCTTACCACAAGTTCCCAGAATTGTGGCTGGCCAAATTCTCATGTCAGGATTTCCCCCAAAAATCAAAGTCCTGGTTCCTTTGTTGTCTTAGGAGAAAGTGAGAGAGATAGCTTGGGGTTTTCTACCCCTGTCTTTTATAGTCTAGTTAACCTTTGAAGTGAAGTCTTCTAAGGGTTTCAGAGGGTACAGAGGGTGTGAATACAGGGGTGCTTTCAGTCATAGATACATCTACACTTTGAGTTGGGAAGACATCCCCATGCAAGCACTGACTGAGGTAGCATGGTAAAACTAGAGCGTAACATGCTGATGCAAGCAAGAGGAGGGGCTACCTGCCCAAGTACAATCTCATGCAAGATACTAGGCATGCACTCATGGCAGCTGGCCCCTCCCATTGCTCATGCTGTTGCAGCTGCAGTCGACTTTTAGAGTCCTATCTCGATGAAAGCTTGGCTGGGTATGTCTCCTTGAGCTGGAAATCACATCCCCAGCTCGAAGGGTAGCCATACGCTAAGTTTGTATAATGCACTAGACTCAGCCCTAGAGTCAACACTTGCAGCAGGTACACAGCTTTGTGTTTTGATACAGCAAATTTTGTGCTGATGAAAGGTTCTAGATTGACTCCCCGGGAATATGAAGTGCTGTGTCCATGGAACAGGCAGTAGGCACGCCAGCTTCCTCACACTGCCCCACCAATATGCCTCAGATTTGAACTCATCTAGGGATGAGATAGTAGTTCAGTTGACACAAGCCCATGCCATCCATGGCCTCTTACCTGAGCTCTTTAGGATTAGTGCCAAGAGTCCTAGCTGTGGTGGTGGTTCCACAAATGGAATTGGATTAAGATTAATTTAAATCATATCAAATAGATTACTAAAAAGCCACCAACGGGCAATATTGATCTCTACTGACCTGATTCAGAGTCTAATCAGCAATCTAGAGGGTGGAAGGATCCATTATCCATCCCCTGGTTCATCCAGTCCCATGGAAACTAACTTCAGCCACCCTTCCTGGAAATAACCACAGTCAACATGGCTGCAGTTCCATTCTGTCTACAAATGACACAATCACTCTGAGTGAGTACGTGTCAACAGGAGCAGGAAGGGTGGAAATGAACCATGAGAAAATCACAGCGCATTTAGTCTTGGTGTGGAATAAGGGAGGGAGATCATTGAGGAGCAGAACCAAAATAAATTTCAAAAGAGACAAAAAAGGAAGATTAGAGAGTGGAAACACCCAGGCAAAGATAAACAGCTTTAATTTTAACTTGCAAAGGATTTTTAAAATTGGGTTTGAGCTCTTTTTGCTGATTTAGAATATATAAAAAGGGTTGAAATATATTTTTTTACCTTGGTAATACCAAGAATGTCAAGTTTGGTATTCCTAGTTTTGCTAGAGGATTTCTTGGATATCTCAGATACACAGTGTGGTCTCTTACACCTTAGGTAAAGGAGTGGGACATTTAATTTTTTAACAAAGACATCCCTTCTCCAAAATATACATTAGACATTGGAATTAAATAGCTAAAAGACAAGGGTACATCTATACTGTGATAAAAGACCCATGGCACAGCTGTGGCTGGCCCAGGTCAGCTGACTCAGGCTTGCAGGGCTCAGGCTGCACGGCTATAAAATTGCAGTGTAGACAGCTGGGCTTGGGCTGGAGTCTGGGCTCTGAGACCCCAGCAAGGGGAGGGAGAGTCTCAGCCTGAGCTCCAGCCCTTGTACGAATGTCTATACTGCAATTTTATAGCCCCACAGCCCGAGGTCTGCAAGCCCGAGCCAGCTGACCCAGGCTCTAAGAGTCAGTTTCACAGGTTTTTAATTGCAGTGTAGATGTACTCCAAGACACCTGAACACTCCCTTTATCCTCATATTTGCTTATTTTAGGGCTATCTACATGCAAACTTGTACCAGTTGAATTAGAGGTGCAATTTCAAATCAATTTAATTAAACTGGTGCAAAAGGCTATGCGGACACTCTTAAAACAATATCAACCTGGTTTATAATGAGTTAGATTAAGCCAAATTAGGCCTGATCTGCACACCCAGTTGTACTGGCAATGCTGTCAACTCTTGCAATTTGATCACAAGTGTTGCAATGTTTGGTGCATTTCTTAAATCACCAACCCCTGCAGCCATGTGATTAGGTGAGCATCTTGATTTACACTTTAAAAAGAGGTTTCTAGGCCTTGTGCTTGCAGAGGAAAAACTTGGAAACTTGACCTGAATGTGCCCTCAAGGCTCATAAACCAGAAAGGAAATAAAAAGAACTGAAAATTTATTAAATCTCATGATTTTTTGGCACCTGACTCTTGATTTTCACATGCTTGCCAGCCAATGCAAGCCAGCTCTAAAACCGACACAAGATCTCTACCCACAGTGTTTGCACTGATGTATGGGTTTAAAAATGGACATAGAAACTGATTTAAGACAAACTGTAAGTTACAATTCAAGCTGGGGGTGTGATTCCCTGCTCAAGAATTTATACTCCCACTAGGTCTGATTGAGCTAATATGCTAAAAATAGAATGTAGCCATGGCAGCACGAGTGGTTGAAAGGTAGACAAGTTTTAATATAAAAAACAGCAGAATTCTTTTTTTCTTTTTAAAACCCCTACTTCAGAGACCACCTTTCTACATCACAGTGAAGCAAACCTAATGCACAAGCCCAAGTTTATTTTTCCTTTGCAGGTCACCTGTCATAAATATAAAGGGAAGAGTAAACACCTTTAAAATCCCTCCTGGCCAGAGGAAAAACCCTTGCACATGTAAAGGGTTAAGAAGCTAGGATAACCTCGCTGGCACCTGACCACAATGACCAATGAGGAGACAAGATACTTTCAAAGCTGGAGGGGGGAAAAACAAAGGGTCTGGGTCTGTCTGTGTGATGCTTTTGCTGGGGACAGAACAGGAATGGAATCTTAGAACTTAGTAAGTAATCTAGCAAGATATGCATTAGATTCTGTTTGTTTAAATGGCTGAGAAAATAAGCTGTGCTAAATGGAATGGATATTCCTGTTTTTGTGTCTTTTTGTAACTTAAGGTTTTGCCTAGAGGGATTCTCTATGTTTTGAATCTAATTACCCTGTAAGGTATTTACCATCCTGATTTTACAGAGGTGATTCTTTTTTACTTTTTACTTCTATTAAAATTCTTCTTTTAAGAAACTGAATGCTTTTTTCATTGTTCTTAAGATCCAAGGGTTTGGGTCTGTGTTCACCTATGCAAATTGGTGAGGATTTTTATCAAACCTTCCCCAGAAAAAAGGGGGTAAGATTTGGGAGGATTCTGGGGGGAAAGACGTTTCCAAATGAACTCTTTCCTAACAATAATAATAATACCGGTGTTAGACGTTTGGTGGTGGAAGCGAAAGTCCAAGGGCAAAGGGTAAAATAGTTTGTACCTTGGGGCAGTTTTAACCTAAGCTGGTAAAAGTAAGCTTAGGAGGTTTTCATGCAGGTCCCCACATCTGTACCCTAGCGTTCAGAGTGGGGAAGGAACCTTGACATCATCTTTACAGGTTTCAGAGTAGTAGCCGTGTTAGTCTGTATCCGCAAAAAGAAAAGGAGTACTTGTGGCACCTCAGAGACTAACAAATTTATTTGAGCATAAGCTTTCGTGAGCTACAGCTCACTTCATCAGATGCATGTAGTGAAAAATACAGTGGGGAGATTTTATATTCACAGAAAACATGAAACAATGGGTGTTACCATACACACTGTAACAAGAGTGATCAGGTGAGGTGAGCTATTACCAGCGGGGGGGGGGGGGGCGGACTTTTTGTACTGATAATCAAGGTGGGCCATTTCCAGCAGTTGACAAGAATGTCTGAGGAACAGTAGGGGCGGGGGGGAATAAACATGGGGAAATAGTTTTACTTTGTGTAATGACACATCCACTCCCAGTCTTTATTCAAGCCTAAGTTAATTGTATCCAGTTTGCAAATTAATTCCAATTTAGCAGTCTCTCGTTGGAGTCTGTTTTTGAAGTTTTTTTTGTTGAAGAATTGCCACTTTTAGGTCTGTAATCAAGTGACCAAAGAGATTGAAGTGTTCTCCAACTGGTTTTTGAATGTTATAATTCTTGACGTTTGATTTGTGTCCATTTATTCTTTTATGTAGAGACTGTCCAGTTTGGCCAATGTACATGGCAGAGGGGCATTGCTGGCACATAATGGCATATATCACATTGGTAGATGTGCAGGTGAACGAGCCTGATAGTGTGGCTGATGTGATTAAGCCCTATGATGGTGTCCCCTGAATAGATATGTAAACACAATTGGCAACGGGCTTTGTTGCAAGGATAGGTTCCTGGGTTAGTGTTTTTGTTGTGTGGTTGCTGGTGAGTATTTGCTTCAGGTTGGGGGGCTGTCTGTAAGCAAGGACTGGCCTGTCTCCCAAGATCTGTGAGAGTGATGGGTCGTTCTTCAGGATAGGCTGTAGATCCTTGATGATACGTTGGAGAGGTGTTAGTTGGGGGCTGAAGGTGATGGCTAGTGGCGTTTTGTTGTTTTCTTTGTTGGGCCTGTCCTGTAGTAGGTAACTTTTGGGTACTCTTCTGGCTCTGTCAATCTGTTTCTTCACTTCAGCAGGTGGATATTATAGTTGTAAGAATGCTTGACAGAGATCTTGTAGGTGTTTGTCTCTGTCTGAGGGGTTGGAGCAAATGCGATTGTATCCTAGAGCTTGGCTATAGACAATGGATCGTGTGGTGTGGTCTGGATAAAAGCTGGAGGCATGTAGGTAGGAATAGTGGTCAGTTGGTTTCCGGTATAGGGTGGTGTTTATGTGACCATCGCTTATTAGCACTGTAGTGTCCAGGAAGTGGATCTCTTGTGTGGACTGGTCCAGGCTGAGGTTGATGGTGGGATGGAAATTGTTGAAATCATGGTGGAATTCCTCAAGGGCTTCTTTTCCATGGGTCCAGATGATGATGATGTCATCAATGTAGCGCAAGTAGAGTAGGGGCACCCCAGGGGTGCTGGAACAATATGTATAGTGGGGGTGCTGAGAGACATTAAACCAAAGCGTAAATCCTGTATATGATGGAAACAAATTCGAGCCAGGGGGTGCGGAAGCACCCCCCAGAACCTCTAGTTCCAGCACCTACGGAGAACCCCACCTAAACCACTGAAAAAAACCAAACAACAATAAATGTTATATTATTTAACTAGTGACCAACCGCCAGCCCTCTGAAAAATCACCAACAACTCTTTTAGGTTACCTGTCTTCAGCAACTACCAGATCTCCATTTACTCATTTACAGACTTCAAGGGAACTGCAGTGATTAAAACCATCTGAAAATCTGGCCTTGCAACAATAAAATACTCTTCTGGAAGGTCTTGTGATCCTTTGCTTGTTAATTCAGCAAACATACATATATCCGAGGCATCCCCTGCCCACCCTGTTCTGGGCTGGGTGTCAGTGTTTTATCTATAAATTGCTCCCTTCCCTGATTCAATGAGCACTGCTATAGTCAATGGCACAAAGATGCTCCCTTTAAAGTGCCTCCTGCCGACAGAGGAACATGCATGGTAAAGGCAACCAATCCAGATCAATCAAAACTACTAATTATGGTAAAATTCAGCTCAGAAAGAAGGTGAAAAATAATTAATATTGGGAGATGACATAACTGAAATGTGTTGTAAATGCTGCCTTGCTTACACAAATCAGACTTTCTGAGGTGGTTTCCTACCCCCACACATGCCTATATGCAGACACTGGAAGATTCTTATATAAAAAGAGCTACTACAGCCATCTCTCCTGGGGGTGTACGATCATTAGATCTCACAAACTAAGAAGAGTTGGACCTGTTCAGTGTTTGGATGGGAGGCCTCCAAGAAAAAAAAGAAACTCAAGGATTTTTTTTTATAGTGCCAGTCACCATAATTAGAAATTATTAACACAATTAGAAACTATTAACAGTAGCTACTGGAGTCAGTAAATATTTGACACCTGCCATTGGACAGAAACTGAAAACCTTATGTGATCCTAACCCATCCCAACTCTCTCTAGATGCTCATTGGGCTTCCATCAACACATTATCTGATCAACCCTCAAGCATTAATTAATTTTCCTCTCTTATGAGGCAGGAAAGTATTATTGTCCCCATTTTGAAAAATAGGAAAACTGATGCAGCGAGAGATTAAGTGACTTTCCCACAGTCACACAGGAAGTCTCAGAGTTAGGAATAGAACCTAGATCTACCAAGTCCTACGCTAGTGTTTAACCATCTATCATTCCTTCTGAGAACTTCCCATGGGATGGGATCCACTAAACAACGTGCAATCTTTTACCAAACCTGCTATGTATCACAGCATTATTATAATATCTAAGTACTGTGATGCAGGAAACACTATTTAGCATGGGCTGTTCTATACGCATCACTCTTCTGAGTAAAAATAGAACCAACCTTGGTAGCCTATTTCTAGGGACAATGTGCTGGTGAAGGTGCCATGTTAAAATGGAAATCCTGGACATTTATGGACATTAATATCCTGTGACACAACACATCTGGCCCATTCTCAGAGAACTGTATAGCCCTCAATTGCCTGACACCCGTCACAGCTGTATAGCCCGTCACTTCCTGACTCAAATCTGTCGTGTAGCATAGCTATCATTGTTATAACGCTGGCCACATTCCACTCCAGAGGTGGCTATATTTTACTGGCATGTAACATGATGGGAGATCCCCCATTTGAATTAAGGGTCTTTATGCTGGTAGAACTCACTCACATGAGCAGTCTCACTCACTTTGATGGGATCGCTTTGGCGACTGACAGCTAGTCTCACGAGTATGGATTGCAGGACTGCGCACAGTTTGTAATTCTGTTAGGTGCTTTAAGGTTTGTGAAGGGTGAAATATTAATCAAGGAATAATAAACCAAATAAATAAAAATCATAATATTCTCTTTTGTCTCATTATCAAATCTAGACAAATCCCATAAAGCCTGGGGCTCTCAGCCTTCAGCTCCAGATTACAAGCATCTCAATATTAATCTGTTTGGATGGGCGGTGAAGTGCTGGAGTGCGTTACCTAGGGAGGTGGTGGAATCTCCTTCCTTGGAGGTTTTTAAGGTCAGGCTTGACAAAGCCCTGGCTGGGATGATTTAGTTGGGGATTGGTCCTGCTTTGAGCCGGGGTTGGACTAGATGGCCTCCTGAGGTCCCTTCCAACCCTGATATTCTATGATTCTATAACAGTGAGCAGGTGGTAGCTACCAAATATTTGGGCAGTGTCACAGGCAATACAGGAGGATGCTGCAAATGTGTGAACATTTGTATATAGAAGCAGCTGCTGCCATGTTTCCATCCCTTCAGATTGACATTTTTTATTCTCATCGTTTCTGTCAGCTGATTCACATCAAGTGGCAGGTCCAGGTCAGAAACGAGGATATTCTAAGCCAAATTCAGCAACAGCATCCTTCAGCACTGATTCACTTTTGGCACTTTCTTGGTGTGGATTTATTATTAGAATGCCAGACCAACGAATCCCAAAGCGTGCGTACCAAGGAATGCTGCTACATGGCTGGTGATCACTTGGGCGACAAAAGCTTCAGTGGCATGACAAGATTGCCAGTGATGGACATAAACTGAATATACCATTGGACCACCTTAAGCACCTTGCCAGAGGTCAATCTGCATGGCACTAGATTTGCAAGGAGGCCATGTCACTTTGAGATTTGCCATGGTGATGATGATCTTTTCTTTTCAATTACACCTTCTTAGTCTCATCAGATTGCCCAAATTCTGACTTATTAATGCTTCATATACAACCCAAGTATCTTTTGCCGGTTTATACCCAGCCTCCATAACTGCCAAGACCGTGTTTGATTTCCGTAGTTCTGCCAGAGTGTTGATGCTTTTAATGAATCAGACGAATAGCTGAGATACTAGAACCACTGGCAAAATAATTAGAAACAATTGCTTTACATACCCTATGCCAAGTTTCAATAGTAGTAACAACAAGTTTAAAAAAATGAAACAGATTTTCAGTGGGATAACAATACTGCCAGTTTTTCTGGTCATAAATTCTGCCCCCTCTTTCTCACTTCCTTCCATTTTGGGCTTGAAATAAGCTGACTGCTCACCACTCCCATGGGAGTCCATGTTGCTCAGCACATCTCAGAATCAACCCATTTATGGGAGTTTTGTACAAGCCATAGAAGTGACCAAAAAGTCATATAAAAAGGACTTGTTGCAAGCACAGTGTGTGATTCACAGCACCTATAAGTTAAATAGGTTCTTATTAATATGGGTAAATGTTCAATGACAATGAGCCATTGGCACCATCTATGACAGGAGTAATAAATGATACATGTAGGTGGATCATCTAATAACATCTATGACATTAAAAGCAAAGCCAATTAATATCAGATGTGCACATTGTGCATGTTATTTAAGCAGAGAGATTGCTATACTGTGTCATTCAATGGAGTTTCAAAGGTACTAAATCATGATTAAGGCATGCTGGCAATCTGTTATTTATCTTTACAAGTTATTCTTAGGTTTTGTCTACAACAAATAGCATATGTATGCTTGCAGCATTTTATTAGCTCTGGTTCACACAGTTAAGCACATAAAGCCATTTACCTAACAGCTCACTGTAACACCAGCCACAACACAAGTGAAATCAACAGTTGCAAATAAAAGAAGAAGCTGATGTTAAAGAGCCTTAAAAGATTCTGAAATTAGAGATAATGGCCTTGAAAAGCAAATGCTAGTCAGAAGAATGTTGGAAGCCGTGCCGACCTGTTAAAGTTTCCTGTAGTTAGATTATCCAGGGTCGACAGATTAAACTGATTATGATTATCTCTTTATAAGAGACTTATCTGAGATTGGCCGTGTGTACACAAACACATCTTCACAGCAACTGGCTAAAGTGAAAAACTATGTTCAGATAATACAATACTACATTTATTATACAAGAGTAAAACATTTCAGATGGAGCAGTAACAAATCCCTTACAAATCAAAGGATACCTAAAACCAGATGCTACTAAATCTAGGCTGGACAAGATTTCATACCACAAGTCAGATCTTTAGCTGGTATAAATCAGCCAAGTTCCAATGACTTCCGTGGAGTTAGGTCAATTTACACCAGCTGATAACCTGGCCCCCTAGAGTCAACCTCTTCATACAAAAATATATTATTTTCTTTTGCTCTTGAAAGAAATCAGGTAGAAAGTTAGCAAACAGAGCAAACTGACAGATGAGCTAATGGACTGTAAAATGAATGGGTAAAGGCCACTTTGGTCTCTGACAAATTAGCACGTTACATTTCACATTTGCATCTTGGAGCCTATGGACATTAGGAAAGTCAGCTAATTGCTACAATGACATTTATGATATATGCAAATATTATATGAATGTATCAAATTGAATATTGAATCTATAGTGTTACCATGATGTAGCAGAGGGAAGAATCTGGTCCTATATTTTTACAGTAATGTTAACCCATTTTACAGTATATTTCAGCTATTAAAACTTCAGCTCAGAAGGTGAAAAGGGTGTTTGAAGCCTAAAGGCTCGAACATGGCTCCCAAAAGTTTGATTCACACTAGGGCCCTGAGAATCATCTTCTTCAATAAAAGCCAAACAAGCGGGCTCTGGAAGAGGTTTTCCCCTTCCCTCCTACCAGAAAATGCTTCAAGGACCACGCAAAATCTGGCTGGTCCCTGGGAAGCCAGAGCAAAGATTCACCTTAGACTCATAGACTTTAAGGCCAGAAAGGACTGTCATGATCTAGTCTGACCTCCTGCACACTGCAGGCCATAGAACCTCACCCACCCACTCCTGTAATAGACACCTAAGCTCTGGCTGAGTTACTAAAGTCCTCAAATCATGATTTTCAGACTTCAAATTACAGAGAATCCATCATTTACACTAGTTTAAACATGTAAGTGATCCATGCCCCATGCTGCAGAGGAAGGCGAAAACCCCTCAGGGTCTCTGTCAATCTGACCTGGGGGAAAACTCCTTCCCAACCCCAAATATGGCAATCAGTTAGACCCTAAGCATGTGGGCAAGACCCAATAGATAGATATCTGAGAAAGAATTCTCGGTAGTAATTCAGAGCCCTCCCCATCTAGTGTCCGGTCTCCAGCCATTGGGGATTTTTGCTACTGGCAATTGCCAATGGGCCACACGTCATTGTAGACAGTCCAATCATATCATCCACCCCGCCTCTTCCCCACCCAGTTCCGCTCTCTCCCCCAAGCGCCCTACGCCCTCACTCCTCCCCCCTCCTCCAGATGCCGCGAAACAGCTGATCCATGGCAGGCAGTAGGGAGGGGGGAGGCGCTGATCAGAGGGGCCCACCAGTGGGCAGGAGGAGCTGGGGGGAGGGAAAACCATTGATGGGGTGGGTGCTGGTGGGTGCTAAGTACCTACCATTTTTTTCCCGTGGGTGCTCCAGCCCTGGAGCACCCATGAAGTCGGTGCCTATGGTAATAACACTTCACTGTCTCTATTGGAAATACCTCGCCTGATACTTCCTAAGATTACTTTAGCTTTTTTCATGGTTCCATGACATTGGTGGCTTATAGTCATCCTGTGATCAACTATACACCCAGATCTTTCTCCTTCTCTGTCGCTTCTAACTGTTACACTCCCAGCTTATAGCAAAAATTCTTGTTGTTAGTCCCTAAGTGCATGGACCTTGCACTTTGCACTGTTAAATTTCAGCCCATTTCTATTACTCCAGTTTTCAAGGTCATTCAGATCTTCTTGTATGATATTCCAGTCCTCCGCCGTATTGACAATACCTCCCAATTTTGTATCATCTGCAAATTTTTTTAGCACACTCCCACTTTTTGTGACAAGGTCATTAATAAAAATGTTATTTAAGATTGGTCCCAAGACTGAGCCCTGAGGAACCCCACTACTAACCTCCCTCCAGATAGTTCACCTTTCAGTATGACCCATTGTAGTCTCCCTTTTAACCAGGTCCTTATCCACCTTTCAAGTCTCATATTAATTATCATCTTCTCCAATTTAACTAATGATTTCTCATATGGAACTGTATCATATGCCTTGCTGAAATCTAGTACTGCATTTCTTTTGTCTAAAAAAATCTGTTAGCTTCTCAAAGAAAGAGATCAAGTTAGTCTGGCACAATCTACCTTTTGTAGAACCATGTTGTATTTTATCTCAGTTATTGTTTACCACTCTGTCTTTAATTACTTTCACTTTCAAAATTTGTTCTGAGACCTTACATATAATTGAGGTTAAACTAACAGGCCTGTAGTTTCATGGATCATTTCCTCCCCTGCCCCACTTCTTAAAAATAGGTACTATATTAGCAATCCACCACGCACAGGGTAGACCCCCGAGTTTACAGATTCATTAAAACTCCTTGCTCTTGTGCTCACAATTCCATGTGCTGGTTCCTTTAATATTCTTGGATGGCGATTAATTGGGCCATCTGATTTAGTCCCATTAAGCAGTTTCAGTTTGAATTCCACCTCAGATGTGGTAATTTCAACTTCCATATCCTCATTCCCATTAGCCACCCTGCCACTAACCCTAAGCTCCTCATTACCCTTATTAAAACCGGAGTCAAGGTATTAGGTGTTGGGCCATGCCTAGATTATCTTTCATCTCTACCCCATCCTTAATGTGTAGCAGTCCCACTTCTTTCCTTGTTTCCTTTTTATTCATATGGCTATAGAACCTCTTCCTATTTGTTTTAAATTCCCTTGCAAGGTCTGTCTCTGCTTAGGTTTTGGCACTTCTCACTTTTCCCCTACACTTTCTGAACTCCAAGAGGTAGCTTTCCTTGTTGATCTATCCATCTTCCATTCCTTGTAGGCTTTCTACTTTTTCTTAATCACCTGTTTGAGATGCTTGCTCATCCAGCTTGGTCTGCAACCCTTACCTATGAATTTTTACCCCTTGCTTGGGATGCAGGCTTCAGAAAGTTTCTTCAGCTTTGACTTAAAGTAATTCCAAGCCTCCTCCACATTCAGATCCTTGATTTCTTCAATCCAATCCACTAATTTCCTTAAAATTTTAAAGTTTGCCCTTTTGAAATCAAGGACCTCAGCTACAGATCTATTTTTGTTCGTCTTTCCATTTAGTTTAGGCTGAATGAGCTCATGATCACTCCAAGCAAAGTTGTCCCCTACAACCAGTACTTCTATGAGGTTCTCGCTACTCACCAATAGCAAATCTAAAATGGCATCACCTCTTATAGATTTGCTCAAGAAATCTGTCAGGTATCACATCCAGGAAAATCTGGGCCCTTCTATTAGTAGTAGCATTTGTCTTCCAATCTATATTTGGGAAGTTAACGTGTCCCATAATCACACAATTCCCAGTAGTTTTTATTTCATTAAAAAAATTAGAGAAGTCTTTAATGCTAGGGGGTGCTGTACTGATCTGTGAACCCATGAGCAGCTAAGCAGGGTTTCCTCTAGTGCCGTACATGGATTAATTTTGTAGCTCAGTAGAACAAATATGGAGCCATTTTATTGGAGAGCTCTCCTAGAAATCAGTGCTCTCCTGTCCATTAGTCCACTGCCTTGCAAGCAATGGGGGCTGGAAGCAACACTTAAATCAGACTATCACAAAAGTTTGGAATTCAGAGCTGATAAACTAGGCCAGATGTTTTGTGACTATTTCTTTTGGAACGTCAATGTGAGAAAAGGAATCTTTCAGCTTTTTGACAATCTTGCTAGTTTAAGTCTAGTAAAGAGAAAAATGTCTACAGAGCTAGAAAAAAATGGCTACCAGATAGCTGCATCCATTTTTTCCTTGCTGGGTGACTTGCATTTTCATTAGCTCAGACTGCTTTACCAGTTGCACGGCCTGTTCCAGAGTTACCTCACATATGAACTGTTTTTTCCTGAAAATTCCGTATTTAAAATCCCAACCACTAAATGATTTTTATGTGGTCTTCATTACCAATACTACAACGCTTCTAATGATGCCCATGATTTGTCAAGGCCTCTGTATCCTCCAGCTAAAGGACACCCATTGGCTTATTATGTTTGAACATTGAATGCACAACACTCTTTTAAAGAATATACTTACTCCTATTTCCTCACTCAGTGAAAGCAAAATGATTTCATCTTCAGTCCCCATTGTATGTGTGTGACAGGGCGTATTCAGGCTTTGCAGCTGGGGACTCTGTGGTGCTATTACAGTCCCCCTGCAAGAAGCAGCAAGCTGAGGGGGAAAGAGCCGCAGAAGTAGGTCCTCCAAGCTTGTGTAGAGAGCCCTCTCCAGGGCAGACATTTTGGAGACTAAACAGGCCTGGTCCTCCAAGGGCTAGAGGGGCTAGCAACAGCCAATCAGGGCCCTGCTGGCCCAGATGAAAAGAAATGTCCTGGCTGGACTCAGAGGGGGGCCGTTCTCTCTCTATGGGGGCCTGGCAACCAGACAGAAGTATGGCAGGCTGACCTTACATAGCAGGAAATGCTGAGAGAAGAACTTGAGGATGTTGAAGGAAGAGGCCCAGGGAAATAGCCACGATGGATTGAGGTGAGTGGTATGCGGCTGCTGGGCATAGGGTCCCTGAGTTGGAACCTGAAGTAGCGGGTGGGCCTGGGTTCCCCTACCAGGCACAGGTAAAGCGGCATAAACCCCAGGAAGAGGTTAGGGCTCATTTGGGAGCCTGAACAAAGGGGCTGAATTTAAAGGGTCCAGAGCCAGGGCTAAAGACCCTAGTGAGGAAAAATAGACTGTTTGTTTATTGGATTTTCTTAATACCTCAAAGGGATTCATTTGGACTTGGAGACTTGGCTGTAGGCCCAAGTCACTGAAGACCACCAAGGTCAGCTGGCAGCCTGCAGGGTGCATTGGGGTAAGAAGGGGACTGTGGGACCATATCCTGCAAAAGTGGCCTGTGGAATCAGATGCTGTAAAGAAACAGGAAACAGTCACAGAGACCCTAGCTAAGGAGACTGAGTGGAGTAGCAGGGAGGGGGATGAGCTGTGGGAGCCCTGTAACTGTCTCCCCCCATCCCCATACTGCTCTGAAACCAGCCACGCAGGGAGCTGTTACTAGCAGTGGCCTGGGGGCATTAATTAATGATCTGGATGATGGCATGGATTGCACCCTCAGCAAGTTTGCGGGTGACACTAAGAGTCCTGCACTTAGGACGGAAGAATCCCATGCACCTCTATAGGCTGGGGACCGACTGGCTAAGCAGAAGTTCTGGAGAAAAGGACCTGGGGATTACAGTGGACGAGAAGCTGGATATGAGTCAGCAGTGTGCCCTTTGTTGCCAAGAAGACTAATGGCATATTGGGCTGCATTAGTAGGAGCATTGCCAGCAGATTGAGGGAAGTGATTGTTCCCCTCTATTTGGCACTGGTGAGGTTACATCTGGAGTACTGCATCCAGTTTTGGGCTCTCCACTACAGAAAGGATGTGGGCAAATTGGAGAGAGTCCAGCAGAGGGCAACGAAAATGATTAGGAGGCTGGGGCACATTATTTATGAGGAGAGGCTGAGAGAACTGGGCTTATTTAGTCTTCAGAAAAGAATAGTGAGTGGGGAATTGATAGCAGCCTTCAACTACCTGAGGTGGGGTGGAGCTAGACTGTTCTCCGTGGTGGCAGATGACAGAACAAGGAGCAATGGTCTCAAGTTGCAGTGGGGGAGGTCTCGGTTGGATATTAGGAAAAACTATTTCGCTAGGAGGGTGGTGAAACACTGGAATGGGTTACCTAGGAAGGTGGTGGAATCTTCCATCCTTAGAGGTTTTTAAGGCCTGGCTTGACAAAGCCCTGGCTGGGATGATGTTGTTGGGGTTGGTCCTGCTCTGAGCAGGGGGTTGGACAAGATGACCTCCTGAGGTCTCGTCCAACCTTAATCTTCTGTGATTCTATGTGATAATAGTAAAGACTTACAGAAGAATCTTTCTTCTACCATTCACCAAAGAACTTTGTTACAATAAAGAAAGCAGAATTATCCAGGGGTGCAGGAACAATTTGTATAGTGGGGGTGCTGAGAGCCATTGAACCAAACTTTAAACCCTGTATATGCTGGACACCACTTCAAGCCAGGGGGTGCCGCAGCACCCTTAGTTCCAGCACCGATGGAATTATCCCTAAGACTATTCTGTCTCTCTGTGGGCTTAACTGTAGAACTTCTTCCTAGAAACATACCCATACTCCTCGTTCTATAAATTTAAAGAAACAATACACATTCTTCCATCTATGATGAAATCTAAATTGAAGGGGAAAAACCTTCGCATCAAATGAAAAAGTTAGAGCTTACACTAAAAAAAAAAAAAAAAAATTACCTGGTGTGGGTCCAATATTTAAACTTTATAAAATTGCATGTTAGCTAATCTTTTGAGATCTGCTTTTTCATTCCAAGAATGTGTGTGAGAAGTGTGACAACCCAATAATCATCTCACAATCCAGCTGCAACAGAAGCCATTTCAAGAATCTTAAATAATCCTTTAAGCAAACCCCAGCAAGTTTAAATCTAATCTTCTGACTTCACTAGTTCTGTGAGCTGCAACAGAAACACAACCCTAATAATAGAATAATAGTACTTCACTGCCATGTTGCAGCCATGATGCAATGACCCAGACCCAAAACCAAACATTTAGATACAATTCCTCTCCAAGAGAACAAGATAGAGATTTATTATTAGGCTGGCTTATTTATAGAGCTAGGCAGGAAACAATTGTCCCATTTAGCAAAAATTTTCAAGATTTCAAAAATTTGCAAAATTCTCTGAATCACAAAGACCTGGGACTTGAACCCAAGTCTGTTGTATCCCAGCTGAGAACCCTCACTACTGGGTTACAGAGTTGCACTCTTTCTGCATACACTTGCACCATATGAAGGTGAACAAGTTGAACAGCAGAGCTTAACAGAGATAACACTCTAAGCGCCTAGTGGCTAAAGCACTCACTTGCAATGCAGAAGACCCTGATTCAAGTCCTTTCTTTCTCCCTTTTCTGGACTTGAGAAACCTTTGCCAACAAAAGTTTTTGTACGTTCCCCAGGAGAAGTTTTGGTTTTGTCAAATCAATCTTTTCAGCCAAAAAAATATAAAAAAAACTCACACAGCTCTGTTTGAACATATTATGCCAATATTCTGCTGAATTTTCCAGTAGTTGCAGGAACACTGTCATAAAGGACAATACAAGGAGGATTATTATTCCAGCTAGCTTTTGTTTCATAAGCACAACCTTTCACCTCCCAGTGTTCCTCTGCTAGGCCTCCTTGCTACTTGTTTCAGAGGCTGTGATCAGTGGAGCAGCATTTAGGGATATTTTCACATGAAGGGTGCTGTGAATGAGTTCCATTGTACTCCACTGGATTGTCGCCTATAAGGAAAGACCTTATCCAATAGGGAAAGATAAATCAAGATTTTGCAGAGCATGGGCAGCATCAATAGCCTTGGAGTAGCTGCTGGCAGTCGCTATAGGAACAGGATTTATATCTCTGGAACTGCACCGAAGTGGTTTATATGTAGTTCAAAGTTGGGATGTTAATATTTTATACGTGGTGAACACTGTGGTAGACTTGGAACGCTGTGTAGTTGGCTCATAATATGCAATGAAGCAGGCATAGAGTGCATCTTCTGGTTTCTGAACTGGTATAGACAGTCTGGGTCTGGAGTTTTTACTGTGCCTGGAGATAGGTTGTCCAGGCTTGGGAGTCTGTGGTCAAACAGTCTCCAAAGGAAGTGGATATTCATGCTTATAGGGCTGATTAGCTGGATCTGGGTGTTAAAGGCGCAGTTATCCTAGCTTGGCAAGGTAAGAGACAAGCACCGCGTGACTGGTAAAATACAGGGTAGCAGAAACCACAGCCTCTTTCTGGATAGGACTTTAATTAGAGGAATATGTACACATTCACAGATGTTGTCTACTCTTCTTTTTGTAATTGTTAATGTTTCTTATGTTTATGCCAATTACGTTAGCGCTTGATTAATCTTTGACTGTAAATACATAGTTCTCAATGTTAATCTTTTTTCCCCTTTACGTTGTACATTGTTCAGGGCAGGGCCCTTCCCTTTGGAAAGTGTCTGCTGGTTAGCCATGCAGTCTAAATAATAAATCCAAGACAAAAAACAGCACTGAAAGAACATTATTAAAGGTGCAGAGTGAAGATTTGCTAGAAATAAGGTTGCCTACATGTCACTTAAGAACACTCAGTCAATGGACTGCTTCAGTTTCAACTGTGGAAAGTTTGAGTATCAGACATGTTATGAAACTACTTAATCTGTGACTCTGTCTATCCAATAGGAACTTGCAGCATCACCACATGTCCATGGGACCAGCAGTCTTGATTATTGTATTGTAATTCCTTTCTCACAGGGCTTTGAGCAAGCCAGTTCCATTACTTGCATTCTTCAGACAAGCTGCCACAGTTTCTTCCCTAGCCCCAGCTATCCTACTTTTTTCCCCTGTAACATCCAGAGGTTCTTCTCTCACAGAATCACAGGGTTAGAAGGGACTGCCAGTCTAACCCCCTTCCAAAATGCAGGATTTGTTGCATTAAAGCCATCAAGCCTCCTTTTGAAAATCTCCAGTGAAGAAGCTTCCACAACCTCCCGAGGCATCTGTTCCATTGTCCTGCTGCTCTTACAGTTAGGAAGTTTTTCCTGAGATTTAATTCAAGTCTGCTATGCTGTAATTTGAACCCATTGCCTCTCGTCCGGCCCTCTGTGGCGAAAGAGAACAACTTTTTCTCCATCTTTTTATGGCAGCTTTTCAAGTATTTGAAGACCACTACCATATACCTCCTGAATCTCCTCTTTTCCAAACTACACATACCCAGTTCCTTCAGCCTTTGCTCATATGGCTTGCATAGCATCCTTTTGATCATCTTTGTCACTTGCCTCTGGATTCTTTCCAGTTTCTCTACATCCTTTCTATACACTGGTGACCAAAATAGGACACACTACTCCAGCGAGGCCTAACTGGTGCCGAATAAAGCAGTACTATCACCTTCCATGACTTGCATGCTGTGCTCTGTTAATGCAACCTACACTTGCATTTGCTGCTTTTTTGGGGGGGGGGGGGGGGCAACAGCATTGCATGGTTGACTCATGTTGAGGTTGTGATCCACACAACTCCCAGATCCCTCTTAGCAGCACTACTCCTGTTTAGTGACTACAGAATAGGGGTGTGGAACGTAAGAAAAGCAGACATCTTCACTCTTGGGTGTTTCTTTCCCCTTCTCAATGCTGGAGGCCATAGAAGGGGGATCTCTAGTTCTTGGAAAGTGGTTCTTCTCCCTCTCATCTGTGGCCAGAAGGCAAAGGCAATGAGAGAGATTCTGCCCAGCCGTGACTGAACCACCTCTAGCACTGTAGGCCTGATCTTCTCACCTGGTCTGCCTGCTCTGAGCCTAGATTGGGCAGATCAAAGCTCCCACTGTATACCGGTCCTAAAGCCCAGTATCACTGGAAGGGCTCTTCTAAATGACTGAACAAAAGGTGTTGGCCTCTTTTGAGCTCCCCTGGCACACTGTTGCTTTGTCCATGAAACAGACTGAAGCATCTCTGCAAAATATGGTACCGTCCCAAAGCAACAGCCCTCTGGGCACTTCTCCAGCAGGCCACTTAAGCTATCGCACATCCATCCAAAATAAGTGTTCCTAGAGCACTTTAAAGGGTCACCATAAACTCAACATGTAGTGAATTTCCAAGAAGGAAATGAAAATCATTACAGGGCTAATCCTGCTCTGGAGCCCTGTCATAAATATAAAGGGAAGGGTAAACCCCTTTAAAACCGCTCCTGGCCAGAGGAAAAATCCTCTCACCTGTAAAGGGTTAAGAAGCTAGGATAACCTCGCTGGCAGCTGACCAATAGGACCAATGAGGAGACAAGATGCTTTCAAAAGCTGGGGGGAGGGAAAAACAAAGAGTCTGTCTGTGTGATGCTTTTGCTGGGGACAGAACAGGAATGGAGTCTTAGAACTTAGTAAGTAATCTAGCTAGATATGTGTTAGATTCTGATTTCTTTAAATGGCTGAAAAATTAAGCTGTGCTGAATAGAAAGGATATTCCTGTCTGTGTGTCTTTTTGTAACTTAAGGTTTTGCCTAGAGGGATTCTCTGTGTTTTGAATCTAATTACCCTGTAAGGTATTTACCATCCTGATTTTACAGAGGTGATTCTTTTTTACTTTTTACTTCTATTAAAATCCTTCTTTTCAGAAACTGAATGCTTTTTCATTGTTCTTAAGATCCAAGGGTTTGGGTCTGTGGTCACCTATGCAAATTGGTGAGGATTTTTACCAAACCTTCCCCAGGAAGTGGGGTGCAAAGGTTGGGAGGATTTTAGGGGGAAAAACGTTTCCAAACAACGCTTTCCTAATAAATAAACCCAAATAAACGTTTGGTGGTGGCAGTGGAAGTCCAAGGGCAAAGGGTAAAATAGTTTGTACCTTGGGGAAGTTTTAACCTAAGCTGGTAAAAGTAAGCTTAGAAGGTTTTCATGCAGGTGCCCACATCTGTACCCTAGAGTTCAGAGTGGGGAAGGAACCTTGACAAGCCCTCTTCTATTTTTCCATATTGCAAGCCCACGAGCCTTTTTAAAAACAAAACAAAACAAAAACCCAGCTTGCTTTTCTCTCCTCTGTTGCCGTATGAAAGACTCACACAACCAACCAGGGAAATGGAACCTACTCTCCAAGGGAAACGGTGAAACGGACTATACACAGCGCTGGTAAGTGTACAGAGCAAACCAGCTGAAAAATACAGACGTCCCCCATCTATCTCAGCTCTAACCATCTCTAATGTTGCAAGTAACACTAGTTGGTAAATTAATTGCCCCTTGCCGGTTTTAAAAGTTTTTTTTCTTTTAAAAGAAAAGTGAGCTGCTCCAAACAGCTGAACTTCTCCAAGGAGGAAGGTGTACATATTATAAATACTCAGAAACAGTCATGGAGGCACCCAGATGTTTTGGGAAGTACTGGTTCTATTTGGATTGTAAACTCCTGAGGGGAGGGACTGCATTTTCTTATGTTCTCTACAAAGGACACCACCTTGGCATTAAAGGTCTTATAAATAATTCTCAAAGATGTCAGCTAAGCAGTGCGAGCAACAGCATGGGGGAAAAAACCTGCCCTACTGCATCAGCAATAACCCACATTTGTGTAAGATGCTTAGAAGGCTACACTGGAGATGATTGCAGAGATGACAGAGCATATTTCTGATCCTTTGCACTCTGATACAGTAGCACTTTTCTGCTAAAGATCTGAAAGTGCGGCTCAGTTTGTGTTTGGAAAGCTCATCACCCTCCTGAAGTAGGGAAGGGTTTTATTCTACGGGAAACTGAGGTACCAACAGGGCAAATCAGCTAGGAATAACACCCAGGACTCCTAACTCCCAGTCCTTGGCTCCAGCCAATAGGTGCAATGCCTCAGTGGAACAATATCTCCTACTTCCATCTCTACCCTGCAAGAAAGAAAGGCAATAGGAAAACCGGAGTGTGCGATTTGCCTCACAACATACCTACTCGCTGGGCCCAAGCCTGACCCTTTGACATCAGTGGGAGTTTTGTCTGCGTCAGGACTGCAGGATCAAGCCCGTTTTTGGAGAAAATACAGATGGAAGGGAAAAGATCGGGTGTGGGGGAGGGGAGAATTGGCGGGAATGAAAGCCTGAAAAAAATTGAAAAATTATTCAGTAACAGTTCAAAGCCCTGCGCACGTAGGATGAAAGCCTTCTTGTGTGCAATAAATCTGAGAAGTGATTCAGTAATAGTTCATACTTTGCAGGGAGGAACCCTGTAATTAATGCAACCAACGTCCATAAGAACCAATATAATTTGAAGTACTGGTCGCTCAAATTACTTCTCTGCCTTTGGGCAGGCTTTCTTATGCACCCAACAAATGTGTATTTTTAATTTAAAGAAAAGCATGTCTAAGTAGCACAGCTAAAACAAGCTAGTCAATCCATGATACAGATCAGCCAGTGAGGTAACCTTATTGCATGGATTTATAACATGGTTATAATACAGTTCTCACAATAGCTTTCTTCTGTTAGAAAGTTATGGAAACTGTAGCCAATTCTTCTCTTTGGAGTGATAAAATCATCCTGGTTTGAATATAGATGAGGCCCCAGTCCTACCGGTAACCACATCTTGCCTGGATACAGTTATACCCCTTCCTGTGTCAGAATTGCCATACTAGTCTAGCACATTTAGATCACTATAATTGCATCCACACTGGGGTGGGTGTGTGGGTTGTAGCACTTTATACCACTATAATTAAAGTGGTACCACATGTGTATGTAGACAAGGCCTAAAAAGAGATTGGAACTGACAAAGGAATTTTTTTGGAGCCATCTGAGAAGGTACAACATAATATTGGCTTCTGATCCATTCAGAAATGATGACTGGTTAAATGGAACAGGATAAAGCAAATGGATAAATGTTATTTTCAAGCTTTTAGGAGGGTGTTACGCTAAAGATTTGTAAGAGTACTGGACAGTGTCCTTTTATTTCTATTATTAATAGTAGAGATGGGCCCATGCTCTGGATTCAAAACACCTTTGAACTTTGGAGAAGTTTGGGATCATGATCTGTATTTTTGTGGCAAGGCTTGGACCCACTTCTAATTAACAGACAAGCATTTAGATCTGTAGAGACTGTGTAACTTAAGTGTAGTGGAAGCTTGTTGATTGTATAAGCATGTTGCACAACACTGGATTCTCTAAACGTTTCTTTTTAAGTGGTTTTTCTATTTTGGTGCATGAATCAAGATGCCCTGAAATTACTGAATTTTATAAATACGGATTTGTCAATTTCACAGGGCAGATGGACCTTGGATAATGCCTGGCAAGCTGGAGGTAAAAATACTGCCACAAGTAATATTCAGAGGTGCCACAACTTCCTGTGATTTAAAAATGAAATCATCCCCGCTTCTAGCTTATCAGGGCTAGTTGTCATCAATTTCTGCCTATACTAGCAAAAAACCTCAGTGCTGATAGTGGTTGTCACCAACTCATTCCCACTACATCCCACTTAGGTGCTAGGACAAAACAAGTACAGACAGCATGAAATACGGAAGAGGTTTCCTATCAAACTTCCTGTAACTGCTTTGGACTACTGTGTATTAACACAAACGGTTTTCAACCAGCCGAGGGGAGACCGGGGACCTGTTGATAACAACCACTATCAACAACTGGTCATTTTTCTACTGCAGGCAGTGCAAGAAGGTGGATACATAAACCCAGAAGGAAGTGCATGGGAAGACAGTTCTGGGAGCTTAAGGAAGCTTAGTGGCCAATTGAAATGACTGACAAATCTTGTGATTCCATAGAGCTGAATGGAAAATTCCTAATGAGTCCAAATTTCAATGAAAATTGAAACAAGAAGTTTGAGCATGTTTCTGTGATTCTTATCAGCTCTAATTACATTGCATGCTGGCTGGAAAAATCCAAAATTCTATCTTGAAGACTGAGAACAGTTTGTACAAGTGACTAGATCAAGTCAGAAAATTATTTTCTCTGAACAGTGAAAAAATTGTTTCAGTTCGATGAAACTTGAATTTTTTGCAAAGATTTCCATTTTCATAAAAAAGCCATTTTCCAACTAAAAAAAGAAAACATTTTAACCAGCTTTACAAATGACTTTTTTTCCCCTTCAGCTGTTTCACCATCATAGCTGAAAGTGACTCACAGCGTCAAACTAATTCTCTCTACTTGGAGTCCCACAAAGGAGTGAGCAAGATGGGCAATCTCTGCAGAGTAGTGAGAGTTCTGTTTTCCCAGAGTTTAGGGTAAGGTATTCTTCCTCCCCATTCTCCTTCACACATCTAGAGGACAATACAGTTTAATCACTTTACCAGGATAGAAAGGGAACTTGCAGGACCCATGAGTGCCAGGATACCCACAATTGTGTATATCAGTGTGTTGATTATACTGTATTCATAATGTTTAGAAAGGATTTCAAGAGGCCTCACACACATGTTGTTCAAACATGGGAGACAAGATAGATTCTTAAGGAAGATTGCACCTCCAGTCATTCAGTGGTGACCGAGTTACATGTCTAGCCTCTCATGAAGTCTGATTCCTTCCTCTTTAGCATCACCAAAATCTGCCCTCTTCTCATTGTTCCCACTGGTGAAATTATTTTCCCTGCAGTGCTCATTCCTTTGTCTTGATTAATCTCAATTTCCAGTGTAGTCATCCTGACTCTTTCCCCCTCATGTCTATCCAAAAAGTTACCGCTGGAGTCAGCTTTTTTTCATTCCCACCAATCTTGCCAGGTCAATTGTTCATTGAATCTCTGAATTAACTTGCTGTCTCCTACTGCATCACATCTGAGCTTTTCTTCCCCCTCTACAAAGTCCTGGATAATCTTGCTGCCTCCTTCTTCCTCCATCTGAGCTCTCATTTCCCCCTGCCCTTGGTGTTTCCTCACAATTTTGATTTGAACCTTTTACCACATTACACCTGGTTCCTCTCCATCTCCTTACAACCCAGTCTCCCAGAAATCAGTTCTAGCTTATTAATAATTTTCATTTCCTCCCTTAAATTCAAACTAGTTTAGTGGATTAGTCTCTCTCTCTCTCACACACAATCACACTCACCCACTTCTGGGGACATTCTGTGACGAATAGCCTTGTGATATCTCCTTTCCTCCTCCTTTGCTTGTACACTATTTTAGACTGCAAATTATTTAAATGTGTGTAAAGCACACATTCTAGTGTACAATTTGCAGGGCAGAGATTGTGCCCCTCCTTTGTTTGGAAAGTGCCTGGCACATATTGGGCAGATTATTGCAATATAACAATAACAACCACCAAATACAGTGTTTTAGAAATAAAGAGCTGTTCTGTTTCAAATTGGAGGCTCTTTTGGACAGAAAACACACATCTTTACTTTTTAAAGTATTAAAAATGTGTTAACCTCAAGTTTATGCCACGCATCCGTACCATAGGTAAGTACTATAGCCTCCATATAACAGTTGAGAAAAATAAACAATGTTATACACATTCCCACTGGTCCAGCTAAAACTGCGGGAGCATTAGCGTGAGCCCTCCACTAGAGAAGGTTTAAACGAGACGGTAGTGTTAAATCATTTATTAATAATAAATGATTATAATAAATGCTTATTTAACACTATAGTCTCATCCAAACCTTCTATAGCGGTAGACACTGGTCCAGGCATGGGAGCCTTGTGTACAGAGGGCTCATGCTAGATTTCACTAAGTTTTTCTTGCTAAGATTCTCTCCTTCATTTATACTGAATTGTAATAATCTGCTGCACGTGCACACCTGATTGTCTAATTGATAAATTAACATTCCGTGACAAATATTTCTCCTTCTTGGATGTTGTAGGAGAGAAATAAAAATATGCAGGAGTTTACGTTAAAATATGAGTATTCTCAACCAATGTAGTTTTTACTCTGGTTTATACAATTCACCTCTTTCCCCCAACCAGGGCTGTATTAATAAACTATCTAGAGGTACCTGAGGTTGTGCACAAGTATTCCATAAGCATAGGCTATATCTGTTACAAACAAAGAGCACTGTGTGAGCAGAGAAGAAATCACACACAAAATGAAAGAAGAATGAACAGGAGAGGAAAGTGAAAATAAAAGGGTTCCAAGCCTACGCATACACATGAGGCCAAACCCTGTCATATTAAGGTCCATTGGAATTTTGCCACTGGGACTGAATTGGGACCAGGATACGTCCCAAACAAAATTTTAAAAAGGGAGCAGAGGGGAAGCTATACCTAAAATTAGATGAAAATACAGGAAAAGTTAAAAGGAAGACTGAAGAAGGAAGTAAACATTAAAAGAAAACAATAAGTACGAGTGTCAGATGTGGATTTAGGGAGGAACGGGAGAAAAATCAGCTAAACCAGAGAGTCTGCTGTGCAGTTTCAGAGCCAAAATAACTGAAGAAGCACTTTGTATTAAGAGCTTTATGTTTATTCAACCTGTTGCATTAATACTTAAACAACTTCGATTCTGTGTACTCCAGTAAATGGTCTTTAAATATGTATTTACTGCAAAAGCCTTAGATTCTAATATATATATATATATATTGGAGACTGTAATGCAGATTGTCTCCTCTGTTGATACAACAGGACTGCTTAAGGCTCATCACAGAGTCAGTTATTTAACACAAAGGCTTAGAGGGAAAACAATATGATCAAGGACTACAAGCTAATAATAGAAGTTTGCAGTGCTTCCATTCCTAGCATATAAAAGCTAGGCTTACTGAGATCAGACACAAAGCACGTTGTCTTTGTAACAAAGCTAAGAAAAGTGCTATTATGAAGAAAGGTAGGAAGGCAAAAGTAGCAAGTGGTTTGCTTTGCAATTCAGAGGGACTGTCTGTGGGGGAAGCGGGGGAGGAGGAATATATTATGGAGACCCATATTTCAATTAATGTAGCTCCCTTACGTTCTACAACCAATACATTTAAAAGAGTGAAATATTTTGGATCCTATTTCACTAAGATTATTCAAGCAAGGGGGCATATTGGCAAAGGACATTGTCTTAATGGAGGGCAATGTTATTTCATTATTTAGGCTAAGTCCATGGGTGTTTTTAGATTTCAGAGTGAATTTTGCATCATAGGAGCTCAACATGTTTCTTGATTTATTAAAATATCTTCATAAGTATTTTGGGAAGGGTATTAAACTTTAATCATTAAGAGACAGATTCTGAACTTTACCCAAGTGGGATAGTAATTTAACGCCACAAATAGTGCCCCGGAAGTCAGTGGAGCTACTAAGTATGAATAAAGGTATCAGTATCTGACCCTCGGCTTTTTCTTTGTCTAGCTAGTATGTCATTCGTGCATCTCTCTGATTGTTAAACAGCAATTTTAAACTTTTTTCTACAGTCAGTTTTGAAACTTGAGCAGTATTGCTAACTCCAAGTACATGCTGAGCAGTTGGTTTCTAAAAGGCCATACTATCTGGTCACTCCTCACAGATCATTTAGAATCATTAATTTCTCTAAGATGCCCAAAGCAATTTCAATAGATGTCAAAAACCTCTTAGGAATTTCCACACTGGGTCAGAGCAGAGGTCCATTGGACAGTATCCTGTCCCAACAGTGGCAAGCATCACATGCAGCAGAGGCAGGTGTAAGAAACCCACAGTTGGCCGATGTGGGATAATCTGCCCACACAGAGGTCTCAGCCTAATCAGTTTGGTTTAAATCCTAAAGCATGAGGTTTAATATCCCTTCCAAAATTTGTTATTAATTATAGCAACTCTGGATATTCTTGATATCTGTATCCATATCCAGTCTAACTCTTGTTAAAGTCTTGGCCTCAATGACTTCCTGTGGCAATGAGTTCTACCTCTTAAATTGAGGTTACTTACCTTCAACTGGACGTTCTTTGAGATGTGTGGTCCCTATCTGAATTCCAGACCTGGGTACACATGTGCAGCATGTGCTTGAGATCAGAGATTTCTAGCAAGTAGTGTCCGTTGGTCCGCATCTGCACAGTTGCTCTCCTCATGCTCCGAACTGAGGGTATAAGAGGCAGTTCAGGCTGACGTCTTTCCAGTTCTGCTGTTACCACAAATCATAATGATCTGAAGCAGAGGGGAAGGAGGGTGGGTAGTGGAATGCAGAGGGGGACCACACATCTCAAAGACTCTCCAGGTATGGGTAAGTAACCTCTCCATTTCTTCTGTGAGTGCTCATCCCCATAGGTATGTCCACACTGCAGCGTAATCCCAGGGTTAGTGGGATTTGAGTCAGCGGATCCACGTTTGAGAAGCCAGGGCTTAAGCACACTGATTGCCAACCCTAGCTTAAGGTTGACTTAACGAAGACTTAAGAATTTTTTAACCCAGGCCCGAACCGAGGGCTCTGGCATCTACACTGCCACGTCCAGCCAACTGTATCCCAAACTCCCAAAATGTGGCTGCTCTAACCCTTCGTTCGTGGTGCAGTGTTGAAAAATTAGACTGTCCACCCCGCATGTTACAGGAAGTTTGAACAGGCTGTCAACACATCCTGCCGAGTCACCATTTTGGTCTGAGTGCTCCCAGATTCAGCAACATGGGGGACTTGCTATTTCAAGAACTTTTCTAACTTGGGCTTTTTCTCCTGTTTCAGGAAGTAAACAGAGCTTCCATGAGACACTGGTGGGAAGCTCAGTGGTGTTTCCTGACCCACCAAAGGCACTTGACAGATTTAATGATGAAGAAGGAAGGTGACAGTCATGGAGGACTCAGACTGGCTGATGCTGCTTATGACACTCAGTATAGCCACTGCCCCGTATGCAGCCAGTGCTTCTGGGGCAGGGTCACAAGCACAGACTGGATGGGATGACAAGCAATAGGTCCAGAACATTTGCATGAAGAAAGGTTCTGAAGCACCGTGAATAGCTTGCCCAGCATAAAGATGCGCACAAGGGCAGCCATGCTGGTCCACAAGTAGGTTGCTATAACCACCTAGAATGTGGCTACCCAGACTGCTACAGGTCCGTTACTAACCAGTTTGGTGTTGGGAAGTTGACTGCAGGAAAATGGTGGCAGAGGGTTTCTGAGATAACCAGTCATGTGGCTTACCCCAAAGTAGTAGGCATAAAAGACATGCCTGAAGTAATTGCTGGCTTTGCTGTGCCATGTCCATTGATGGGATTCCTGTGCCCATAGTTTGTCCTCCTCAAGGAGCACGAGTACATAAACTGCAAAGGGTACTAACTCCATAGTTATGCTGGCTCTGGTGGGCAACAGAAGCTGATTTATGAATGCCAGTGTTGGCTGCTCTGGAAAGTTCATGATGCCAAGGTTTTCTGACGTTTTGGCGACTACCTTCATGGACAAGCTGGGACACTATTCCATCCACACGACATTGTCATAAACAGAGTTACTGTCCTCACTGTTACTCTGGGAGACACCCCCCCAGACCTCCTTCTGCCATGGCTTATGAAACCATACCCTGATCTCAGAGGCCCTGACAAAAGATGATTTAATTACTCTCTCAGGGGGTGTAGAATGGTGGTGGAATGTGTGTTTTGCACACTGGAATCCAAACAGGTCTGTAGACATTGCCAATGGGATTTCAGTGTCATCAATGCTGTCTGCATTACTGTAGCTTGCTGTGCTCTGCACAGTCTTTGTGAAGCTGAATGGACCTACGACAGCGAGGGACAGCTGAACTGGTACTGAGCCAGAAAGTGCACCTACCACAGCTGGGGCTGGATGCAGTCCAGCAACAGAAATCAGGGATGTTTGCATGGCCCAATGGAAGAGGGAGGCATTGATTGTTTGTCTGGGTGGGGTGTTGATTGCATTACACTGTATTTCTGAATGACATTACTGCTTATGAAATGGGAGGGCAGAAGGGAAATCATATGGATTTATGTATATAACTGTACTGAGACATGGATTTTGCATACAGCCCCCAAATTGTCCCTGATCATGTGTTGACCTTTATTACTTGAAAAACACATTAGCTGATGTGTTGCAATGAGGGCAATAAAATTTCTTTATAATTTTTCCCCACATATATTGGACAAGTACAATCAGTGGAATGATGTACAAGACACCGCCCCTCATTACTACTGAATGTCCCGTCCTCCCATTCTCCTTTCCATTCCTTCCACTTTTGCCATACACTTGAGGCTGGAGCAAGGGGGGAGGCATCCACAAGGGAGGGGTTCAGCACTGAGGACTGCATGGGGTTCATTTGCCCTATCCCACTGTTCATAGGGCCCAATTGCATGGCCCACCCAGCTATGCAATTGTCCAAGCTGTTCTTGGAATGCAGGCCAGGTTACTGCAGAGGGGTATGTCTTATGACCATTAGAGACAGCACCTGCTCACAGTTCTCTCTCGTGCACTCTATCATCCTCCCTTCACTGCCATTCCTGTTCCAGGAACTGCAAACAAATGTCTGCTCCTGTTCTGCTACTCTGTGCTCAAGCTGCCAAGCCAGGCTCTCACCAGATCTTTCCTCTTGCTGCAAGTCGCTTTGCCTTTGGTACTCAACCTGCCTGTTGGCCTGGGCCAGAATGTCAACGTAAGTACACAAACGCTTCCTCTTGTAACGGTGCAAGAAGCTATGGGGAGCCAGGCTTCTGCAGTGTGGGGGAGCTTTGGCGGTATTATAGCTTGTAGAGGGCGAAGGGCCCAGAATAGGACAAGACATAGAGGGTTGTCTCAAATAGCCCAGTGCCAGAGCACAGAAAAAAATCATTTTGGAATATCAAGGGCAGAAAATGTTACTTTTTGAAAACTGAACTTCAATACATTGGCAGAGGGCACAGCTGGTTTAATCACAGTGAAAGAAGTGCTGAGAGAATGATAAGTTAAAAATCACAACCCCCCCCCAGGCTCTGCAAATGGAGTTGTGGGGAGGTTGGTAGCCTCACCCTACTACTGAAGCCTACTCCTGTCATTTCAGGAACTGCACATTTTGGAGGACGGAACAGTTCTTGAAATCCGAAGATTTACTTAATAGGCATAATAACCCTATAGTTAAAGCACTGCCACGGCAAAGGACCATCCTTAAAGCACTGCCGCGGCAACGCTTTAACATCGTTGCCCCTTTTGCCTCCCCCTCTCCCCCCGGCCGCCGATGGTGGGGCAAAGAGAGCAGCTGCTCCGGGGCCAGCGATTTAAAAGAGCCCCAGGCTCCAGCTGCCGCTGCCTCAGGTCCTTTAAATCACTGCTGGAGACCTGGGCGATTATTCCAAGCTGCCAGTGGGAAACCAGGTGTGCATGCCACCAGGTGAAAGTAACTCCATAAGGCTGAAGTCTTTTACTCAGTCCCAGCAGCCAGCCAGGAGCTCCCTCTTGCTCCCCCAGATCTTGCCAGCAACTGAACTGTTTGTGGTCCTGCCGTTCCTGCAATCAGCCAGGAACACAGTCCTCATGCCTCCAGCTCCAGGCAGCAACTGACTGTCTCTTGTACACCAGCTCCTTTTATATATGGCCTTGGTGGGCCCTGATTGGCTGCTTACCTGCAGCCTCTCTCCAATTAGCTGCATCCCCCACAGCCCCTTTAGGCAGACTGGAAGACTTCTCTACTGCTCCTTTCTGGGACAGGGTGTGGTAGGACCCTGAGGCCTCCAGCCGAGGGCCTCTGGGCCTAATACACTCTGTCACAGAGACACTAAAGGACCTCAATCAAAAAGAAGACTGAAAGGCAACTTGACATAAAATACCTGGTACTTAATCTTGCACTCCTCCCCCGCCCACCAAAAAAAAAAAAAAAAAAAGCATATAAAGAACCAAGAGTTGGAAGTTAAAGATAAAATTAAATTAGAAACAAAGCGTAACTTTTTAATGGAGGGTGATTAACCACTGGAAAAAACTAAAATGGGAAATTATGGTTTCTCCATCTTTTGATGTCTTCAAATCAAGACTGGATGTTTTTCTTGATTATATCCTTTAGTCATACACACATTACTGGGATCAATACAGGAGTCACTGGGTGAAGTTATATGGTCTGTGTTATTTAGAAATCAGGCTAGATGATCTCATTGTCCCAAGTTTGAAGATCACTGCTCAGTGCTTTGAATTAAGGAGATTCTGAAAACTGGCTCTATCCAGAAAGTTCACAATTTATTTGGACTAGCCAAAGTAGTATCAGATTTTTTAAAATGATTAATAAATTATTTTAAGATTCAAAACACTTAAGGCAGAATTCATTCCATTGCCTAGAGCCTTGTATTTGCCCTCTCTGCACTGAAATTAATTTCACCCCTGTTGAAAAGTGTAGGATTTAAAGTTACAACTAAGTTCTCTTTAAAGTATTTGATAGACATCCCATTTACAGTATGTTCCTTGACATGATTCCAATCCTGCAACATTTGAAGTTAATGGTACTAATTCATCTGGGTGAGGACTGCTTGCATAAATGAAGGGTTTGCATGATCAGGCCCCGTGTTCACACAGCACTGAACATACTGGTCACTTCCTAATTTAAGCCTCGATTCATCAGGGTACTAATCATGTGCCTAACTTTACACATGCGACTAGTCTCATTGACTTCAACTTACAGACATTTAGGCACTTAACTACTTTGCTGAATTATGGCCTTAATTACCAGTACATACCAAAGCCAATGCTCAGGGTTGTGTGTGATTTAATCTGCTATCAGGACAACAGCAATACCCAAAGCTATGGTGATTCATATTTTGTGTGTTTATAATGTCAGCTATTATAGGGAAAAATGACTTAACCCTTGATCTCAGGTCTTAGCAGCCTAAAACTTTTCAATCCACATTTAAACAGTGAACATTTCATGATGCTAAAAAAAAAAAAATCACTGTTTCTCAAATTAAAGAGACAGATAACGTCCTGTTTGCACAGACAGGACTTTCATATAAATCACAGCCAGGATTACACAATAACCAGTCACTGCTGCTCCATGCACAAGTCAAAATCAAGACTTTGAGTTTGTAACAGTATCCTCATGGTGTCTTCTCCAAATCCTCCAAGCATTTTGTGAACTTCTCATTAGCTCACATACAGTTTAACAGGTTCTAGTTTTCTTGTGTCCACCTTTTAGATACAAAAAGGAGTATGTCTGTGCTGTAAAGTCCCACCTTCCAGGTAGCAAGCGAAAGTAAACCAGTTTCTTTAAGACGTAATTAAAATGGCCCTCTTCTACCACGTTTACTCTTGAGGTGGCTTGCTGAACGCCTGATATTTTTCCTCTCCTGATGATGTTGCTTCTCAGCTTCCTGCTGTTTCTTCTGCTGCCCTGACTGGAATATTTACAAAACAGACGAGTTAGAATTCCAACTGGCCCGCAAAAATGGTACAACATTAACAAAGTCAGGACAGTTCCTGAGCTATATGTAGTAAAAACTGCACAGTTCTAGACATAAACACGAAAAGGAACAAGATAATTTGTGTGTAATATTTACAGGTTACAAAAACTTTCCCCATTAAACTGTCAAGCACTCAGGTACCACAGAAATGATGTTTTTTATTTTATCTACATTGCATGAATTTGTGTAAAACTAAGGTTCTTATACATGCATTCATCATGTTATTTGAGCATAAAAAGCTATGTTTCCAGCAGAGAATTCTAATGGTAAAAATATTACCATTAAGGTGATGTTATAGCAGTTTGTTCAGCACGATATCTTTAGGTTCTAGCACTGCAGCTTTAAAATGCGGTGTATTTTAGAGGCACACAGTTTAATGTAATGGTTAAAAAAAAATCTTAAGTCCTTTTGTTCTCCAAATCTTCTGCCTCTCTAGTTTGAACTCAAAATTATTTACATTCCAAACATACATAAGATTTTTACTTTGTGCTTTCCTGACCTCACCTCTACTTCAGAATGGAGACACACGGTTTACAGTTCATTGCAGGCTTCCATGTGTTCTATTCCACCTACTCATGTTCAAGCCCACAAGAGTTTGTTCCTCTGTTGGCTAAAGATGGCTATCACACACTTTACACACAAGTATTTCAAAAGACAAATAAGAGAAACTCCCAGGAAACAAAGGTTTTTGTTTTGTTTTGTATTTTTAAACTTGTATCATGTTACACAATAGCTCTGCTATTGATTACATTACTAGGCATGTTTTTACATAAAAATTGATTAAATTTCTGTACCAACACGGCATGTTTCTGTGCTTTGTTGATAATGTTATTCCTCCTTCTCATTTATCATTGACTACAAATACTAGCTCAACAAAACCTTAAAAGCACACTGTATGTTTCAGGACAAACAGGAACAAGGCAGGTACGTAGTTACCCAGTGCAAATTAAACTGCCTCTCTACAAATCATATCTGTAACTTCAGGAAAAGAAAACTAGGTATTACTTTATAAGACAAGAAACTATAGTAGAGCTTCACTAGTCAGCACTTTTGTAGGGCCTGCCCAAGAACTGACTGGCAAAATGTGGTAATGCGCAGAGAGGCCAGCATGCACATTCTCCATGGGCCAGTGGGGGAGCACTGCATAACCCCATGCCCCAAAGACTCACGCAAGCCAGAACAGGGATGGGTTATACGGTGGTGACAATTTCTCTTCCACCCACATTGGAAGGAGGCAGAGGCACGAGCACCACCTCACCTGTTTTGTATTTTAGCAATAAACTACAATCCTGGAAATTCACTAGAGTGTGAATTCACAGTGTTAAATGAAATGTTTTCCCTTTAGAGCACAAAATACATATCACCACCAATAAGTCATGGAAATACACAAAAGAGAAGGGGGGGGAGAGAAATCACATTAATAGGGAAATAAAACCAAAGCAAACCTAATAGTTATGCATACAGAATATTTATGCCCTGCTTCTGCAATCTGATTAATATGATTGGAGCCTTATGATCCACCTGAGAGCAGGAATCTGCCCACTGGGCTCACACTGCAAAATCAGGGCCTTTGACTGGAAGCTGTTCAAAGCACTGAAGTATCTTTCCTGTGTGCTGTAAAATGGCTAGTATACTTTAGATGCGATAAGATTATTTATATCTGTCAAACCATAAATAACATGGAAAACAGATCAAGAAGCTTGAATTATTTTTATTCAGATTCTGTCAGGAATGCAATGCAATACAGGAGGGACACTATACTAACCACTGTATTAATATTATTGTATTAATCAACCTGTGTCATACTCAGACTCATAGATAACGTCAGCAGGGACCACACTGTGATCATTTAGTCTGACCTCCTTTATAACACAGGCCAGAGGCTTTACCCGAAATAATTCCTGTTTTGAACTGGAGCATATCTTTTAGAAAAAGATCTAATCTTGATTTTAAAATTACCAGTGACGGAGAATCCACCATGACCCTTGGTAAGTGGTTCCAATGGTTAAATATGTGTGCCCTATTTCTAGTCTGAATTTGTCTACATTTGGCTTCTAGCCAGTAGACCTTTGTCTGCTACAGCGAAGAGCCAATTATTGGAGATGCAGAAAGAACTAGTTTCTATATTCATTAAATCAATACATGCCATTTTGCTTTTTAGCACTTTTTTGAATGTATATGAACCAGTTAATTCAGAAGTTTATTCCTTCCAGTTATGTATCTTTAGTTTCATAGATATTTTTATGAGCGTACCAAGAACTTACTACACCACTCAGCATTTTGGTACATTAGCAACATTTTACACTAAAAGCAAAAAAAAGTAATACAATTTGATTGTTGAAAGGCACACAAAGCATGGGATGAGTATTATTAACTGATCAATTTAATCCAAAAAGATTTTCCTTAAAAAAAAAAAAAAAAAAGTTACTAAGGGTATGTCTACACTGCAATTAAAAACCAGTGGCTGGCTCGTGGCAGCTGATTCGGGCTACAGGGATCAGGCTAAGGGGCTGTTTAATTGCAGTGTAGACATTCGGGCTTTGGCGGGAGCCGGGCTCTAGGACCCTGCGAGGTGGGAGGGTCCCAGAGCTTGGGCAACAGCCTGAGCCCAAACATCCACACTGCAATTAAACAGCCCCTTAAACTGAGCCCAAGTCAACTGGCATGGGCCAGCCACTGGTTTTTAACTGCAGTGTCAACATACCCTGAGATTCCCCTCGCTTTAACTGTTCAGCTACCTCTATTTTGACTAATTTAACAGACGTCTTTATAACATGTGCTAGCTCTCCTAAAACAAATTATAATTGTTTTTAAATAACTTGCAATGACTGTTCTTGCATTTTAAATATTTTTTCCTGGAGAGCATCTGAATACCCCATAAAACCCTTGTTAACACATTTCTTGGTTCAAGAAACTCTCCTAAGTACCTTAAATCTCCACACAGTATTTCTTTGCAACACTTACTATACTGCCAAAAGTTATGGCTTTTTGGACTTTTAAATTTATCAGCTGTTCTTACCCTATAAACAGATATCAAACTTGCTATGTGATAGCATAAAAAGGGGTTTCCTACCATTGTCCAGAATGCATTCTAAAGTACTCTTTAGAAAATAAAGTTGCATTGATTTAAGCATTAGCTTGCTAATATGGAACTGACTTGAATCATGCTTTTCTCTTTTGATGACCAGACTTTGCTTCCACACAGTCCCTTTCACATCTTTATCCAGCACATTAGAAATGCTACTTTACTGATTAAATCAAATGTCACTTGTTATGAAGGACATTAGAAGGCCAGAGCTGAAGAAAACCCTGTGTAAGTTGATTCAATAAAAGATATTATCTCAACTACTGTGTGTCTCCCCTCTCTCTCCAATATCCTGGGACAACACAGCTACAACAGCACTGCAAACAACTGGAATTGAAAGGCACTGGACAATATTGTGGACCCCTCAGTAAAAACAGTGGAAAAAGACAGACCATCTAGGAAATACCAGGAGATAAACTTTGCAACGTTAACACTGATCAATTCCTGTGGGGGGGAAGTTGGGATTTGGAGGGAAGCAGATACCACAGAGCCACTCAGGTACCAAAACCTGTTCAACCTCCAAACTACATTGATCCTCAAGAACTAAAAATACAAACCCATGGAGGATAGATAAGAAGACAGAAAATATCATGACACTCAATAAATCCATGGTATGCCCACACCTTGAATACTGCATGCAGTTCTGGTTGCCACATCTCAAAAAAGATATATTAGAATTGGAAAAGGCACAGAGAAGGGCAACAAAAATTATTAGAGGGACAGAACAACTTCCATCTGAGGAGAAATTAAAAGGATTGGGAGTGTTCAGCTTGGAAAAGAGATGACTAAGTGGGGCTATGATAGAGGTTATAAAATCACGAATGATGTGGAGAAAGTGAATAAGGAAGTGTTATTTACCCCATCACATAACACAAGGACCAAGGGTCAACCAATAAAATTAATAGGCAGCAGACTGAAAACAAAACAAAACAAAAAACAAAAGGAAGTACTAATTCACGCAATGCATAGTCAACCTGTCGAACTCATTGCCAACGGGTGTTGTGCAGGCCAAAAGTATAAATGGGTTCAAAAAAGAATTAACGAAGTTCATGGAGGATAGGTCCATCAATGGCTATTAGTCAAGATAGTCAGGGATGTAACCCCATGCTCTGGGTGTCCTAAGCCTTTAATTGCCAGAACCTGAAAATGGACAACAGGGGATGATCACTCAATAGTTCCCTGTTCTCTTCATTACCTCTGAAGCATGTGGCATTGGCCGCTGTTGGAAGACAGAATACTGGGCTACATGAACCGTTGGTCTGACCCAGTATAGCTGTTCTTATGAAGGCTATGCATTACTTTTCTGCCCTCTTCCAAAAAGACATCATATCTGCGTCTAAACCTTGGAGATGGGACAATGAAAGGCAGGAGTTAATGATGGTCCTAGCAGTGTTAAACTCCCTCTAGGCTTGCCAACTGCATTCTCTTCATCTTTTGAAAAGATCATATCATATGACATGGCTCCTTTCCAGCCCTACTTTTTTTCTGCTCCCATGGACTACAGTGGGATTGGCTCAGGGAAGGGGGGATTTTCCATCCCATTTTACTTTTCTTCATCTCTCTTCTCCCCAGTTCACAGAGAGGAGACTGGGGGCCCACATTCACTGAACTATGTGTCATATTTACTTTTAACTAGGCCTTCTTACCATTATAAATTGTGTACATTTGTATATTCAATAAAGCACCCACACTGAGAAGAACTTTTAAATGAAGTCACTTGCAACAGAATTGTAACAAAGTAACATACTGATTCTGCTGGGATCAAATCCAGAATGGCATTTCCAACTATTCCCAAATCTTCCCCTCCCCCAAAAATCTTTATGGAAGCTGATCTTTCTTTTGTTCCCCATCATCAACTGTAGGAAGCATTCTGTCTCAGCATTTTCTAATTTAAAGCTACTATAAAGAGGGTATACATGGGAAGCCCTGTAACGCTCATTTAATTAGGTGTAAGGAGTTACTGTATCAATTACACCTGCTGGTAATGCTCCTGAAATGGTGATCCTTTCCAGAGCTTCACTGGAATCTGTGACTTATTCCAAAGTCCACACATTTTAAATTCCAAAATGGATACAGAGAAATGTTGATGAGAAATGCGTGTGAAAAACTGGTGATAGGAAGTACAATAAGAAATTCCAGTGACTTTGGTTTACTTAACCTTTTGTGTCCCAGTTATCCAAAGTGGCACATTCTAATAACTACTTCAGACATTCTGACCACACTATTGTAGTTTTACTTCCATGATGAGAGTTAATTGACAGGTGCTGAACACAAATGGATGATGATGAACAACTTGCCCAGAGGAAGACCAGTTTTAACTGAAACAGATTTCACCAGCTGAAGAATCAACTAATATGAATCTTTATCTTTCACCATCTCCAACCATGTTTTACATGTGCATCACTTTTCCACCCAGAGATCCCAAAGTGGTTTACAGAATATGTAAACACATACGCAATCAATTTTCCTCCTCCTTGCCTCCTCCCCATCCCCCCAAATGTAATCACCTGGGGGGTGAAACAGCTTTTTAGAAACTACACAACTGTTTCCGGAAAGAAATTACGAAAACACCATCCAGCTGAAATTGCTTGGGAAAGTTAGGTGGGAAGAATGCAGTTACTCACTCAAATTGTAATTTGGCAAGTACATTGGAACTACATTTCTTATTCTTGTCAATAGTGCCATGGAACTTCAGTGATCAAAGTCGTTGGGAGTTCTGTTTTATCAATATGAGGCACTCCCATCACTAACGACTCAGAGGGAAGACTCTCACCTACAGGACATCATCACCACTTCTTTCAGCATCCTGGGTATTTTTTGCCTATGAATCAAGTACTGATCAAACCCAATACTGTGAGAATTGACAAGGTGCTAGCATTGGATGATATAGCTACAGATGATCTACTAAGAGAGGGAACTAGTGTTTCCCACCACGATATGAGTCTAGTGGGGCTGCCCACACACACACACGGGTGTGCAAAAAAGTAAAGGTGCAGTCAATTTATGAAGAAACCAAGAAGCACATCTGTTTTGGATGGATTTGGGCTCCCTGTTTTTTCAGATGACAATTTTATCATCCTGTGCATTATCTTATTTACAGAAGATATTTTTTAACTCACCTTTTTTAATTTGAATGTCATCTGTTTGCTGCCTACTGTGGTATCAGATACACTGAGTGTGCCAAGCTTTTCTTCAAGCTTCAAACGATCTCCAAGAGTTTTTCTGCAGAGAACAATTAAAGAAAAGCCTGTTTCTATTCTTGTCACCATCACATTGTATTATCAGTCTTTACAATAGCAAACAGTCAAATCCTATAACGTGCAAAAAAATTGCAATTGGGTTGTACTTCTGTCATTCTGCACCCCATTATTAAGCAACATACATGCAGCCAACACAAATGAAAAGCAAGTTTCAGTTATTCCCTTCAAGCATTGCTCATTGTACAGCCGCTTTTCAACTTCTGACAGATTTTTTTAATTTTTAAATTCAGGCCTTAGTTCAGATACAAACCAGACCCAATTAGTCCATGCCATTCCCACTGAACCAACATGTGCTATGACAACAGTTTTCTATGGAATATCTGCAGGTGCCAAGTAATTCAGTTGCAGTAGACATTCTAGTGTCTTGATCTTAAATGAAATGTAAGACACGCATTTTAAAGCAAAATGCACCCATTTAGCTTAGCAACCTTAGTTTCTAAAGCCAAAAATACTTTCTACCTTCTACTTCTACTAACATTTATTTTGATTTCCCCCCCCATTATAATAGGCATTTCTGACTCCCCTATTTGTAGCAGCTACCTGAGCTGATTAAAATAACACTGGCAGTATGGCAGCTCAATGTAAGTGATTCTAAAAGTTTCATCCTACTTCTATATCAGGAGAAAATATTCTATACCTATCATAGGTTTAGATTTAAAAATTTAAAAATAGAGTCAAACCTCATGATTCTGCACTAATGAATGGAAGACCTTTGTGAATGACCGAATTTTTCTGAATTAGCAAGACAGACCCTGATTCCATAAGGAGCTCTATGTGGACAGACCCCTTCCCCCATTGAAACAGAGTCTAAACTCTTTGGGGCAGGGACCGTGTCTGTTATGTGTTTGCACAGTCCCTAGCACAATGCAGCCTTGATCCATGACTGCGGCCCTATGTAGTACAGTACTGTAATACTAACTGCAAATAGGACAGGGCCTAAATGACCAATCAATAAGGAAGATTAAACTTTATTATGCAATATGCATCATTTAGTCTGACAATTGTAGTTTACTTTTAAATAGCATTCATTATAAATGAAGTATACTTCATTCATTCATAACTGTAATGAAGTCTTAGAAATCCACGATCTCACTATTAGATCTTTGTTGAGATGGGGAGAGAGACTGCCTTTTTTGTGCAAATTATCAGCAAGGTACTGATGTATATATTTCACAGATTACTTTTATGAAGGGAAAAAACAGACAGACAAGCAGCTGAAAGACTGGGCCCTCAGTATGGAGCCAGGGGAGTTTGCAGGACGTTGGTTAAAAAATAATTTATGTATATGAAAGGCTTTTTCATATGAACTATACAAAATTACTGTCGAGAATTGCTTTCCCCCCATGACTAGCTATTTTGACTCTGGTTTTTCTCCAGTATATTTTTCAGTGAGAACTTGTAAAAACTTGTTCCATCTGTGCTATTTGAGAAGACAAGCTAAGCCTCAGAGCTAACTATGGCAGGAGATCAGTCACTGACAGTGTAGCGGGATTTCTACTTTAAACTGAAGTTCACTTTTCTCCCCTTTGAAAGTGAATGAGAGAAATGTGGCTACTACCCAGCAATTCTTTAGCATGACTGCTTGGATGGTGCTTCAGTCAGAGGAAAATTAATGTGGGGGAGATAGTAGGAAAATGCTGTGGGATAATAGCTTTATTCTATAAATAAGGTGGTGCATATATGTATCTGTGTGGTATGCACTCACAAAAATATTGCTTAAACATCTATGTTGTGACATACAACTACTCCATACATAGCGAAGGGGAAGGAAACATACTTTTTATCTCCTCCAAAAACATGGCCCAACGGGTACACTAAGAGTGCTGTTCAATTATTATTTATTATCTGTATTACCATAGCACGTAGGAGTCCCAGCCAAGGACTCCTGCTAGGCTTTGTACAAAGACAGAAAAAGATGACAGATCGTAAGCTCTTTGGGGCAGAAACAAAGTGTAAGACAGGAGTCAACAGATGGATACAGACAGACAGGGGAGCACAAGGAAACAATGGTCAGCATAATAGCCTGATCTCAGCACACCAGCGGCTTAATAGTTGTGGAGTTTTTGCAGGCATCAGAGCAGAGGAGTTTTAAGGAGGTGCAATATGTGAGAAGACACAAAGGGGTTTATCTGAAATTTTAATAAGTGGATGATGGAGGCTGTCACTGACATGTTGACAGAGAATGAAAGATAGGGTTGCAATAGATTGGGAAGGGCTTGAAAGTGAAGACAAGCAGCTTATATTTGATGCAAAGAGATTGGAAAACATGGTCAAAGCACTGTGGTAGGAAAATGGTCTTTGCAGCAGCATTCTCAATGGATATGAGCAGGGCACGACTGCATTTGTCAAGACCAGAGAAAAGGATGTCGCTGTAATCAAGACATGATATGATGATAGTCTGGACGAGAGTCTTAGCTATAGGAGACAGATATGAAAGGTTGTATCTTAAGAGATATTACACAGAAAGAGTCTGAAAGATTTGGACATAGAGAGAGGTCTATGTTCTCACGCGCAGGCTGAATTGAAGATGACACCCAGGTTGTGGGTCTGAGTGACAGGCAGGATGTTGGTGTTGTCCAGTGTGACCAATAAAGGCAGTAGCAGGGAGGGTTTTGGTTGTTTTGCTTTGATTAGTTTTGGAGGGAAAGGAAAGGGGAAAATTAAGAGCTGTTTTAGCCATGTTGAAATTGAGCTAATGGCTGGACATCTATGAGGAAATGTCAGAAAGACTGGCCAAGATTTTAATTTGGACAGGAGACATGCCTGGAGTAGACAGATAGATCTGTGAAGTTGTCAGCACAGAGATGGTATTTGAATTTGTTTGCAAATAAAGTACCCAGAGATAAGGTGTAGAGGGAGAAGAGAAGGGGACCACAAACAGAGTCCTGTGAAATCCCCACAAAAAGTTGGAGTGGGGATAAGGAGAATCCTCTGAAGGAGTGATGAGCGGTAGGATGTGAAGCAGGAGAGTGTGTCATGGAACCAAAGAAGAATTTCAAGAAGAACATGGTCAACAGTGTCAAACATGACTGACAAGTCAAAGTAGAATGAGGATGGAGTACTGGTTCTGAGCTCAGTCTGCTTGCTACGTAAATGACATTAGAGACTACTCTTAAGGACTTTGCTGCATTTAAGAATATGCTTCAGAATGCTCCTGTCCTGAGAATCCTTGAATTTATGAAGAAATTTTTAAGTATACACTAATTCTTCAGAAGTTGGGCTTGGAGCAGCGCTGAGTCAGGAACTTGACAAAGAAACACCCAGTTTTATATAAGTCATAAACTGTTTCCCCAGGAACATTATACAACTATAGAAAAAAGAACGCTTTGCCATTAAGTGGGTAGTGGAAGCATTAAGGTACTTAATTATGTTGGTCACAGACCATCATTCTTTAAATTGGTTAAATCAAATCAAAGACAAACATGCCAGAATCACCAGATGGTACATGCCACTACAATCTTTCCAATTTTCAGTACATTGCTCAAGGAGTCAGGATAAAAGTGCTGAGCATTTATCATGCTATAGGGCCAGTAGACTTCTCTTTAGGGCTAGTCTTCTTTACAAAATTCTACCATGTTCAAACATGGTTCTAAATAATAAAGCTAGCTGACACTATGACGATTGTGCCTTTATGATAAGCACAGACCAGGACAAATCGTGCTTTGCATCAGATCAGCTATATGGTATTATAAACTGACAGCAGCTGAGAATTTAAGGTTTTGGAAGAGTTTGGGGAGTACCCCATGTGCAATTTGAATGCTTCTTGACTGAGTGTAAATGGGATCACTCTTCACAGAACTCGTAATTTAAACATTTTTTTCCCGCGGAGAAAGAATTTCACGTGACATGACAACAGCAGTTCACTGAAAAAGGAAAAGGATGCGATGTGCACTTTAGTTCACTTCACTTGTTTAATTATCCTATTTCTTCTTCATTTCATTTGCTATCACGTCACTATGTCTTATTTGTGTTTTGCCTAAGCCCCACATGGTGGAATCATGTCTTGTTTTAAGTTTGTAAAACGTCATGCCCACGGGTAGTACAACAGGCACTTTTTCCAAACGGCAGCGTTTTTAAAGTCTACTCAGTTTGTCATCACTGGTACTCCTTTATCCCATGAAGAGATCTACAGTACTTGCCGTCAATTTTCTCCTCTACAACAGAAAACAAATATACCCACATGCACACAGACACACACCCAACCACCCATCCACACAGAAGATTCTTTACGCTACTTAATTTCCACAGTAATTTCTTTCCTGCTGTGTTGCACTGTACTAATTTCTTCTGAACTTTTAAGTCTTATCTAGAGCTGACTTTAGCTTGTTAACTGAATCTTTCAGTCTGCTTGCTTACAGTTAAGGTTCCCATCGGTTTGTGATTGCTCCTCAGTCATTTCATTTAAGATCAAGGAAGCATCTGAAAGTTTCCTTCAGTGGGACAGAACACCTTAATCAGAGGTCATTGCGTGCACTTACAAAACAGTAGGTTGGCAACAGTGAAACATGCTTCCATTTCTGCCCCTGTTGCAATGGAAATCAGAGCACATGCCACCTGATCACAATTTGTTCTCCTTTTCAGATCATTGGCTGAAGTAGCAAAACAAAGATGCACACAATCCACTCCCCTCTGACAGAGCACCCAGTGACCTTACACTACAATCGGTATGCCTCTGAAAAACTCAAAAGGGCACAAAAGCAGCCCCATCCCCTGGAATGAAAAGAAGGAAAACAGCCAGGAGCAAGTAAACTGAAAACTTAATATGTAAGCTGAAGAAGATTCTAGATAAGGAGTTGAAGGATCCAGAACATGTACGCTGAATAAAGATATGAACACAAACCTGCTGTGTGTAAAATTTGCTAATAAAAAGTGAGCAGGGAAAATGCGAGCAAACCTGCAGAACAAACAAAGGTTAAAGTACTAATCTCAATTAGAATTTATAATATGGTGCCCAAGATGTGTATGTCACTTTACAGACAGAACATGTAGATTGTTGGTCTCTTCCCAGGGTTCTTTAACCTCGCCTCCAAGTGCAAAGATTTTTGAGCACTTGCCTCTTCGCACATGTTGATAACATTTACGAGCAAAGAACCCCACATATGCATATGAACTGCAGAGTTTTTATGATGCTGTGTGTTTGTTTTAGATAGCACTCCATAAGAAAATTGTTTCTTGTATTGTTTTCTACCTTAGGGATTTCTATAGTGCTTATAGTAGAACCCAAAGGTTGATATTACAGAACCAATTTTATAGTTTCAAAAAAAAAAAAAAAAAAAAAAAAACGGGTCCTAGAGGTTTTGGGTTCAGTGTTTCCTTTCAATGCACATCACTGTGTTACCTAACTATTTCTAAAATGCCCATCAACATGCAGCTGAGTGACAAAATGGTACCTTGACAAATCTGCCCAATCTGAACAGTAGCAAAATGATCATCAGACATTAGGATGGATGCATTTGTTCACTATTTGTGTGGGAAATGTTTTGGCATGTATAATCGCCCTCTTGTTATAGCATTCATTCTAGTCAGAGCTATGCTGAGCACTTGGCATGCTGTGACATATCTATCTCAGCAGCTGCTGTCTTTCAAGGCTTTTTAATTAGTTTCAGCACAGCTCTCCAATTAATAAAATTGTAATAAAAGTCTGATTTTTTGAAATGCTGCGGATATTTAAGTGAGGTCAATGAGAATGTGTGGCACTAAACACCTGGAAAATCAGGACACTTTCTGTCATCTCTAAAGGACAGAAATGCTCTAGATACAGAATCTTACTGCTTTAGCTAACAGCTGAGTTAAAGGATACAAACAAAATTGTATTTAACACGTCTCCTGTCATGGGGCAAGGAAGGAGGGAAAAAAAACAAGGAGGCAGCTTAGTGGGTTATAGATAGTTGTAATAAGCCATAAATCCAGTGTCTCTATTCAGTCCATGATTTTTAATGTCTCCTTTCACCCCTATGACTAGAAAAGTGTCAACTGGCCACTCCGCCTTGAATGATCCCTTAAAATGTGTGCTTCCCTGCCCCCCACTGGGGGCTGCCCTGGGCCCCACCCGCCTCCCCCACCAAATATTCCTCCAAGTCCCCTAGGGGAGTGCAACACACAATTTGGGGACTACTATGCTAAACAACTTGTTCCAACTTGTGTTTAGCTGTGACACTCTCAGTACTTTCCCCAGACCTGAAGAAGAGCTCTGTATCAGCTCAAAAGCTCGTCTCACTAACAGAGGTTGTTCCAACAGAAGATACTGCCTCTCCCACCTGGTCTCTCTAATATTCTGGAACCAACAAGGCTAGAACAACACTACATACAAACAAAATATGAAACTCAGACAAAATATTTAACCATGGCTTTTAGCACTGCAAGGAGAAAGCCTGGAGACTAGAACTCTGACAACTAAAATAGATTATTTTTTATAGAATCCAGACATTTTGGACCTATCTAGGTCAAAACATATTTTTACTGCCCCTGCCCAGCAAAGAGAGGTTTACTTTGCAAACACGGAGAAATCATGGGGCATTCTATGTTTTCTAACGGGGAGAGATCACACAGGGTGAAATTGTAAGCCCCTTTATTCACACTGGTGAACTGATACTCACATGGAGTAGTCCCACTAACATCAATGGGACTATCTGTATGAGAAACTTCTCACCAGTGTGGGGTAAGGGCCTCCCAGTCTAGTTCAAAGTGTCCAATCCTTACTCTTTTCCCTTAAAGTAAGGCACAGGGAATACACATACCACATTCACATAACAAGGGAATAAGAGATGAAATGAGTGTCACTTCAAATTATGCCCCCTCATTACAAAAGTCTGGCTGTAGAAACTGCTTCCAGGACCATTGTGCCTGCTAAATAAAATAACCTGGGTCCCCATAACAAAAAGACAGTCGCGAACAAGCCAACCAAATGTCATTAAACTGAAGTGTTAGTCTTACTTCATTAACTTTTGCTTTTTGGCAGAGTCCTTGAAGCTTCTGAATTCCTCCCCTGTTTTAAGCTCAAGGAATTGGGGTTTCAGCGTTGTTTGCTGACCCTCCTTGAACCTTTCCTGCCGTTTTACTTTTTCCTCTTGGCGTAGAAGTTTGCGCTGTTTCCTGACCTCTTCAACCCAGCCTTTCTCATCATCTGAAGTCTCAGAACTTTCTGCATCACTTGGTTTCCCTTCTGGCTCTTCCTCCTCTTCCTGCAGACAAAAATAGTTACTCTAAGGAACCATTAACTGATTCTTTTAAAAACTATTTGCCCAATTAGAGTACGTGACAATCTCTACATATGTCCAATTTGAAGAAAACTAGAATTCTAATACATTAACCAAATACAGCATGCAGAGTAAACGCTAATTACATCCACAGACACACTATGTGATAGATATCCACAGACACACTATGTGATAGATAGAACAATAAATTAGTATATTTAGACATTAATATTAATTTAATATTAAGTTATATATATAAATCTTAATCACACTCATTTATAGACAGATTGATAATTTTCCACTGTTTTCTTCACCTTTCTAAGGTCCATAAAAGAAAAGCCTGAATGCTTATAATAAAAAATAAAGAACTAGAAGTAATCCTAACCTAGAAGGAAAAAGTTTTACCTGCTCTTGTGCTTCTTGCTGTTCTAAAATCTTTAGTTTCTTCTTTCTTTTCTCACTTATTTTAGAAACGAGTGGATTAAGCAGCCTAAATTCTTCACTCTTCTCATCCACCTGGAAATCTGGGTTCTCAAACATGACTTTGAACCGATCATCAGTGAGAATGTTAGGCAGATTCTACAATGGAGAAGAAAAACAAGAGTTAGTTACAAAATTTTGAAACACAAATGCTAGTACAATGATTTAAAATGTAAAGCTCATTCAATTACTACTCAGGTTTAATTAAGCAAGAAAAGACAACTGGATATAAAGTATTGATTGCTTGGTTCTCCCAGATCATTTACATCAAGATCTATTCAATTTATCTATAGTATGGTTTTACTATTTTCATATAAATCACAAAAACTATTCTGACACATCTGTTAACAATATATACTCTGCTATTCAAACTATAGGAACCTCAGGTCCAATGTTTTATATTTCAAGGTAAGTGTCTATTAGAGCTGGTCAAAACTCCAACTTTCCAGGTCATGGGAAATTCTCACTTTTAAAATTTGAAACTTCTTTTTGGTCCGATAATTTCATTTGGGGATTTCAAATATTTATTTTAGAATTTATTTTATGTTTTTTCTTCATTTTTACATTATGTTATGACATGTCATTATGCACTACTACTGCTGAGATGACAAAATAGTTAAAAAAATAGTCTATTTTTATTTTTGAAATCATTAAGGACAGGTACTTAGTACTGAGACAGGATATCTCCTTTTCTAGATCTAAGAGTCCTCTGTGTCCTAATGAAACCGTTTGACACAAAAAAAATGTTTCCATGAAACCAACTCTAGCATCGACAATGTGTTGAATATGTGTGAACTTGGACATTCCTCTGCATCCGTTAGCTAGTCAGCCATGTTTACAGATGGAGAAAACTGCTTGACCAGGATGGTTCCATCACATATGAAACGCTATTCCTCAGAGGTGCATTTCCATTCATACTTTATAAGACTGCTTTAGTATCAAATATATTTACGACTCCCCCCCCCCCGGCCAAGGGTTGTATGCATCCTGCATACTTTCTCCCTCCTCCCCCCCCACCAACCAATCCCAAACATAGCAAGGAAAGAGACAATTTTGTCTGTCTCATTAAAGGGCCTAATGCTGCAACACTGGAGCCAATGGTAGTTTTGCCACTGACTTTACTGGACCCGGGATCAGGAATAAGGAATTTATAATTTCAACTAATATTAACAGGCTTCATATTAAAGATTTCCTCAAGACTTTTTTCCTTTAATTAAAAAAACCACCCTTTTGTCTCATGCAGCTGCAAAATTACTACCAGGAGGGCTCTCTCTGGTCCAACTATTTGTTTTCACAGCTGCTTAGAAAGGAAAAAACATAAAAGGGGATAGGTTTAAATTAGAGAAGCTTAGTATCTACAAATGTCTGGCTAATGGTCTAATCTAAAAATAAACAGCAGAACAAACAAAAACTAAATCACCTGTCCTTGGTAAAATCCTTAATATTGTTTCAGGGAAATATTCAGAACCTGTATTTTTATATGGCATTTTATTTCTACTTTAATGCACAGTGTATAATATATATCTCCAAACAAATATACTATGAAAATAAAAGCTGAGACTTTTGATAGAGGCTCAGAAAGTTTGCAGTGAAGACTCCATCACCATCATCTACCTCTTCACCCCTTTCTCTCTTCCTACTATCCCACTTGCCAGCCAGAAACTCTCACCAGACCAGACACCACATGAACCGTATGTTTTCTCTGCTAACTATATGAATGCCAATGCTCTTCTGTTGCAGCTCAGTCACCCTTCTCATCTCTATAAAGTAAAGGGAGTCTCTGCTGCATACCAGGAGGGTGTCAGGGCAGATTTTATATGGCCCATGTTGGAAAGAGCCATCAAAAGGTGTTACACAGCTCCACCATTGGTTTGCAATATGCTATTTTTCTCTTCCACCAGATACTAAACATTTGTTCAGACCTGCCTGAATCTAAAATAGATATGGCACTTTCAGTATCAATTGTACAAGAGTTACTGTTGCATCAGAGTGAACAAAGTACAATATTTACACTGTTCGCTCTTTGGGACAAGAACTGTCACATCCTATAATATGGACAATGCCTCGCACATTGTAGGCGAGAGAGAGAGAGAAGTAGGTAGGTAGGTTTATTTTTTTGGATACTCTACTAATCAAAAATTAGAGTGTTTTTGGATTCTCCATCCCACCTCATCTCCATAGCAAGTGCTTCCCCATTATAGGTTTGTTATACAATTGGCCAGATGTTATCGCACTGTATTCCTGATTCCCTAGCACTGATGAATTCCACTGGAAAGCCACCTATTTAGAAGATTCAGTGTATGATCATCTAAAAAACAAAGGAACACTGACCTACGAATCTGCCTAACCGTTTATAATAATGAACACACAGAACAATTTATTATCCTGGTGCTTCTGTAGGGTTTTGGATACCTCCTACATAAAGTCTTACCTTTTGTTTCTTTTTTCTAGTAGGCTGCTGTTCCTCTTCCTCTTCAATCAGCTTGAGCGCCAAGTCTTTATTAACCTTTGGAAGTTTCTAATGAAAAAAGGAAATGTAGAACTCATCAGTATATTATTCTTTCGTGCCCAAGAAATTTTGGCTACACTACATATTTGACAATCATGAATTTAGTTCCAAGGACAAAAATAATCTCTACCATCTCTACTTTTTTCCTCACTGTGATCACAAAGTTCAACCCAAATTAATGAAAAACTGGGTTTACCCATCCAATACAGTTACAGGCATTATTATAAAAAATGTTTAACCTAACAGCTTCCTAAGACCTAAGCACAGAAACAGTCACGGGACTATTCCCTGTCAAGTTAATAAGAAAGGTCAAGGTCCCCAAAGCAGTACTGAGTCTTCTGGCAAATGGCATACCACGCATTCACCTTCTAATTGTTGACTGCGAAGCCATATCATGGTTTCAGAAGAGGTCATTCATCTGCCATAACCACAGGGCAAAAGTAGTGTTAACACAGCACCTAGAAAGCTGCAGAAGCTGTATATTCTCTCTGATCACTAGTCCAAAGGAATTGGTAGGGTTGTACTGAAATGCTGAAGCATCTTTGGCCTTGGCAGGGATAAGATATCAGGACAGATAGTTAGGGGGGGAATTTTTTTTTTTCCTACTTGTATGCTGAGCAGATTTGATCTGTAAAGCCTTGATAAACAAACATGGAAGCCCATGATACCATTTTCAACAGTCACTTTTCAGGGCATAACTGCATTTTAAGGATCTGAGTCATTTGGTAAACCTCCAGTTTTACATGTAGAAGTAGAAAAAAAGTGCAAGCTTTATGCCTTGAGTAGTCTGTGGAAGTTTTGAAGCATGACAAGACTAAAGTGTCCATTTTCTTCTACTGCTTCATCTCAGGTTTCTTTTCATCAAATTGGGTTCCATATACATGGTATATAGATTGAGGCTGCAATTTGATTTCATGGCTCTGGTAACATCAACAAACTCATGTATGAGGCGAAACACCATAAACTCCTAATCCAGTTACAGCTCTGTGGTGTAGTTATTTTACACTATCCCATATGAACAATTTTCTCTAAAAGTTTAATCATCATAAATAGGATTCTACCTTTAGTTGAACTCTTTGTGCACGTGTTTCTTCTATCTTCTGTCTAATTTTCTCTTTTCTATATTCCTCGTAGGCAAATGGATTGACCATCATTTTCACCTTTTAAACACAAATAGAAGGCATTAAAGAAAGGAAACAAATAATGAAGGAGTAAATATATAAATTAGTAAATATACAGTACACATAATGGCAAAAATGTACCAAAATAAGGATCAGCCTTAATGAATTAACCTTATTTACCTTGTGATACAGTCGTATGTCCATGAAAAAGCCATGCATATATGCTCTGAGCAGTGGTGATCCAATGAGATGGGCAAGGCCTGAGGGTGTTTGGGGGGGTGGGGGAAGAAGTGGAACAAAACAAAAACAAAACAGCATAATGTTATCAGAGGACTTCAAAGGAGAGTAGGATATAGGAAATTCTCCCAATTAAGCTGACTGAATACTTGACTAAAGCAAAACAACGGTACTGATTTGAAAGTACCAAAATTACCCATATTCATGTCCATTCTATCGAGACTGTAGCACCACAAACCATTATATTAAGCTAGCAAAGAATTTGAGCAGCTCCACAACAGAAATAGTCTTTTCTTTTCGCTGCAGTAAATGTTTACTGCACACTTTTTAAAGATGCCCACTAGCCCACAATCTATGGATAGTTTACCAAGAAGCATTATTTGTGAGCAGAGAGCTTTCTGAAGGTATGTACGTGTTTGATATACACATTTGAATTACAGGTTTTGGTGTGGCATACTGATGTTTTAATTAAGAGTTTTTGCCTTGGGTCACTACCTTTGAAGAATAGGTATGCTGAAAGATATAAATACAGCACGGATATAGATACCACAGCAGTTCATAAAACTGTTACCCTAGGCCCTAACCTAAAGAAAGAATGAAAATCTCCAAATGGGAGAAGACTGTGAGAGTATTTATCTTCAGGCAACTCTGTATAGTTGAGAAAAAGGAGAACTTTTCTTTAAAGCAAACATTACCTACAGATCCAATAGTTCCAGAAATTAATAAATCTTGGCTGAAAGACAATTTCAAAAATAAGAGATTTACACTGAGTTTCTCTCTTATCTCCCAAACTAATTTTGTTTTTAAAAACAAGACACAGGCATCATCTTCAAGAGGAAAAAGTGACTGAGTTCAAAAAACAATGCTATCATTGTAAAACATGAAACTAAATTTTATAAACTTGATTGCTACTAGTCATAGAAGGGACTTAAACTTATACAGATGTATAGCTCCGAAAGACGCTACATCAATTGACATCTAATGGTACAAAACAGTAATACCTGTAAGTTCTAGGTGCAAGATGCTCCAATAAACCTGGTTTGTCAATCCTAGGTGAATTTGGTTTAGCTTCTGCAGGTTAATGAAAATCCCAAACTGCAGCTTAGTTGCTCAGAAGGGACATTCTGAACCCTCTCCAAGTTCACAGAAGAATGGTCTTTTGGTTAAGACACTGGACTAGGTCTTAGGCCATGTCTACACTACCACTTATGTTGGCAAAACTTATGTTGCTCAGGGGTGTGGAAAAAACAACAATCCTCAGTGACATACATTTTGCTAGCGTAAGTGGAAGTGTGCACAGTGCAACATAGCTGTCGCTACTCACTGGGGGTGGTTTAATTATGTCGACAGGACAGCTCTCTCTCGTCGGCATAGAACGGCTAAGTGGGAGATCTGACAGTGGCGCAGCTACATGGGTACAGCTGTGCCACTGTAAGCTCTGTAGGGTAGATACAGTCTTAGAGATCTGATTCTATTCCTGGGCCTACCACAAACTTTTTGTATTATGCTGGTCAAGTTGCTAAGATCATGTCTACACTACAAGCGCTATAGCAGCGTAGCTATGGCACTGTGGCTATGAGACTGTAACCCTGTAGTGTAGACAGAGACTACAGTGATAGAAGGGGTTTTTACCATAGCTGTAGGAACTCTACCTCCTCTAGCAATAGCAGGTATGTCACTGGAAGCATTCTTCTATACCCTAGCTGTGTGTACTCCAGGGATTAGGTTGGCATAGCTACAGGATTCAGGACTGGGGATTTTTCACAACCCTGAGCATTGTAGCTATGTCGACCTAAGTTTCCAGTGTAGACCAGACATTAGTTTGTGCCTCAGTTCCCCATCTGTTAAAAAAAAAGGGGGGGGGGGGAGGAGGGAGGAGGGATAATACCTGCCTATCTCCCAGTGATGTTATGAAGATAAAGCGTTATGGGTGGTGTATACATAAAAAAGCCCATAAAAATAAGTTTCCATTGACATCTGTATGAATTTCATTGTATAAAAGTCCAAAATATACTCCTTACTGAGGATACCATTTGCAAGTGGATTCCTTTATCAAGGTACTTACTATGGCCTCAGCACCACAGTATCTGAGCATCTCATAAGTATTTAAAAGTAGAAACAACTTCTCTTCCTTTCCTGTGTTTCTCATTGTGTGGCTAAGGGGTTCTCGCAACAAATTTTTTGGCGGCCTCACAGAGTGGCCACCAACTCTAGCTGGTGGCAGCACTGACGCTTTTTCCTAAAATACTTGATTAACTTCAGGAAAAAAAAATCCATAGCACATATACACATTCACATCACTGTAATTTATTTATGTAGGGGATTTTTTGCAGACTCAATAATAAAAATATTACAGTGAAAAGTGATATTTGTATGTTTGTTAATATCACTTTTCTCAGCAAGTCTCAGGACAAATTAAACCCTGGATTGGGGGCGGGTTGAGAGTCAGAGACAGAGGCAGTGGGGGACAAGGTGGGATGGATGTGGGCTGGGGAAGGCAGCGGAGGTCTGGGATGATGGAGGGGTGGATGCAGGGCCAGGAAGACAGTGGGGTCCAGGGGTGATGGGGGAGAGGGCATGGATGAGAGAGAGGAGGGTGGGTGGTGAGCCCTGCAGCTGCGCGACTGGAACTGGGGATAGGCACCTGCTGCTGCGCAGCTGGGAGTCAGTGACTGTGGCCAGAGCAGGAGCTGCATGGCAGAGGCAGGGCATTGGAGCAAAGTGCCAGTGCCCGCCACCACGTGGCCAGAGCCTGAGGCCGCGTGGTCGGATGTGGGGGTCAGTGCCCACCGCCACAAGGCGAAAGCCAGCACCCATTGCTGCGCACCTGGGACCGGGGATCGTCGCACACCCAGGGCCGGGGATTGGTGCCCAGAGCGATGCCTGCTGCCACGCAGCTGGCACTACAGGTCAGCACCCAGGGTCAGCGGCCAGGACTGGGGGTCGGAGCACGTGGCCGGGGATTGGTGCCCAGAGCCAGCAGCTGCTGCCAGGATCAGGGGTCGGGGCACTGGGCTGACGCCGCATGGCCGGAGATGGGGATTGGAGCCTGCCGCCGCGTGGCCAGGGGTTGGAGCCTGAACTGAAGCTCCATGGCCGAAGGCTGGGGATGCATGGCCAGAGTTGGCGGTCAGCGCCTGGAACCCTGCAGCTGGAGACGGGTATTGGCACCTAAAGCCCCATGCCTGGAGCCCTGGTCCACGCAGCGAGGCTCCCTAAGTCCCGCCACTGGAACCTGCCTCCCAAGCACCTCAGGGCTGAAGCCTGAGGCCTGGTCTACACTGTGGGGGAGGGAAGGAGGGTAGCTAAGTTTGTCTAAATTACGCAACTTCTGCTACAAAAATAGCGTAGCTGAAGTTGGCGTACTTAGAGCTACTTACCGTGGTGTCTTCACTGCGGTAAGTCTACTGCTGACGCTCTCCCGTTGACTCCGCCTTCGAGTCTCGCTTCGGTGGAGTACCGGAGTCGACGGGAGAGCGCTTGGCAGTCGATTTATTGCATCTTCACTAGATGCGATAAATCGACCCCCACTGGATCGATCACTCCTGAGGTAAGTGTAAACATGCCCTAAGTCTCATTGTGCCCCCCCAAGTAGAGAACTCATCGTGCTCCTGCAACATTGTGCACCACCTGGGCAGGGTTGCGCATCCAGGAGGAACAGGGAAGGAGCTGGGAAGGGACGATGCTTTGCCTCTCCCCCGCATCACCGCTCTTCCTGGCCGCAGGGGTGGCTGCATGCCGCCATCTGAGAAACGCTGGGCTAAAAGAACCTCAAAGCACTTCCTCAGACATACTAAATCACTGTACATCAACCTTCTCCTCAGGAGACAGGCTGTGAGCAAAGGTTCTAATTAAATTGACAAAGATTACCACCTATTAGGGCAATCAGGACTGGCATGTTAGAAACAGTGGCAAGAGTTAGGAAGAACTACTTTGAGTAACTTTCCAACAGTCCTTTTATTGCTATACAGCACACCCAAACTTCAGACCTGCAACATGCAGCAATGTGAGTGCTTTAAAACTGAACAAGGAAAAGAGGACAAGAAACACACACACATACACAAAAAGAAACGGTGGGGGGGAGGCCTCTTAAATTTTACCTAAATTTTCAAGGTCTTTTCTGGTAACAAATTTGTAATCATCATAAACTGTGCTCTCCGGATTCTCCTCCAGTTCTTCTGTCAAGTTGTCCAAGAATGAGCACCATCTTGGGGCAGGACCTAAAACCTGTAGGCATGTTAAGAAGAGTTCTGAATTTATACATACACTCAAAAGATAAAAGCACAGCCAGCTCCTCACATCTGCTGCTCTACTGCAGTATGAGAGTAAATAAACAACACTGAAGCCAAATATGCTTAGACATCATCTCGAGAGCACAGTCAAACCTACTGCTTGTAGTACAAACAGAAATAATCCTGTATACTCTTTGACAGCACTATTGTTACAATCTAGGTAATTTAATCTAAGTCAACAATTTAGAGGCTTCTAGTTTAATTGCTTCAAAATGTGACAAATTGAGCTGATTATATATTAAAAGCCAAACATGATGGATAGTTTTGAACTTACCTAATAATGCTAGAAATCAAACAAATCTTTTACACTCAGCTGGATCTTGAATTTATTAGCTCACTGGGCAATTATGTTAAATCCCATTTTGACCTGTTCATGTAATTAAGATGCCTGTGCGCATTTCACATACTTTCATTCGAGGAAAAGCACACTGTTGTGAGCTGGTAATTGGAAACATTTAAAAAATTTAAATACTCAGTGTGTGAGATTTGAACTTAGTTTTGCTAGACTATCAATGTACTTTCAAATTCATGCTTCCTCCTCCCAAAAAGCATGTATTGATTTTTTTTTTTTTTTTAACACCCCTCACTTTTTCCACTGCTGATACGAATCCCTCTCAATCTTGATGCATACAGTCACAGCCACTGTGCTGAGCCTATTATTTTAGTAGGCGTGCTAGCTCTGTGGAAAAAAGGTCAACATGAAGGTCCTCTCTCCAGGGGGAAAAGTGGAGAATCAATGGGAAGCTTGGGATGTAAGGGAGGTCACTAACTCCAGCAGAGTGGAACTTTTAATAATCCATTTTCTTTTTTGTTCCATCATTACTAATATGTGAAATGGGAGAAAAAAAGTCACAATAGATACGGCAGTGGATGCAGTTCAAAAGAATTTTTTAGGCAACATTTGATAATGAAATACATATAATTTGTTCTTAATGAGAAGACTGCATTACACCAATAAGGATCTCTCAAAGTCTATGGTGACAAGACACTCTGCTCCAATTAGAAAAGTGTAATTTCCCTTTTTAAAAATGTATTTTCTTCAAATAACTATAGTTGCCTTAAAATAGCAGTAGTGTATTCCACACCATAACATTCAAATTTATTCAACAACATTTAAACGCCCCTGATGCAATATTTCCTTCATCAAGAAAAATGTCGGGCAGATTTAGCAGGGTTTCCTCATTTTGTTTAATCTGCTCTATTAACTGGCTTTATGTATATCCTTTGCAGTTTAGAAATTTGCAGCACTATCTTTTAAAGTCATAAGAATAAGGTCAGACTGTGATCAAAGTTGGCAACCACAACAAACATGGCAACTGGAGATGTACACTGGCATCATTAACCATGCCATTCGTTTTACCCAGATTAGCTCTTTCCTCGGAAGATCACAATTAACTTGTCTCGGACAACAGATCAATAATCTGTTAATCAATAAGGTTGGATTAACCAAATCTCCATGGCTGTCTGAACAGCAGTAACCACTTGACTAACATGGGTAACATTCAGAAAAATCTTACAGTCATCATTCCTGTCAGACATTTTTTCCTCCTTTTAGATCTTAAACATCTCCAATTATATTTCCTGTTTTTTCTCTGCTTCAAAGCTAAATGAAAAGCTTTTAATAAAACTAGATTTCAGTCAACTGAGTACAAATGTTCCAGTCTTTCATGCTAATTCAAATGGTCACTGCTAAATGTTGCTTCATTACCATAGCTAAAAGAAAGGATTTTTCCTAGTCATATGTTTTGTGGTTACCTAAGTTCTTGTTTTGGACACAATTCTATTCACTTTTTTTCCCCCTATGTTACTGCTGAGAAATATTTTCTTTCATCATGATCTTAGTCTGTCTCCTGAAGAGTCTTTGAAATAAGTGGAGTTCTTAACTCATGTATATCTGAATCCCACAGAAAACTAGCTCTTCATAACATCTTGCTGTCACATTGCTTTAACAAATGCAAGGTTCCTGCTTGTCACTTGGACAACTTTTTAAAAAAATAGCTATCATCCATTGCTACCACACCACATCCTCAGGCTGTGTCCAACAAAATTTAAAAACTACAGATTTATCCATTAAAGCACAGGTTATTTCAGATGCACAGTGAGCTCCAAAGGACATCTTGAATACAGCAGAATCTCAGAGTTACAAACACCTCAGGTATAGAGGTTGTTCATAACTATGAAATGTTCGTAACTCTGAACAAAACGTTATGGTTGTTCTTTCAAAAGTTTACAACTGAACATTGACTTAATACAGCTTTGAAACTTTATGCAGAAGAAAAATGCTGCTTTTAACCATATTAATTTAAATGAAACAAGCACAGAAACAGTTTCTTTACCATGTCAAATCTTTTTTTTAAAGACTCTATTTTATCTAGTTTACATTTAACAGTACTGTATCTCTAAATACAGATATTCTTTTATTAGTTTTACCACTTTTGTTTCTCCCCTAAAGCCCTCTGAAACTGAATTCCTGCCCATCCTCCCTTTGTTTTATAGCATATGTTCCATTTTAATAAATTTACAGCAGTTTTATTTTCCTCTTTAACTGTTAATTCCTTTCCTCCTCTTACTTCCTCTCTCTGTTAAAACACATTACATTCCCCTCCCCTCTCTTCCAGCAACCACTCAAACAGCCTTGGCCTTTCCATCTCCACAGGGCCCTAGGCACCATTAGAGAGTTTCTATGCTTCTCCTATTCAGAGACAAATCCTCCTCGGCACAAACACATAGACTATCGATGGGTCAGCAAGTGTTCTGGGAGCTGAGAGGGTCTGACTGTCCAGTTCCCTATTACCAATGCCACAGCCAGGGGAACAGAGACTCCTTCCCCACCTGGGAGATCAGGCTTTGCACTGAGAGAGGTTAAGCGGGAGGACTGCCTAGACTAAGTGGTCAATATGCCTGCGAGCCAACATAGAGATACATAATTCTACAAAATCCAAATGGAGAAAAATGCATTGAAATTTGCAATTAGGTCAAGAACAGGATAGCTGATGCAACTGCAGATACACAAAGAAATGAAAACAATGTGATGAAACTAGACTCAAAGTAGAAAGTTCCCAGTTGTACAATATTAACAAATGACATTTCTAATCTGTTAAAATGCCAATTTTAATAAAGTTAGCAAATTGTAAATCACTGAGCCAGTACACGTTTAAATTCATTTTTTATTCGTGTTCTATATTTCTATAAACGTAGAAATTTCAAAATCACTAGCAATATTCGTCAAGAAGTGGAAGATTTTCAACGGCACAAAGGGAAGTTAGGCACCAAACTCCAAGTGAAAAATCAATGAGAGCCGGACACCTAAGTCTCCCCCCTACAGTCTAATATGGACAAAAATATCTAGCCATTACGTCTCTGATTCACCAGGCAAAGATGCAAAAATCAACAGACAGTGCCTAGTTTTCCTAGTCCACATTATAGTGTTTGGGCAAAGAATTCTATCAGCTTTTTCATTGTTAACACAAGACAAAATGTAATGGGTCCTCTATTACTGAAATGTTCTGAGATGTTCAACTGAGTTTTAAATATGCCTAAAACTTGTTCAAACACTAATTATAAAAGGGAAAAAATTTCTGGTGGGATTAACCTCCCCAAAAAGACTGTTACTGTAAATTACATTTTTTTTTTTTTAGATTTACTATTCTTTGTATTTTAAAGGGCAATTAAACTAACACCAAGAGAATGATATTGTAATACAAGAGCCTCATGTGGTACAGCTCTCATACAATGCAACTGTTAATCTATGTTGTTGTAGATGAATTTAAAGAAAGTGTATGAAATCCCTGCGGACCTCTCCTGATAATACCACGCTGTTGTCATCCCATTAACATTCCATTGAAGTTAATGAAATGTTAGGATATACCAGATATTATTTCAAAATAATAAGCACGTTCTTGCGAACCTGTATTTGGTACATTTGATATCAATTGAGCAGTTAAATGCTGTTTAATTAGTCAGTTCCACAGCTTCATTTGAACCATAGAAACAACAGAACCAATCCCAAAAGGTGCTGAACTCTCTAAACTCCTATTGATTTCACAAGGAAGTTGAGGGTGCTCAGTATCGCACATGATCAAGCCCTATGAGATAAACAGAATAAAGTTGACTTTAAGAAGGGGAGAGTACTATGTTAAGTATCAGTTTGATGCAGTTTATGAGCCCAATCCCATGCAACTGAAATTAACAAGAGTTTTCAAAGGAAGCAGAAGTTTCTATAAAAAGTTCTATTTTATCAAATGCCACATTATAGGACCCTAAAAAGAGTTTATAGTGGAATTACCAAATTGTAAATGGGATGCTAGAAATTGCAGTAAGTCTTCCCACGGCACAAAAAATATTTTGCACTATTTATCTACTGCAGTAAAAATATTAAAATATATATTTGCAAGCAGCAGAAATTGGATTTCCAAATGCAGTGATATAGTCTAAACTGCATTAAATTGCCTAGAAGGCAGAACACAAAACTAATTTGTAATGCTTCAAATTAACACTTCACATTTTACAAAACACACAAGGATATATGGGCTATCAAGTTATCAGTCAGTCAATCTTAGGATTCTTATTTTAGGTCAGTATTGATTAATGTGTAATCTTGTAAAACATCCATTTACTACTTTGTTATGGGTTCCACAGCAGATAGAGTGGCGGCTTTACGGGTGGGATTCAAAAGGGGGACTTCAGGTCTTAACTGCCACTACAGGCGCCTAACTAACCCCCCTTGCATTGCATAGGGAGCCTGGGTGCCTAACATGGAGTTGTGAATTCCACTTGGCAGCAGGGTGCCTAGACGGCAGGTGCTGCAATGCTCAGCCCACCCCACCCCCCAGTAATTCCCACCTCCGCTGCCTAGTTAACACCATATCACTGTGCATATAACTTGCATCTCCATTCTTCATATTAAATAAGCCTCTCTTTTAGGAGATTCCAAACTGGTTATTTACCTTGGAATGCAAGATCTCAGCCATGTGGCAAAACGGTATTAATGTATTTAAAAAATAAACAAAAACACAAATGCATCAGGTTTGAATAACTAGTTCAAACAACAAAGACAGCCTTTTACTACAGCTTGACTATGCAGTCAGACTGGTCTTGAACAGGCAACACACAAAATCATCTAATGGTGGTCTTCAAATTAAGGTGGAACAGAATTGTTCTTGGTTGGTCAGATTCTCCTTTACAGTAAGGTTATGTCTACACAGCAATGTAAGCCCAGGGTTCGAACTCAGGCTCAAGCCTAACCCCGCTCCATCATAAATTGTGCTAACCCAGGGATCGGACCCAGGGTCCCAGTACCCCTGGGGGTGGAGGGTCCACGCCTGAGTCAAGCTGGGACCCAGCGTTCAATCCCTATTGCTTTGCAGTGTTGGCACAGCCACAAACAAATGGCTACAGCAACCACACTTTGGGAGGGCACTAGGAAGTCTGGGATGGGGGGGAGGAGGGGACGGACGGACTCAGACCCACATAATGCAGCATTGATGCTGGAGTCCCAGGTTTCAACAATTCCAAACCTGGGGTTACAAGTGAGCATAGACAGACACTCAAGCTCTAAGTTAGACCCAGGCTCTGCTAACTTGAATTCTACTAACCCTGGGCTTACAGTGAAATACAGACATACCCTGTGGCCACTTTACATTGCTCTGGTAACACACAGGGGTCTTAAAATGGATGCAAAAGTAAGACACTCTCATGGCAAGGCCTCTTTACGCTTCCAGAATGTGGTTAAAAAGAGCCTTAGTATAAATGAAAACGTTGCCCATTATGTTTGGGGGACACATTGAGGAAATCTTTTTAAAACAGAAGGTCCTCTAATAAAGGTGGATTTTTGTACAGTTTTTACTGTGTATTTAGCCTGACAGACTAGAATAGTTATGAAAGGTATATATTCTTTAGACTCTGACGGTGCAAGTTCATATGCCCAGGCAGAGCCCCAGTGACTTCAACAGAGTCAATCCATGTATATGAGCTTACTGGATTAGGACTTACATGCAAAACTTGTCTAAATGTATCTATATTTTTAATTAACATTAAAAAATTACTTGTTAAATTTTCAGTAGGATGCACTTGTTAAAAAGGTTAAGTATGTCTAAATGGGCACATAATTACACTTGCACATGCTTTCAGGTTTCAGTAGTGCTGCTTAATTGCAGAGAGACTACAGCAAGCCTAAATGAGGGAGGAGAAACAAATGGGTGACCCTCAGGGTATGGGTGGCGATTTAAATGTGCAATTGCATTTTCATCATAATTAGTTCTCTAATTGCACAACCAAGTTTAGTCAATGCACTTGTATGAGTGATTAATTATGACTCACCTAAAGAGTACTATTTTTAATGTTTTCTTCTCTACTTCCTAACATTAGAGGTATCGATCTGAATGTGCAACAATTTTCCATCATCTGTATTGAAAAGGCAAGAGAAGGGAGAAGGCATTTTTACTTTAACACCGTTACTAGCCAAGAACAGATTTAAACAGGGAGGTAACATCCCGCTATCATGACCCTGGGGCAGTAGAGGGCACATGTAAAAAGACAGGCTGATCTTGGTGTGAAACAATGCACTGTGGAATATCAGAGGGAGGACTGAAATGTTAACACAAAATACAGACCACACAACCTCTCCCACACTAATTTAATTTTGAAATGAACTTAACCAACTTTCAACATGAATTATCCAATTTACATTAACTAGCCAGTTAATTCAGAAGAAGAATTGCATTGTGTGGACGCAGTCCACTTTAATTTATAAAATGGCAGTTAGTCTGAAATAAAACCAATATGCAAACAAGCCTTTAATGTTTCCAAGTTATATCTTTGACAGCATTGCTTTCTATTTCTTTTTAACTTTTTAGGCTGCAATTCATGGCATCGGTCTGACTTCAAGCACAAGAACAGCCTTCGTTCGCTACTTTGTTTAGTTGCAGTCTTAATGAAGGACAAAACAATCTTCTACTCATTTAGTGCAATGAGCCCGAACAGTTGGTCAAGGCATTCCTGTTTTCAGATACCATCAATGATCAGAAGGACTAGTCTTTTATTGATTTTCCATTAAATATTTTTCAACCATAGAATCATAGAATATCAGGGTTGGAAGGGACCTCAGGAGGTCATCTAGTCCAACCCCCTGCTCAAAGCAGGACCAATCCCCAATTAAATCATCCCAGCCAGGGCTTTGTCAAGCCTGACCTTAAAAACTTCTAAGGAAGGAGATTCTACCACCTCCCTAGGTAACGCATTCCAGTGTTTCACCACCCTCCTAGTGAAAAAGTTTTTCCTAATATCCAACCTAAACCTCCCCCACTGCAACTTGAGACCATTATGCCTTGTCTGTCCTCTTCTACCACTGAGAATAGTCTAGAACCATCCTCTCTGGAACCACCTCTCAGGAGTTGAAAGCAGCTATCAAATCCCCCCTCATTCTTCTCTTCCACAGACTAAACAATCCCAGTTCCCTCAGCCTCTCCTCATAAGTCATGTGTTCCAGACCCCTAATCATTTTTGTTGCCCTTCGCTGGACTCTCTCCAATTTATCCACATCCTTCTTGTAGTGTGGGGCCCAAAACTGGATACAGTACTCCAGATGAGGCCTCACCAATGTCGAATAGAGGGGAACGATCACGTCCTTCGATCTGCTCGCTATGCCCCTACTTATACATCCCAAAATGCCATTGGCCTTCTTGGCAACAAGGGCACACTGCTGACTCATATCCAGCTTCTCGTCCATTGTCACCCCTAGGTCCTTTTCCACAGAACTGCTGCCTAGCCATTCGGTCCCTAGTCTGTAGCGGTGCATTGGGTTCTTCCGTCCTAAGTGCGGGACCCTGCACTTATCCTTACTGAACCTCATCAGATTTCTTTTGGCCCAATCCTCCAATTTGTCTAGGTCCCTCTGTATCCTATCCCTGCCATCCAGCGTATCTACCACTCCTCCTAGTTTAGTATCATCCGCAAATTTGCTGAGAGTGCAATCCACACCATCCTCCAGATCATTTATGAAGATATTGAACAAAACCGGCCCCAGCACCGACCCCTGGGGCACTCCACTTGACACCGGCTGCCAACTAGACATGGAGCCATTGATCACTACCCGTTGAGCCCAACAATCTAGCCAACTTTCTACCCACCTTACAGTGCATTCATCCAGCCCATACTTCTTTAACTTGCTGACAAGAATTCCGTGGGAGACCATGTCAAAAGCTTTGCTAAAGTCAAGAAACAATATATCCACTGCTTTCCCTTTATCCACAGAACCAGTAATCTCATCATAGAAGGCGATTAGATTAGTCAGGCATGACCTTCCCTTGGTGAATCCATGCTGACTGTTCCTGATCACTTTCCTCTCATGTAAGTGCTTCAGGATTGATTCTTTGAGGACCTGCTCCATGATTTTTCCGGGGACTGAGGTGAGGCTGACTGGCCTGTAGTTCCCAGGATCCTCCTTCTTCCCTTTTTTAAAGATTGGCACTACATTAGCCTTTTTCCAGTCATCTGGGACTTCCCCCGTTCGCCACGAGTTTTCAAAGATAATGGCCAATGGCTCTGCAATCACAGCCGCCAATTCCTTTAGCACTCTCGGATGCAACTCATCTGGCCCCATGGACTTTTGCACGTCCAGCTTTTCTAAATAGTCCCTAACCACCTCTTTCTCCACTGAGGTCTGGCCATCTACTCCCAATGCTGTGATGCCCAGCGCAGCAGTCTGGGAGCTGACCTTGTTTGTGAAGACAGAGGCAAAAAAAGCATTGAGTACATTAGCTTTTTCCACATCCTCTGTCACTAGGTTGCCTCCCTCATTCAGTAAGGGGCCCACACTTTCCTTGGCTTTCTTCTTGTTACCAACATACCTGAAGAAACCCTTCTTGTTACTCTTGACATCTCTTGCTAGCTGCAGCTCCAGGTGCGATTTGGCCTCCTGATTTCATTCTTACATGCCCGAGCAATATTTTTATACTCTTCCCTGGTCATATGTCCAACCTTCCACTTCTTGTAAGCTTCTTTTTTATGTTTAAGATCCGCTAGGATTTCACCGTTAAGCCAAGCTGGTCGCCTGCCATATTTACTATTCTTTCGACTCATCGGGATGGTTTGTCCCTGTAACCTCAACAGGGATTCCTTGAAATACAGCCAGCTCTCCTGGACTCCTTTCCCCTTCATGTTAGTCCCCCAGGGGATCCTACCCATCCGTTCCCTGAGGGAGTCCAAGTCTGCTTTCCTGAAGTCCAGGATCCATATCCTGATGCTTACCTTTCTTCCCTGTGTCAGGATCCTGAACTCAACCAACTCATGGTCACTGCCCCCCAGATTCCCATCCATTTTTGCTTCCCCCACTAATTCTTCCCGGTTTGTGAGCAGCAAGTCAAGAAAAGCTCCCCCCCTAGTTGGCTCCTCTAGCACTTGCACCAGGAAATTGCCCCCTATGCTTTCCAAAAACTTCCTGGATTGTCTATGCACCGCTGTATTGCTCTCCCAGCAGATATCAGGAAAATTAAAGTCACCCATGAGAACCAGGGCGTGCGATCTAGTAGCTTCTGCGAGTTGCCGGAAGAAAGCCTCATCCACCTCATCCCCCTGGTCTGGTGGTCTATAGCAGACTCCCACCACTACATCACTCTTGTTGCTCACACTTCTAAACTTAATCCAGAGACACTCAGGTTTTTCTGCAGTTTCGTACCGGAGCTCTGAGCAGTCATACTGCTCCCTTACATACAGTGCAACTCCCCCACCCTTTCTGCCCTGTCTGTCCTTCCTGAACAGTTTATGACCATCCATGACAGTACTCCAGTCATGTGAGTTATCCCACCAAGTCTCTGTTATTCCAATCACGTCATAATTCCTTGACTTCACCAGGACCTCCAGTTCTCCATCTCATAATAATCTCTATAAATCCATCTCTCCCTATCTATGGTATAAATTATCAAAATCGCCATTCCAATCAAGAGTACCTCTGCAATCATATCATGATTGACCTCAAAACCCTGACACATCTGTGGTTCTAAATTCTCTGTCCTGCTACCCCATCTTTTTGGCACTGCTGAGTCAGGCTGCTCAGTAATTTTTACAAAAATCCAATAAAGTGTGAAATGTATGTTTCCATACTTCATTTATATTTACAGTGTAGAAGGAACCAGAGGCCCCAAGGGGTCCCAGTATGAGATATCTCCATCAAAGACACATAAGAAACTGTCCCTGTCCAAAAGAGCCTACAAGCTAAGAATCTTGTGGCTTTGTTAGCATATGTCTAACTGCATCTCATATATAGCCCAGATACAACACTTGTTACATTCATGCTCAGAATTTTGCAAAATCACACGGAGTAATAAAAATCAGATATCAACTGTAATTTGCTACCTTTGATTTCCGCAGGCTCGTCCCTGATTTCTCTCAAATATGCTCTTTCCAACTAAATCTCTAAAACCAGCTCGAACTCTGCAAACGGTTACTTTGGCAAGTACTCAAAATTAGTTTGAAGCAGCAACCTGCCTGAATAAGGGTTTGCGGGATTGGCCCCACGTCTCTCTCCCATAAATTTCTATTTTTTAACATCTCACATTCTCATCAGCCTCAATATCTGGGAGATTTAACACTATAACCATAATCACAGCTTCTCTTTAGTCAGCCAGGAGCATGCTGGAACGCAGTTTTAAACAAGAAATCAGTTGTGGGAACCCCACATTTCACTTTTTGCAGCATACTACTGGCAGCAATATTGGTTTTCAGCCCATGTGAGCTTAGGTCTGATGGTCCCACAACTTTCCCATTATAAACGAGAGAACAATTCCAAATTGGATCGATTTGGATCTCAATCCAATTATGTCCAGTGTGTCTTAGCAGCCCTTTTAGGTAGATTATTTGTAAATCATATGCAGGAAACGGAACCAAACTTACTCTTCAAGGAAATGGACCTGCTGTGCCTGCATACTCTATTTTCTTCGGCCTGGTCTACACTACGAGTTTAGGTCGAATTTAGCAGCGTTATCTCAATTTAACCCTGCACCCATCCATACGACGAAGCCCTTTTTTCGACCTAAACAGCTCTTAAAATCGATTTCTTTACTCCACCCCGATGAGGGGATTAGCGCTGAAATCGGCCTTGCTGGGTCCAATTTGGAGTACTGTGGATGCAATTTGACGGTATTGGCCTCCGGGAGCTATCCCAGAGTGCTCAGTTGTGACCGCTCTGGACAGCGCTCTCAACTCAGATGCACTGGCCAGGTAGACAGGAAAAGGCTTGCGAACTTTTGAATCTCATTTCCTGTTTGGCCAGCGTGGCGAACTCACCTGCACAGGTCACCATGCAGAACTCATCCTCACAGGAGACCATGCAGTCCCAGAATTGCCGAAGAGCTCCAGCATGGACCAAACAGGAGGTACGGGATCTGATCGCCGTATGGGGAGACGAATCCGTGCTGGCAGAACTCCGTTTGAAAAGACGAAATGCCAAAATATTTGAAAAAAATCTCCAATGGCATGAAGGACAGAGGCTACACCAGGGACCCGCAGCAGTGCCGCGTGAAAATTAAGGAGCTCAGGCAAGCCTACCACAAAACCAGAGAGGCAAATGGCCGCTTTGGTTCAGAGCCCCAGAGATGCCACTTCTATGATGAGCTGCATGCCATTCTAGGGGGTGCAGCCACCACTAACCCAACCCTGTGCTTTGACTCCGTCCAAGGAGTGGGAGGCAACATGGAAGCGGGTTTGGGGGGCAAGGAAAATGAGGAGGAGGAGGAGGTTGTAGATAGCTCACAGCAAGGAAGTGGAGAAACCGGTTTCCCCAACAGCCAGGATCTCTTTATCACCCTGGACCTGGACCCAGTACCCCCCAAACCCACCCAAGGCAGGCTTCCGGACCCTGAAGGCGGAGAAAGGACCTCTGGTGAGTGTACCTTTGTAAGTATTATACATGGTTTAAAAGCAAGTGTGTTTAATGATTAATTTGCCCTGGCATTCGCGGCCAGTACAGCTACTGGAAAAGTCTGTTAATGTGTACGGGGATGGAGTGGAAATCCTCCAGGGATATCTCCATAAAGCTCTCCTGGATGTACTCCCAAAGCCTTTGCAAAAGGTTTCTGGGGAGGGCAGCCTTATTCCGTCCACCATGGTAGGACACTTTACCACGCCAGAGCAGTAGCACGTAGTTGGGAATCATTGCAGAACAAAGCATTGCAGCGTATGGTCCCGGTGCTTGCCGGCATTCAAACAACATCCGTTCTTTATCTCTGTGTTACCCTCAGGAGAGTGACATCGTTCATGGTCACCTGGTTGAAATAGGGTGGTTTTATTAAGGGGACATTCAGAGGTGCCCGTTCCTGCTGGGCTGTTTGCTTATGGCTGAACAGAAATCTTCCCTGCTGTTAGCCATGTGGTGGGGAGAGGGGTGAAGCCATCATCCCAGAGAATTGTGTGTGTGTGTGTGGGGGGGGGGGGGGGGGGGGGGAAGCAGTTAGTTGGGTTTCTGCTGCACGTGAACTCAGAAACCGCAGCCCCTCCTTTTAAATTGCCAACCCATTTTAGATGGCCAACCCAACGGCTACTTCATATGGGAAATGAGGGCGCTGCTGTTTGAAGCCATTCCTACATGTTATGAAGGTTAAAGAAGCCAAAAGACTGTGGCTTACCATGGCTGCCTGCAAGCCGAATTCTGCTGCCCGGCCCTGCGTGTGATTTCTCACACCAAACCGGCATACCCTCAATAAGAGGCAAAATGCGACCTTGTAATGAAAGCACATGTGCTATGTAATGTTAACAGTAAGGTTTACCGTGAAAGGGTGTACCCATTGTTCTATAAAATGTGTCTTTTTAAACTACCACTCTCCCTTTTTTTTCCCCTCCACCAGCTGCATAAGTTTCTCCTTTCCAGAGGCTAGAGAAGATTAGAAGGCGAAAAAAACCGCACTCGTGATTAAATGTTCTCTGACCTCCTGCTGTCCTCCCACACTGACAGAGCACAGCAAATACGTGGAGGCAGACAATCTCAGAGTGCAGGAAAACACAATATGACTGCGAGGGGAGGTGGCGGGCTGAAGATGGTAGGTGGCGTCAGCTTGCTGAAAGAAGGCAGGAGTCAATGCTCAGGCTGTTGAAGGATCAAACTCATATGCTCCAGGGTATGGTTGAGCTGCAGGAAAGGCATCAGGAGCACAGACCGCCGCTACAGCCCCTGTGTAACCAACTGCCCTCCTCCCCAAGTTCCATAGCCTCCTCACCCAGATGCCCAAGAACGCGGTGGGGGGGCCTCCAGACACTCCACCCCAGAGGATTGCCCAAGCAACAGAAGGCTGGCATTCAATAAGTTTTAAAGTGCTGTATTACCTTGTCCTTCCCTCCTCCACCACCCCTCCCGGGCTACTTTGGCAGTTATCCCCCTATTTGTGTGATGAATAAATAAAGAATGCATGAATGTGAAGCAACAATGACTTTATTGCCTCTGCAAGTGGTGATCGAAGGGGGGAGGGGAGGTTTCCCATCAAGGAGAAACAAACAGAACTTTCACACCATAGTCTGGCAATTCCTGAAACTGGTTTTCAAAGCTTCTCTGATGCGCACCACGTCCTCCTGTACTCTTCTAACCGCCCTGGTGTCTGGCTGCGCATAATCAGTGGCCAGGCGATTTAACTCAACCTCCCACCCTGCCATAAACATCTCCCCCTTACTCTCTCAGATATTGTGGAGCGCACAGCAAGCAGTAATAACGATGGGAATACTGGTTTCGCTGAGGTCTAACCGAGTCAGTAAACTGCGCCAGCGTGCTTTTAAACGCCCAAATGCACATTCTACCACCATTCTGCACTTGCTCAGCCTGTAGTTGAACAGCTCCTGACTATTGTCCAGGCTGCCTGTGTATGGCTTCATGAGCCATGGCATTAAGGAGTAGGCTGGGTCCCTAAGGATAACTATAGGCATTTCAACATCCCCAAAACGGTTATTTTCTGGTCTGGGAAGAAAGTCCCTTGCTGCAGCTTTCGAAACAGACCAGAGTTCCTGAAGATGCGAGCGTCATGTACCTTTCCTGGCCATCCCACGTTGATGTTGGTGAAATGTTCCTTGTGATCCACCAGTGCTTGCAGCACCATTGAAAAGTACCCCTTTCGGTTTATGTACTCACTGCCTTGGTGCTCCAGTGTCAAGATAGGGATATGGGTTCTATCTATCACCCCACCACAGTTAGGGAATCCCATTGCAGCAAAGCCATCCACTATGACCTGCTCATTTCCCGGAGTCACTACTCTTGATATCAGCAGCTCAGTGACAGCATTGGCTACTTGGATCACAGTAGCCCCCACAGTAGATTTGCCCACTCCAAATTGATTCCTGACTGACCGGTAGCTGTCTGGCATTGGAAGCTTCCACAGGGCTATCGCCACTCGCTTCTCAACTGTGAGGGCTGCTCTCATCTTGGTATTATTGCACCTCAGGGCAGGGGAAAGCAAGTCACAAAGTTCCATGAAAGTGTCCTTACGCAAGCGAAAGTTTCGCAGCCATTGGGAATCGTCCCAGACCTGCAACACTATGCGATCCCACCAGTCTGTGCTTGTTTCCGTGGCCCAGAACCTGCCCAACTGACACCATGATGTGCACACTGCAGGGGCCCGTACTTTGTGAGAAGTATATGTCCATGTCCTCATCACTCTCGTCACCGCGCTGCAGTCGCGTCCTCCTCGCCTGGTTTCGCTTTTCTTGCAGGTTATGGTTCTGCATACCCTGCTGGATAACACACGCGGTGTTTATAGTGCTCATAATTGCCGCGGTGATCTGAGCAGGCTCCATGTTCCCAGTGCTATGGTGTCTGCGCTGAAAAAAGGCGTGAAACGATTGTCTGCCATTGCTCTGATGGAGGGAGGGGTGACTGACAACATGGCTTACAGGGAATTAAAATCAACAAAGAGGATGGCTTTGCATCAAGGAGAAACAGAATGGCCTCCTCAAGGATAGAACTCAAAACCCTGGGTTTAGCAGGCCGCTGATTTCATGGAGCGAGGGAGGAGAAAATGAATACAAAACAAATCTGGTCTATTTCTTGTTTTGATCCACTTCATCTATCTTTATACATCTTGCTGGCAGCAGACGGTGCAGTACGACTGCTGGCCACCGTCATCTCCTGGCTGCTCATTAGAAGATGGTGCAGTAGGACTGCTGGCAGGACTGAATCGCCATGAGACGAAACATAAAAGGGAAATGACCTGGCTGAGTCTCGCCCATGTTTGCCCAGGCACCCCTGACCGACCTCACCGAGGTCAGCTAAAAGAGCACCCTGGAGTACGGCGACGATGGCTACCAGTCATACTGCACGGTCTGCTGCCAAAAGGCAATGAGCTGCTGCTGTGTAGCAATGCAGTCCCGCGTCTGCCAGCACCCAGGAGATGTACGGTGACGGTGAGCTGAGCGGGCTCCATGCTTGTCGTCGTATGGCGTCTGCACGGGTAACCCAGGAAAAAAGACGCCAAACGATTGTCTGCCGTTGCTTTCATGGAGGGAGGGAGCGAAGAGGGGGCTTGACGATACGTACCCAGAACCACACGCGACAATGTTTTTGCCCCATCAGGCACTGGGATTTCTACCCAGAATTCAAATGGGTGGCGGAGACTGCGGGAACTGTGGGATAGCTACCCACAGTGCAACGCTCTGGAAGTCGACCGTTGCCTCGGTACTGTGGATGCACTCCGCTGACTAAATGCCGACTAAATGCACTTGGAGCATTTGTGCAGGGACACACACAATCGACTGTATAACAACGCTTTCTACAAAACTGACTTCTATAAATTCAACCCAATTTCGTAGTGTAGACATAGCCTTAGAATAGGTGGGACAGATCAGACATTAGTACCCAATCACAATTTTTCTACATTTGGGAAAACCAGACTTCACCTTCCCCCAGAAAACCACACTTTTCTTTGGATCTATATCCTTTGCTCCCCTTCCTCCAGTCAAATGAGAAATTTAAATTGGCTAAAAGCATATAGCAGCATTTTTGTTGGGCCTTTTATACCTGATCTCTCCAGTAATCTTTTTATCCTTTCCACCTTCTGGTTTAGACACCATTCAGCCCATTCAGTTTTCTATCTCAGGATGGAATTGCATTAGAAGACATTTTTTTTCCCTATGTGATTCTTAAGCCTTCTACCTCTTAATTAGTTTACACGGTATTCTCAAAGACATTGCTGCAGATGTTTTGACATCACACAGTAAAACCTGACTTCCATAATTCTTTGATATGCCCTGTCCAGTGCATGAGACAGAGTTCTGAGGATTTACAAGAGAGTAACAGGTCACTTGTTTATAAAGTAGATCCAGTTTAATTTTCTCCCCTGCCAAAAGTTCATTCTCTGTAGTTTAAGTTAGTGTGTCACTAGCTCAATAGTCATAACAAATAAGATGGGACAGTGGACATTGCTATGTTCTTGCTAACCCCACGGCAAATCTCCCCCATGCATAAAACATTCACATACTGAAAACTTGGACAATGTGTACAGGAGTTTTGCCAAAACACCACTTTTTGTATTTGCTTATTCAGCATGTCAAAGAATGCCACACTCTTATTAAAAAGTTTTTCTACATTGATACACAGACTGCTGCAAGAACTTGCACAGATTTAGTGTAATGTGTAATATTTAATATCTTCCCATTCTGGTATTATCTGATAATAACCATTATTTCTGTTAATCCTGCCCAGTTTGACTTTACAGTTTTATGCATCATATCCTGTGCTCTGCCAGGGTTTTGCAGTCAGTCATTCATTGACAGGACCAACTTCACATGCTGTGGGTGACTTCTGGGATTCTGATTAAGACAATGGATGTGTTGCTCATCGTCTGTGGGAGCAGCCCTGAGGAACAGGAATCACTAAGAGTTTAAGTAATAGTTTTTCCAGAGTAGACAGGATAGTCACTCCTTAAAAAAGGTAAATAAAATTGATAGAAGCCTCTTTTCGAGGCAATTTCCCTTTGTTTCTTCCTTTTAATGCAACATTTATTCTACTCTTATTAGTTGGTCTAATAGCTGTCTTTTCAGATCTTCAAGTGTCCCCACAGTAACAAAGTCATTAATTAAAAAAAAAAACACAATCTTTTTATTCCTCTATCATCGTCAACTCTGCTCTCTCCTTTTTGTTGTCACCCCGTTTGCCCTGGTTGGTGACATTTTGTGTTTATTGTCTTACCTTTTTAGTTTTAGATTCTGGTTCCTGGTCTCTCGTATTTTATCATCCAACATCTTGCTACCACTTTCATTGTTTCCTACATTATGTTTGGATTTGCAGATCTTTCTTTTCCCTCAAGAAGTTTTTAAATGTTACTCTATTTGTGAGGAACATCTTGGGGCCAAATTCACCATTGGTGTCAGAAGCTGCAAGTCCATTGAAAACTCTTTTGTCCTTCTATTGTACCAGATTCAGTTTTCATCTTTTATGTCTTGCTTCTCAGTATAACCAGCAGTGGCTTTAAGCGATCATCAACAGGATTTTAAGTTTTCACCATAATCCCTTTCAGATTTCAATATGAAGATAAGGGAAAAGGAAAATCTATGTAGATATATACCTGAGAGTAAAACAAACTCTTTCCCATTCATACTGGGCTTGCCACACATCCAAGGAGGAGTAGCTCCCTACTTATTTGCTAGGTTTCAGAGTGACAGCCGTGTTAGTCTGTATTCGCAAAAAGAAAAGGAGTACTTGTGGCACCTTAGAGACTAACCAATTTATTTGAGCATAAGCTTTCGTGAGCTACAGCTCACTTCATCGGCTGCATACTGTGGAAAGTACAGAAGATCTTTTTATACACACAAACCATGAAAAAATGGTTTTTCCAGGGCTAGCCTGAGTGTGACACTCAACATTCCTTTTACTGCATACCAGATTATTACTTACGCACCATCCCCAGCTTGCCTAGGTGCAGCATCTGACCTGGGCCTCAAATGCAGATCCTCTTACTAGACCATTATGCCCTGCAGCCACACCTATGACCGTGTGTGCTTTCACACACTTGCGGTTCAGCAGATGCAGCTACAAGAACTGGTATGTGAGAGCACCCAAGCAAGCTGGTTGGAGTACAGGCTGACAGTGAACTTAAAAAACAAAACAAAAACAAACCCTGACCACAAGCTTCAAGCAGAGACTCACATAAACAGAAGTGGAAGGAGAGTCAAAGGCTCACTAAAGACTTCATTAATCCAATCTAATGAACTTGGGAAGCACTAACACTATGATAATGGATTCCAATACAAAACCTTATGATCGGTAAGTTTCCTTAAGTGAGCTCCCTAAGTGAGCTTTTTTTGTACAAACCTTATGATCAATAAGTTTCCCTAAGTGAGCTTTTTTTGTTACCACATTTAAAATTTGCAGAAATTCCATTTCCAGTTAGATTTGGCACCTAAAGAACTATTTATATTTACTTACTTCTGAATTTCTTCTTGCTGCCAGCCATTTATCTAAAAATTGACAGTGACACACCAACAGCAGGAAAGCCTAGCAGATGAAATTGCTAAACTAAAGCAGGAGACACACTGGTTTTGCATCAATAGAAGCACTTTAGTCTAAAAAAAGCACACAAGTTTCGTAAGTGTCATTTTGAAGCACAAGATTAGTACATTTTAAAACGGATGATTTTACAATTTGTAGAGACCACGCATAGCCCTTCATGCTGCTCAATACTGTTTCACTGTTTTCTTGTATTCTCCTTTCTGGGTCCATATGGTCTTAGATTGTAAGTTCTCTGGAGCGAGGACCAGCTTTCCATTCTACCTTTGTACCGTATGTAACACAATGGGGTCCTGGTCCCTGACTAGAGCTCCTAGGCAGTGCACTCATAAAAATAATTGCTACTTTTTACAACCTCTAGGGTATTTGTATCCTGTGTATTTTCTGATTGCTGTGCTGAACAGAATATTCATGTTAAGGACTGCTAATTGGTATTAGTTAACCAAATTACCCATGAAAAGAGGAAAATGAAGGAAATTATTTCCTTCTGTTTGATCCTATTTAGACACACAAGTATACTATAATGTTCTGTGGGAATACAAATCCCACAATGCCACCTCCTTCTTACTCTAGGGGCTGTTGTTGGTACAGGACACAGTGGATCCATTCTCACAAGTATTATACTTGCAGAGGGTTCCCCTAAGGTGGGAAGTTTCCACAGACTACCTCCAGCTGAATTAAGGCAAAGAAGCCTTTACAGACCGGAGAATCTGACACAGTAACTTTGGACATTGGCAGAGAACTTTTACCTTGTTTTCCAAGTATATTGAAGAAAACCTTGGGTGCCCAGGCTACCATGCTCATACAGGATGTTAGAGGCACAAGGATAGTACCTCCTGGCCCAAACGTGTGTCTCATTTATCTTGACCACCAGCTGCATGGTAATGTTTATACCAAGACACAGTTTGCATTTTTAATGCAAGCAAACACACGGATGGCTTTAGAATATTATCCATGAAACTTGTCCGTTATTGTTTCCTGATCAGCATTGCGCTTCCATAACCTCTATGACTATTTCATCCCACTGTTCTTCATAATGAAGTGTAGCAACCCAGCTCATATGTAACTTTCTGAGACCTTTCTCCACTAACAGTATTTTAAAATTCCAGGGGATAGAACATGGCACAGGTTGAGGCAGAACACAGTTAATGAAGACCCTCCACAATTTATTTTAAAAAAGCTTCTTTCAACATTCCACTTTTTAAAGCTGTTCTAAATTTTAGAATTTGTCATCTCAAAACACAAAAGAATTCCATGACGAGTATTTTTAGAGCAACATTAAGACTAAGGGTAGCTCAGAACCCAACTTGAAGCAGTAAAATCTAAAAACACAGGAGAGGAACACAAGAGACTGATTTCAATAAGCTTGTATTGGCCTTTATAATACAATATAAACTAACTGATAGAAGTTGCTACGGGTCATTTCTAGAAACCAGAAATGGAAACCTCCATCAGGTCATCTTGCCCTTAGCCCTGACAATACAAATTTGTTCATGTGCTGCATCATCAACTGACTTGTCTAGTTCAGTTTTAAGTCATTTAGAGCAATAGGGGTTATGAAACTTTCCTTATTGAGACTACTCTAAAGTATATTAGACTTTCTACTGGAATTAAATTTATCAAAAAAGTTTAGTCTACATATTTTGTGGAGTCTGAAGTGTTGGCTGCGTTCAAGGGAATCCTGTGGGGGGGAATAATGGGAAGTGTGTGTGAGAAAGATGACAAAGAATCAGGAATGCCAGGTCTAGTGATATGTTTTCTAGCTTGTGTAACTGAAAATTAGTTGGGAATCTTGCGATGAGCAAGTGTGTGCTAAATCACTGGCATGGCAATCTAATTTCTTCCCTTACAACGTCCTATCTTATAAGCCTTGAAGGAAGAAAGACTGGCATATCAGTTCTCACAACTCCTGCCTGATAATATACAGGGAAGGAAGGGTAACTGTTGGGGTCTCCAATTCATCTATTCAGACAATGTAGAGATGTCCAGGATAAACTGATAAACTGTAAAAGTCTATTCCTGCAACTGTACATAGCTGAGTTTCAGTTAGGGACCAGTTAGTGATTTGCAGTAAGTTCTTTTTATAGCTTTTCTGAATATAAAAGCAGTTTTCAATATGAAAACAAAATATATAATTCCTAATGTTGGCTTTAAGGTGACCAGATGTCCCGATTTTATAGGGACAGTCCCGATTTTGGGGTCTTTTTCTTATATAAGTTCCTATTATCCCCCACCCCCGTCCCGATTTTTCACATTTGCTGTCTGGTCACCCTAGCTGGCTTTCATGCATCTGCTGATTGTATTTAGCTCACAGCTTTAAACGTTAGAAACGGGAACACATCTTTACATCCTCATAATTCTGTGACTGTTGGTTTATAATTATGAGGAGTCATAACCGAGAAAGGATTTAGCTTAATAGTTACATACACTGTAAAACAGTATAATCTGTATAAATTACTCACAGGAAAAAGAGTAATCTACTCGATACCTATATGAGTTGAAACAATGTAGAGGTTGGATAGCAGCACAAACATTTAAAGTTACCCTGCAGAGAAAAATCACAAATGCTTTTTTTATTAGAAGGAGTCTACCATGACAAGTATCCAGTTACTCTTTTTTATATACTGCTAGACAAGACCAGTTTCTAAACTCTCCCTCCATCGTTATTACATCCTTCAAATACTTGCAGATGGTTTCCTTTACCCTTTCATTGGCTAGGGCTAAGTAAATTACTGCACTGTCTCTATATAACATGACTAAGAAAAATCACACACAGTGTACAAGGTCAGATATACTGAACTACCAAGTGTAACTTCTAAAGAGATCCTTGAAGTTCAAATCTTCTGCCTCCTTAGAGAAAGAAAAGGGGGGAAAAAAAACCCAAAACCATTTTTTATTTTTAAAATGAGAACCCAAGAATAGAGGTCCCTATACTACTGATTCCTTTGCAAACAAACTCTCAGCACATCTATGGAAAAGATTCATCTAAGTCAGACCCACAGAATCAACTGGCAGGGTGCAACCACTATCTGTAGGTCAATGACTGTCCATCTACCCAAACTTTACAACAAAGACTGTCCAAGGAATTCTCTTCTCTGCAATAGCCCAGTTACAGTGCTCCACATACAAGCTGTAGTGCATTGGGGGTGAAGTGGGGTGGGCGTCCGAGACAAGACTGCGAGCAGGGCCACAGCATGTAGCACTGTCAGGATTCTGGGTGGTACTGCTGCCTCTGAGCAGCCAGGGACAGGCTGCCCTCCTGGACTACTGAAGTTATTCCGGGGGCCATACCCTTCTCAACTTTATGCTTCACCCCTCTAGAAGCACAACACAAAATCTCTCAGAATATCAGCATCTGCATGTATGGTGGTGAAGGAAACATACCATGTAAGTGGCAGAGAATTTACTTCTATCTCAAGCCCCCTCCCTGCTACCAAGCGAAAGGTGGAGTCTGCAGTTCAATTCAAAAATTCTCATGCATATTATTTAACCTTCAAAAAGCAGGAGCACTCTGCAATGAAAATTTGAGCACAATTTGGAATATCAAATCTGCTGGAGAAATGATAGAGAACACTGCAATTAAGGACTCAAATAGAGCTCAGAAGAAAATGGGAGCTACACAGCAGAGGATTAATGAACAAAAAGAGCAGTTTCTTGTTGGCTTCTTTAACCTCTTTATTATTATTAGAGTTAAGAATGTATGGATATGTGATCTAGCTCATAAAGGGAAGTCTTACCTGGACTAATTTAGCTTACTAGGAAACAAGAGGGCAAGTAGATAACCACACTACTGGTCCCTTCTAACTCACAGGATGACTGAAGATACTTGCTTTTTCCTTATCACTGTTACAGTAAAATTTGCTAATTGTATAGAATTTAGTCTGAAGGACTTTTGATATTATAATATTCAATTATTGTTATTAATGTAAAAATCAGAGCACAAAAAATAGTGACCAGAGCGTAATGGTATTTTGTAAGGAGTGCTGTCCCGCTTAACTAAGCTACCTGAGCTGTTTGGTGTAGTCTGTATTTAGACTGGCTACTTCCCTCAAAATGAGACATGGGCTATAGTCATGAGTCAGTGTAGTAGTGTCAATTAAAAATGGACAATTAATTACTGGATTTCTTGTATTAGATATAATAGCAATATGAAGGCTTCATATACTTTCATAATGCAGGCACATGATTTTAGCTGAACATCGACACCAAAAAGATTCCACAGGATGACCAGGAAATTGCTTCCTGAATGTCACACATTGATGGTTTGGGTATTCATGTCTGCAAGGGTGTGATTCTTCTGAACCAATTAATGCTGATGGGAAATAGAGGATTTCCTTTGTTGGGAATATGCCCAATGTGCTACTTTTCAGCCTGAAAACCTTCAGGTTAAAGATAGGAAGCTCACACTTCCGTCTGCATGGACAAACAATTTTTTTTGTGTTAAATTTGTTAACATACTGTAAAACAGGCTACATATTGTTCACCTAAAACACATTTCAGTGTATTTGCTCAAACTCATGTTTAAGATATCAGGATGATACGATAGAACTTATTTTCAAGTTTACATAACAACCAGATACTTTAAAGAGGATGATGTACTAAGTCTTAAAACAAGTTAATCTTTGGTTTTATTAAGAAGTGGTTTTCTTAATACTAAAACATTTTGTGCTTCTAATGCCACCACCCTTTAGCTCAAGGCTCACAAAACATCTTTGTCAGCACTAAACTGTGATGAGGTGGGAATTTTCCATAACATTTTTATGAAGGGTATGCACCGCAGTGACTTACATGACTATCCAGTGGGGGCACAACAGTTAAAATGCACCTGGAGCACAGTGGGAGACATGAGGTGTTTAGCAAAAAGAAAAGGAGTACTTGTGGCACCTTAGACACATATTTGTTAGTCTCTAAGGTGCCACAAGTACTCCTTTTCTTTTTGCGAATACAGACTAACACGGCTGCTACTCTGAAACCTGTCATGAGGTGTTTAGGTTATGCAACTGCCTGGGATGATATGAATGGGTCCTTAAGGACTGGCTGAAACCAACCCATATCAACAGAGGATCCCAAAAGACAATGGTAACCTCAATCGCCAGGACACTCACACCTAGCAACCAACAGCCAAGAGGCAGGAGATTGCCCCCATGGCCACCCCACCCGCAGGGAATCAGAGAAAGGCCTTGAGCCAGAGAACAAAATTGAAAGGCGTCAGGTGGCTGTGGTAAGAGCTGGCCTTTGCAAAGAGACAGCAGCTCTGACCGAGACTAACAAAGGGACAGAGAGAAAGCAAACCAAGATGGTTCCTAGCACAGCCCAAGGCCAAAGCTTTCAACGGCGCCCTGGCTTTAGCCAGTACAGATTGTGTCTTAACCTTAGTTTCTCTACGTTAACCTATGGACTTTCAGATTCTGTAGCCAGATGACTAATAAATTGTTACCTTCTTTTTGAAAAGGCTGTAGTAGTGGTGCTACTTACTTACTGAGATCCTCAGATACTTACTGAGAACACTGAATCCTGAAGGGGTACAGAGCAAGCCTCCCACAGGAATCTGGCTTGCCTGGATTCATTGCAGGGAGCCACAGAGAAAAGACAGGGATCGCGGATTCCCAAAGGCCCAGTCTGGGGTTGTAGAGGTGGCAGGCTTGCCCCTGTGAAACTGTGTGGACCCCTAGGGCTCAGCACATTAAAAGGGTCACTCCCAAGGGACTGATTACAGGCTGGGGCATAGACCAGCCCCTGTGATTCCATGACAACCCCCAAACATCCCTGTTAGCTGTATTACTGATGAAGAAATGTTAAGGCCAAAACTTTCAAAAGTATCCACTTATTTTGGAAGAAGTTCAACTTGACATTGATATATATATATTTATTTTAAAATGTTGAGAATTGATTTGCTTTTACTTCAGCTGAAGCTGAAGGTACTCAGCACCTCTAAAAATTCGGCCCAGATGTGGCAAGTTAGACACCCAAAATTAGTGGTCAGTTTTTGAAAATTTTGGCCTAAAACTCGGCAAGAGCAGAGATTCAATGGTAGGGCTGGGAACAGAATCCTGACTTTAAGGCCCCTGATGACTACAGTTAACTACAGTTACAATGGGGGGGGGGGGGGGGGGAGGGAGAATTCCACTGACATGTTTAAGTGGTTTTACAGAATGTCACAATATTCCATTTGGAGGATAGCATTTTAATTCTTATCTCATCTTCTTTACTGTACTAACTTTATGTTACCAGTGATTTTAATTTGGGGATTCGAGACTGTTCTACATTTCATAGTGCTTCATCAAAGTCGATGAGCTTATGGTACAATTCATTTGCTTCATGGTTGCCTTTCACCTCACCTAAAATTAGGACAGTAGGGATTACATTGAAGGATACACATCACTGGTCTTCTAAAGTTCATCCAACAGTGTGTGCTTTAAAAAGGCCTAGTGACAGTATTGATCCCACAGTGATCTAATACTACCTAGTACAAAACAATAGAATGTCCTAAAGAAAAATCAAAGTCTACCGTGGCTGATGCCAATTTATTAACTATTTCTGAATTGTCAATGTGCTTAGTTCTACAACCATTTTACCGCAATGAGCTTGCAATTTACAAAAGACAAGTAAGAGAGCACAATGGGAATAACAGAGAAAGGAATGAGAATTTGATCTCTCCACCTTGACATAAAGCTCGACATTTCACTGACACAGGTCAATGGCTTTGAGTATTGCAGAAAAAATGAGTTTTTAGAAAAGACTTGGAACGCCCAGAGAATTAAGATCCAGATTGATAGCTTTCTTTCTTTTGTAAACAGAATAGGCTAACATTTGATAAATGCACAATGTAACTGATAAAGTCTATTTCAAGACGACTACTTTTTTGCTTTGCACTACATAACAAATAGGATGCAGTTCTTGCCATCTACAGGAAGCAACAACTACAATCAATATTGTTTCTGGCACTCTCTGCTGGTCTACTTCTATTAAAGTATCAACTGGTAAATGGATGCAAGCCCTGCATCCTTCACTATGTGTTTCTTAACTTTTTCCACACAGGGCCCAACCACTTAAAGGTTCCTCCTGCAATGCAAACTTTCTGCACCAACCAAGGATTGTGGGATTTGGCCATAGCAAGAAACCAGGAATGAAGAAATCACAATGAAGAGACATTCAGAGGATGGAGCCATAAGGAGACATGCCCACATAACAAAACATAAAAACTGAGGCTGAAAGAGAGTATTCTATTAAAACCAGAACCTTTTAAAGATACTTCTTTAAGAAATGAATCAAGGGGAAAAATCCCCACAAGGTGATCTTGAAGCATTTTCAAGTTTCATGTAGAACACCAGACCTGAACCAGGAAAGGGTTAAGGAATCAAGTTATTTTCCAAAGCCACCTGAAAGTCAAAGATGTTCTAGGAAGTTTTAGAGACTAACATCTCTTCCTTGCACCAGAAGCTAAACTACTTCCAGTCAGAGAAGCCAGTCTATGTGGCTGTATGCCAAGACTTTAGGAAAGTCAACAACTTCTAAAGGAGACACTTCTAATTTAGAAAAATTCCACACTCCTCTTTTAACAACCAGACCAATACACTAAAGTATGCAGATTTGGTATAAGTATGTAACCCCACATCAGTTGTCTTTAAGTCTAGGAAATGAGAATCAGTCTGCTTTGAGATACTTAAGCAAGGATTGAGTAGGTCCATGTATCCAGTTTCGAGGCATCAGTATTAAACAGCTTCAGCCCCTTGCTTTCCTTAGCACTTTGTTCAGCAGAGATAACTCAGAATCATAGAATATCAGGGTTGGAAGGGACCTCAGGAGGTCATCTAGTCCAACCCCCTGCTCAAAGCAGGACCGATCCCCAACTAAATCATCCCAGCCAGGGCTTTGTCAAGCCTGACCTTAAAAACCTCTAAGAAAGGTGATTCCAACACCTCCTTAGGTAACCCATTCCAGTGCTTCACCACGCTCCTAGTGAAAAAGTTTTTCCTAATATCCAACCTAAATCTCCCCCACTGCAACTTGAGACCATTACCTCTTGTTCTGTCATCAGCTACCACTGAGACCAGTCTAGATCCATCCTCTTTGGAACCCCCTTTCAGGTAGTTGAAAGCAACTATCATATCCCCTCTCATTCTTCTCTTCTGAAGACTAAATAATCCCAGTTCCCTCAGCCTCTCTTCATAAATCATGTGCGCCAGCCCCCTAATCATTTTTGTTGCCCTCCGCTGGACTCTTTCCAATTTTTCCACAACCTTCTTGTAGGATTTGGAACCTACTTGCGGGAACCTGTTCCATAGCATCAAAGAGGCACAATCCCTTGCACCTGCACAGACTACTTCAGCCTTGACCTCAACACATAAATGAACGTGGTCCATAGATCAGACCACCAGGAGCAATATAATCGCTAGGGCCCTAGCGAATTCAGAGCCGTGAAAAATGTGTCACGGACCATGAAATCAGACCTCTGCCGTGAAATCTAGCTATTGGAAGGGAGGGGAAGGGAAAGGCAGACCTGGAATGCATACACAGGAGAATCTTTAGTAGGGGTAAAGAGGCTATTTTACCTCTGCATTTGGCACTGGTATAACCACTGCTGGAATACGGTGTCCAGTTCTGGTGCCCACAATTCAAGAAGGATGTTGATAAACTGGAGAGGATTCAGAGAAGAGCCAGGAGAATGATTAAACAATTAGAAAACATGCCTTTAGTGATAAACAGATTGAGCTCCATGAGTCTATCTTAAAGACAAGATTAAGGAGTGACATGATTATAGTCTGTAAGTACCTACATGGGGAACAAATATTTAGTAATGGACTCTTCAATCTAGCAGAGAATGGTACAACACAATCCAATGGCCAGAAGTTGAAAACTTCAGACTGAAAATAAGGCACACATTTTTAACAGTGTTTAACTATTTAACTAATTAATTGGGACAGTTTACCAAGAGTTATGGTGGAGTCCCCATCCCTGACAATTTTTAAATCAGGACTAGATGTTTTTCTAAAAGATCCGCTCTAGAAATTATTTTGGGGAAGTTCTATGGCCTGTATTATACAGAAGGTCAGACTAGATTATCACAATGGTCCCTTCTGGCCTTAGAATTTATTAATGAACTGCTTCACCTTACAGGGACTCCAGGATATTTGTAACTGGATTTCTGATCTCAATTAAGTTCAGCACCAATTTATGATGTAGGCAGGCATCTGTCAAACTGGCATCTGCACAGCTCTTTCAGTTACAAGGTAGGAAAACATTAAAAACTTTTTTTAAATGTACAACACACTGATTTTTTTCAAATTGTCAGCTAAGACGAGCCTTATACAATTGCTCCCAAACTTTACAAAACAAAATTTATGAAATGGGAGAAAACTGAGAACATCCCACATATTTCACCCATATAACATAGTCATCAGCCAGGATGGGAATCCAGGACCTTTGGCTCCACAACTGAAATGACAATCTCTAGGAGCTGCAGCAGTATTCTGACTGCTCTGAGCTAGGAGCTGGAGAATGACATAGTCACACAGTCATTTTATTACACCATACAAGAAGCTACAGGTGGATTAATGTAATTTTAGCAACATCAGGGAGTAAAGACAGAAACAGAAAGCTGGTCAAAATCTCAAATATGGAACGATTGTTATCCCTCCATAATATAGAGCAGGGGTCTCAAACACGCGGCCCGCGGTTCTTTCATGCGGCCAGCCAAGCTCCCCGTGCCCCAACTCCGGCACGCCCCTCTGCCTACCCCGTGGCACCGTGAGCCCCGTGCTGCTCCCTGAAGTGGCCAGAACCATGCCTCTGCAGGAGGGGAGGGAATGGGAGGGGGCAGCAGAGGGCTCCATGCATAACTCTCACTTCCAGGCACCGACCCCTGCAGCTCCCATTGGCCGGGAACAGGGAACCGCAGCCAATGGGAGCTTCAGGGGAGGTACAAGCAGGGAGAACTGGAAGTCCTGGCACAGTCAAGGAATTATGATGTGATTGGAATAACAGAGACTTGGTGGGATAACTCACATGACTGGAGTACTGTCATGGATGGATATAAGCTGTTCAGGAAGGACAGGAAGGGCAGAAAAGGTAGGAGAGTTGCACTGTATGTAAGGGAGCAGTATGACTGCTCAGAGCTCAAGTATGAAACTTCAGAAAAACCTGAGAGTCTCTGGATTAAGTTTAGAAGTGTGAGAAACAAGGGTGATGTCGTGGTGGGAGTCTACTTATAGACCACCAGACCAGGGGGATGAGGTGGACGAGGCTTTCTTCCGGCAACTGGCAGAAATTACTAGATCGCAGGCCCTGGTTCTCATGGGAGACTTCAATCACCCTGATATCTGCTGGGAGAGCAATACAGCGGTGCACAGGCAATCCAGGAAGTTTTTGGAAAATGTAGGGGACAATTTCCTGGTGCAAGTGCTGGAGGAACCAACTAGGGGCAGAGCTCTTCTTGACCTGCTGCTCAGAAACCGAGAAGAATTAGTATGGGAAGCAAAAGTGGATGGGAACCTGGGAGGCAGTGACCATGAAATGGTCGAGTTCAGGATCCTAACACAAGGAAGAAAGGAGAGCAGCAGACTACAGACCCTGGATTTCAGAAAAGCAGACTCTGACTCCCTCAGGGAACTGATGGGCAAGATTCCCTGGGAGAATAACATGAGGGGGAAAGGAGTCCAGGAGAGCTGGCTGTATTTTAAAGACTCCTTATTGAGGTTACAGGGACAAACCATCCCGATGTGTAGAAAGAATAGTAAATATGGCAGGCGACCAGCTTGGCTTAACAGTGAAATCCTTGCTGCTCTTAAATACAAAAAAGAAGCTTAAAAGAAGTGGAAGATTGGACAAATGACCAGGGAGGACTATAAAAATATTGCTCGGGCTTGCAGGAGTGAAATGAGGAAGGCCAAATCATACCTGGAGTTGCAGCTAGCAAGAGATGTTAAGAGTAACAAGAAGGGTTTCCTTCAGGTATGCTAGCAACAAGAAGAAAGTCAAGGAAAGTGTGGGCCCCTTACTGAATGAGGGAGGCAACCTAGTGACAGAGGATGTGGAAAAAGCTAATGTACTCAATGCTTTTTTTGCCTCTGTCTTCACGAACAAGGTCAGCTCCCAGACTACTGCACTGGGCAGCAAAGCATGGGGAGAAGGTGACCAGCCCTCTGTGGAGAAAGAAGTGGTTCGGGACTATTTAGAAAAGCTGGACGAGCACAAGTCCATGGGGCCGGATGCGTTGCATCCGAGAGTGCTAAAGGAGTTGGCGAATGTGATTGCAGAGCCATTGGCCATTATCTTTGAAAACTCATGGCGATCGGGGGAGGTCCCAGATGACTGGAAAAAGGCTAATGTAGTGCCAATCTTTAAAAAAGGGAAGAAGGAGGATCCGGGGAACTACAGGCCAGTCAGCCTCACCTCAGTTCCTGGAAAAATCATGGACCAGGTCCTCAAGGAATCAATTCTGAAGCACTTAGAGGAGAGGAAAGTGATCAGGAACAGTCAGAATGGATTCACCAAGGGCAAGTCATGCCTGACTAATCTAATTGCCTTCTATGACAAGATAACTGGTTGTGTGGATGAAGGGAAAGCAGTGGACGTGTTGTTCCTTGACTTTAGCAAAGCTTTTGACACGGTCTCCCTCAGTATTCTTGTCAGCAAGTTAAAGAAGTATGGGCTGGATGAATGGACTATAAGGTGGATAGAAAGCTGGCTAGATTGTCGGGCTCAACGGGTAGTGATCAATGGCTCCATGTCTAGCTGGCAGCCGGTATCAAGTGGAGTGCCCCAGGGGTCGGTCCTGGGGCCGGTTTTGTTCAATATCTTCAGAAATGATCTGGGGGATGGTGTGGATTGCACCCTCAGCAAGTTTGCAGATGACACTAAACTGGGAGGAGTGGTAGATACGCTGGAGGGTAGGGATAGGATACAGAGGGCCCTAGACAAATTGGAGGATTGGGCCAAAAGAAATCTGATGAGGTTCAACAAGGACAAGTGCAGAGTCCTGCACTTAGAACGGAAGAATCCAATGCACCGCTACAGACAAGGGACCGCATGGCTTGGCAGCAGTTCTGCAGAAAAGGACCTAGGGGTTACAGTGGACGAGAAATTGGATATGAGTCAACAGTGTGCCCTTGTTGCCAAGAAGGTCAATGGCATTTTGGGATGTATAAGTAGGGGCATTGCCAGCAGATCGAAGGACGTGATCGTTCCCCTCTATTCGACATTGGCGAGGCCTCATCTGGAGTACTGTGTCCAGTTTTGGGCCCCACGCTACAAGAAGGATGTGGAAAATTGGAAAGAGTCCAGCGGAGGGCAACAAAAATGATTAGGAGACTGGAACACATGACTTATGAGGAGAGGCTGAGGGAACTGGAGATGTTTAGTCTTCAGAAGAGAAGAATGAGGGGGGATTTGATAGCTGCTTTCAACTACCTGAAAGGGGGTTCCAAAGAGGATGGATCTAGACTGTTCTCAGTGGTAGCAGATGACAGAACAAGGAATAATGGTCTCAAGTTGCAGTGGGGGAGATTTAGGTTGGATATTAGGAAACACTTTTTCATTAGGAGGGTGGTGAAACACTGGAATGCGTTACCTAGGGAGGTGGTGGAATCTCCTTCCCTAGAAGTTTTTAAGGTCAGGCTTGACAAAGCCCTGGCTGGGATGATTTAGTCGGGGATCGATCCTGCTTTGAGCAGGGGGTTGGACTAGATGACCTCCTGAGGTCCCTTCCAACCCTGATATTCTATGATTCTATACCTGGAGGAGCAGCAAGTGCAGCAGACGGAGCCATGTGCCCCCCACCCCCACGGATGTGGTTCCAGCGGCTTCCTGGAGCAGAGCGGAGCAGGGAGACACGGGAGCAGGGACCAGGGCAGGCAGCGAGCCTGCCCTGGCCCCGGTACGTGCCACTGCCACCCCGGAGCCGCTCTAGGTAAGCAGCGCTGGGCCGGAGCCCGCACCCCACACCCCTCGTGCACCCCAACCCCCTGCTCAGAGCCCCCTGCCACACCCTGCACCCTGACCCCCTGCTGCACCCCTTTCGCCTTCTGCATCCCACACCCCAACTCCCTGCCCTGAGCCCCCGCCGCACCCTGCGCACCTCCTGCACTCCCTGCCCTGAGCCCCCTGCTGCATCCTGCACCCCAACCCCCTGCTACACCCCTCACCCCTCCTGCACCCCACACCCCAACTCCCTGCCCTGAGCCCGCTACTGTACCCTGCACGCCTCCTGCACCTCAACTCCCTGCCCTGAGCCCTGCCACACCCCGCACCCCTCCTGCATCCCCTGGGGGCAGGGTTGGGGTGGGGACTTCGGGGAAGGGGTTGGAATGAGGGCAGGGAAGGGGTGGGAAGAGGCAGAGCGTGGGCGGGGCCAGGGGCAGCAAGGGTGGGGTGTCAGTGATGCAGCCCTTGGGCCAATGCACTAGTTCTCATGTGGCCCTCGTGGTCATTTGAGTTTGAGACCCCTGATATAGAGCTTCCCATTTTCAGTGGTAAAACATCTGCCTCACAGAGATGCCCTGAGGATTTACATGTCAGCAATCTTATATCCATAATTTGTATGGGGGAAAACAGACACTAATAAGTAATTTGCCAATGAGGCTAGAGGACTAGGCATGCAACCAAGGCTTCAGCCCTGCATTCTAACCCTGTTTGTCCCTATATACTCATCATATGACCTTTCAGAGACTCAATTTCCCCATCTCATTTTTAAATGTCGATAACAGTGTTTTTCTCACTCAGTGATAATTTAAGACTCTCAAACCCTTATATTAGGGGTTCTGAAATCCTTGAACAGAAGGCATTATGTAAACGGAGGACAGACTAGAGGATCACAGTGGTCCTTTTGGGCCTTAAAACCTATGAATCTATTTATCGGACAGCTGCAATTAGAGCGAAAGAGTTCCTGGTTCCAATTTCAGATCTCAGTCCATTGGACCTCACTGCCCCAACAGATTTTTCCTCCTCATCTCCCTAGCAGCAGTCTCAGTGCACACTTTTAACATCAATAGCCTTCAAATATCCCAAAGCACACATACCTTTGATTTCAAGCTTCCTGAGGCACACATCAAATCGTAGCTTCCTGAGGCACACACGTATCAGGAAACCGGCTCATGGGATGCAGGTTCCGAATGTTTGCATAAGCTGTAGGTAACTATTAAGCCTCTGCCAAACTGCCCAATTCAGTTTAGAGGCACTTGCCCTCATTAAGGCCAACAGAATAAAACAAGAATAGAATTTCTACGCCAGGCCCTTTGACATATAAGCCAAATAAAATTAAAACGTCTCATCAAGGGCCAAATTCCACTTGGCCTTTATGCAGTGCAGGGAGGGAGTAAGGAACCATTTAAAGGTCTGCACAAGGCCTTGACAGTACTGCAGTCTCTGGGCCCTGAGGCATATAGGCACAACTCCCTTACAACTATTCTGGGGGTACATGCTGCACTCCAAAAGGGGTGACGATGGGGTATAGAGCAGACACATCCATTACCATCCCTGCTACATATATGAGCGTAGCAGCATCTATGTTCTGGTGTACCAGGGAGCTCCTGAAGGCATCCTGCCTCTGTGCTCCCTTTGGGACATGACTAAATGTTATCTAGGGTTGCCAGGTATCTGGTTTTCGACCTGGTCAAAAAGGGACCCTAGTGGCTCCGGTTGGCACTGCTGACCGGGCCGCTAAAAGTCCGGTCAGCGGTACAGCAGGGCTAAGGCAGGCTCCCTGCCTGCCCTGGCTCCGTGCGGCTCCCGGAAGCAGTGGCATGTCTGGCTCCTAGGTGCAGGGGTGGCAAGGGGGCTTTGTGTGCTGCCTGCACTAAGAGCACCGGCTCCACAGCTCCCATTGGCCAGGAACCATAGCTAATGAGAGCTGCAGGGGTGGCTCCTGCAGGCGCAGACAGCACGCAGAGCCCCCTGACCCCTCCACCTAGCAGCCGGACATGCTGGCAACTTCTGGGAGCTGCCTGAGTTAAGCACCTCCCGGAGCCTGGAGAAAGCACATGCCAGCTCAAGCCTGCTGCTGCAAAATGACCTTTTTAAACCACCAGCTGCACGTATGCGGTCACTTCACCCATTATGGTCTCATTCGCCACGCCAGGATGTTAGGGCAGAAACACTCTGGCGAGAGGAATGGATATCTGTTATAATCCCCAACCAGTCCCTTGTCGCCGACCCCACAATCTCCCTGCCTGGTTATGAGCTGCCCCATTGCCAATGGTCCCTGTTGAACAGGTTCTGGACCGGGCAAGGTCTCTGTGCAGCCAACCAGTATCACTGGGGCTTTTGTGACAGCCCTTTATGCAGCTGCGGCGCAATACAGACGATGACACACATTGTTGATGAATTCCTGCTCACTAGCTTCAGCGGTGGCGTAGAAGAATGGGATCACGCCACTGAAGATGCCATCACTTGGCTAGACGACTATGCACATGCTAAATAATTAAGAGACAGGATCAGTTGAACGGATTTTATTCGAGTGTGGCACATTAAATTATTCCGAAAGGTTCTGAAGGAACATTGCCTTGTACATTAGTAAGCCCTTTCTGAGGGCATTTATTTGGTTGTGAAACTAAAGGATAATAAATCAGCTCTTGTCTGCATCTCAAAAAGACAGGGTATCTGAAGCACTATTCATGCCTAACTTGCAGCAAATAAACAAATAAATTAAGCCCTTATTTGTTGGTAAAATTGAATCCTGGCTCAAACCAATCCCAGAATCGTCAAAAAACTTGCCTGGGGAAAACTGGAGTAATTAGAACAGCAAGCTGCTGGGTCTTGGAGGTTAAGATCTGCTCAGAGTAGCCACAGGGCTAAAGCAATTTTTGTCTCTCTGCAAGGGAACCATCACATTACTTAGGACGCCAGAAGTGTGAAGAAAAATGAAAAAATACTTTTGTTTTTAAATCCTCTACTGACGTGCAAACTACAGGAAACGTGGATATGTGAATCCGCCTGTTTCTGAGCCAGACTGCTCAAAAAGTAAAGTTATAGCATGAAGACACTAAGAAATGCTGAGTTAATCCTGGTGATAAATGCCATGAAATATTTTTGGACTAACCTGATCTCTGTCTTTTATATTTCCATTTGCTAACTATGAAGCCTGTAAAAACATTTTCACATTTTTAACTTCAAGAAATAGTTCACCGCAAATTCAGCACGTGACACGTTAGATTCAATATGCATCATGGACCCCCTGAATTATGTGGCACTGCCTTTCCAGGCTTTCTTCCCCTCTAGTCCAGCTGTTTACTTCGATATTAAATTCAATATATTTTATGGTGTACCAGAACTTTCCATTTTAAATGGATCAGATTTTTGTACTAAAAACATATGTTGGTATTTAAATTATCCTCAGTAGACTTCAAACTCAACAGCCTCAATGAGGTGAAAGAGAGAACTCAATTTAAATTTCTTATATGGCTGGACAACGATCTCCACACCAAAATTCAATTTCCTCTAATGCTACAGTCCTGCAAAACCCGTACTTCATCTATTACAAGTATTTATAGAACATTTATCATTTGGGTGTCTAAGCGCTAGTCTCTCTCTCCAGGACCATATTTTGTATTTGTGATGGGAAAATTCCAAAAGAAGGCATGGTCTAATCAAAAGTGGATAGATTCACACACAGTTAAGACATATGCTAACGGGAAAATGGGGCAAAGGAGAAAATTCTGAGTCTAGGCTAATGCTGACTGTAACTGGAATAATTTGTGCTCTACACAAGTACAAGTACAAATGCTCTACACTAGGGAATGTCTGGCTATGTGTGATTTACATTTCTCAGATATAATCTAAAATATAATGCAAAATGTTGCATTCAGAAACACTGTGTAAATTCAACAGTGCTAGGAGGATTTTTAAAATTTCAGACTTTTGAGATGGACAAAATGGATTCTTTTTAGTTGTTTTACAATTTATACGTGTGTACTCATTGAAAAGGAAATTAACCAAAATAAGTCTGAGTATAGCATTTTGTAACATAGCATGCCTGTCTGTGAAAAAGAAGGCATACATGCAAATGTTTTCATTATGAAACAACATTGGATTTGTCACTGCAAAACCCAGCACCATCACAACAGAATATAGGTAAGTTACAACATTTGTAAAGCACATGTGATATTCATAACATGCACAAAAAAAGATACTGCAACATACTCAGGAAATTTTCAAGCTGTTTTAGAGACAAGAAGTACAGTCACCAAATTATTCAGCTGAACTGAAAACACTGACAAGACACTAGATTGAAACATTTTTAACACAACTTCAATCTTCCTAAAGAGAGAACTTTGCAATAACTCATATGCTACCACAGAAAGCTTTCAAACTACATGCTGGACTCAGAAGGAACAAATTATTGAATGAACAATGATAATCTATAGAGCAAGTCAGATTTGTGGAAGGGCAGCGTTGCCAGAATGTTGAAAAGGCTTGGTGGCCCTCTCTGTGGTCAGATATACCAACATTTTTGGTTTATATGCATGATATAGAGCCAACATGAATATAATGATTGGTGAAAGGCCTATCTATTTTCAGAAAAAAGAAAAGGAGTACTTGTGGCACCTTAGAGACTAACCAGTTTATTTGAGCATGAGCTTTCGTGAGCTACAGCTCACTTCATCGGATGCATAGCATATCGTGGAAACTGCAGAAGACATTATATCCTTTTCTGCATGTAAAATTGTTCACATGTATATTAGCACCTGAACACTGTAGAGATAAAGACGTGTGCATACACTTTAAAGAGAATCCAAACACGCATGCTTTAGACTAAAATGCAGGAGAAGCTGTATGTGAGCAACTAGAGATTGGGTACAAGCCTGGTTAAAATATACCTCAAGATTGAGGATATATTTAAATTTCTGAAATCAAAAGCTCCAATTCAAATAGGACATTGGGTAACCAGGTGCTAAGAACTGCCACCAAAATTAAGATGGCTGTCAGAGCAGCAGCCATGGATATAGTGCTTATAGCTGAACTATGATGCTAGGGTAATTATTTCAGAAAACAGTTTATATCTTGACGGTAAGTTCCACATTTTATATTTAATGATCTATCTTAACAAGTTGATAGATTCTCTCTCCTGGGCTCTGACTGAATTTCCCCACTGCCACTAGTCAATTTAGGAATTGTTAAGAGTGTGGCAAGCTTCAGGATTGATTTTCAATAAAATAATGATGTAATATAAATACACCACACTTTGTTTCCAATATCTAGTTTAGTATGAGATTAAGCAATAGATTTTACAAATTATTACACATGCGTAGAAGCCCTATTTATAGATTTCCAGAATTAATTCAGTCTGCACACAAAATTTACTATAGAACAATCGGACAAGAAAACGTGTTACATTGAAGTGCTGACAGTTTTAAAACAATATTTCATAAATATTTCTAGCAGGGCCAAACTTATTTGCATTACTTACTGGAATGTAGTAGATGTTCATTTTAGGGTCTTCATTGGCCGTCAGCAGCATTCCTAAAGAGAGAGACAATTACATGGTGTAACCAATCGCCATAAAAGACTAGCTTATCTATTTTATTGTTTTATTTAGAAGTGTTTTAAGAAAATAGGTCCTATTCAATACAAAGCAGATTTGTACATCAATTCCATTTCCCTTAAATTATTTTTTCCTAAAGCCCTGTAACTGCAAATTTTATTAAAATAAAATAAGACTAAAAAGGAACAGTTACTAGAATAGCAATCTGAGTAAACATGAAAGATCTTTGAGGAAAAAAAAGTGTTAACTACAGCATATCTAAACAGAACTGATTAGGACTTGAATAGAGCCTGTCAACTGCGCCCCAAGTAAGTTGCTTATCCCTGCCTCATTGCCCTATTTAAAAAAATCCCATTATTGCTAATACTGGTTCATCTCCACTGATGTGAGCACTGTTATGAGCCCTACTGTATGTGGGCTGCCAGGGGCTGCTACGGTCCTCTCACTCTGCTCAGAGGGCGTCTAATTAATACTGTGCTTAACTTGGTGGTCAGCACCAATGGAGATGAAACAATGTTAATTCTGGGGTGAAATTTTCGAAAAATTTCCTTCGCATTGATAGGGTCCTCATCGGTAGCAATTTTTAGTTTCCTGTTACTTGGGGATCTATAGACCGTCTCAGTGAAGCAACTGCCATTTACAGTATTGGTGATGGCCCAGAATACATCATTCTGGGAATCAGACGTATGGTCTGAGTACAGAAGTGGGAGCCAGGATCTTGTGACACAGATGTCAACTGTATTTATGATATTGTTGAACAAGCCAGTTTATCGCTGTACCTCAATTTGTGCAACTTTAAAATGGGAAATACCTACTCTTATAGAGGTATTGTGCAAACTGAAATGCTTTGAAGACAAGAAGTGAGGTACAAGTGTCAAGTATTATTAAATCTAAGCAAACCCGGAACTGGCAACAGGCTTTGTACAAATTTGATGTGACAAATGATATGCTATACTTCTCCCTTCCCTCCCCCTCCCCCCCAAACTAGTAGGTAAGGGCATTCAGCATATATTTCTGCATTTATGTCATTTGACTTTCCTATGTAAATGACCTTTAAATAATACAAATAAGAAAAAGCATGAAGGGCAGTGTGGTGGGGGGGGGGGGGGGGGACCATCAATTTAGATAACTTTCTGACCTAAAAACATTCTAAAAGATTCCACTGAGACTATGAATAATGCAATCAATCATCATGTAGCCAGAGGGGAGAAATACAATTTATACCCAAATAGAGGCACACAATTAATATGGGTGGGGATAATCCCTTCCAGCCAATCCCTTTATTAAAAATACACAATGCAGTTGGACTCTAGAAGACCGAAAAAGGGCTGAATATTTCTGGAACACCAAGAGAGTCACAGTAGCAAGGTTAAAAACCAAGCGCAGAAAAGTTTATGGGCAACCTAAACAAAACCAGAACGATTTATGATTATTTCATGGATTAACAGTGCCTTGGAGCATTAGCATTTCACTACCACTAGAAAAGGAAAAACCGTTCATTCAGCGAACAGGGAAAACCCCAAAGACAGAACGGTAGAAGCAGTTTACCAATTATGCCTAATGCTTCAAAGAAGACAGTAAAGGTAAGCATCTTGGGAAGTTTCCACCAACAATTAGAGGAGGAAACTGTCTCAGGGACAGTACCTGGGTGTATACCACAGGGGAAATTTGAGAAACAGAAAAAGAGAGTCTTGATCAAAGAAGTCTCCTATGCATGTTTCTGCTGTCTCAGCTTGTTAGCCTTGACCATCTTTCATGAGAACAGAGACACACCTATCAAACCACAGACCAGACTAATCTTCTTATATGCAAGAGATTTCACAGACTGGAATAAGCAAGAACTCTCTTTTCAATGGGAAGTATTAATTTGGAGCCTGTTTGAAAAAAACAAGTTCTTTAGAAACTTGCAATGAACAGAAGCAGATGGGGCAGAGATTTCTCTACTCAATGGAAATATGATTATGTCTCAATCAATATTATACACCCAAAAACTTAGTTAACACAACTTAGATAACGAAGAGTTAAGGGTGGCCAGTGGTACCTCATGCCCTCCAAAACCGTGGAGAATGGCCGAATATAAACCTCTGAAAACCAGGAAGTACAGATAAGGTACATGCCAACTCAACCTTAACTCTGCACCTCCACCCCTGAGATGGCAACAGTCACTGGGAATTATGTGCATGTGTTCCAGCTGCCTTCATTGTGTTATGAGAAGTTGTATCGAGTGGCGGAGGGATTAGCTGAGTAGCTTGGCAAAACTGTGATTGTGATGTAAGGAGATATACAAAAGGAGTGATCTGAGCCTCTCTCCAAGGCACCCCCTGTGTGTGATATAAAAGGAAAGAGGTGCGTGTGTAGCCTGAGGGACGCAATATGCCTCATTTCAGCACTAGTTCTGAAGTTGTGTAAGTAGTGGTGCATAGGGGCCCTTCTTGCCATAGTGAGGTGGGATGTGAAAGTGGTCTGTAGGTTTAATGATGGGTAAATGAAAGTACAGTGTTTGATGGAATCCTGTGCATAAGGACAAAGGGATTGTACACTTTAGCAAGTTTTTTGTTGTGTCTGTAGAGAAGGCTGTGTTTGAGTGCAGGGCAGGTATAGGTAGCTCCTGGCTAGTACCCCTCACCCGAATACAAGTTTTGCCTTAGCAAGCATAAGGTATTAAACTCTGTGCTACAGTAATCATGTGCCCTGTTCCCTGAGTGTTCTGCACTAACTGCAAAGGCAGATTGTTAGTAGGCATATTATGGGCACATTGGAGCATCACTCCAAGGGCAGAGTTAAGACTGCAATGGATTGCACCTTAACTCTGCTTCCTAGTTTTCAGAAGTTTGCATTACTGTAACTCTATTTCCTGGTTTTCAGAAGTTTAGCCAGCCTCCATGTCCAGAAAGGTACGAGGCTCCACTAGGCAATCTTAATTCTGAGGTAATGGACGTTGGGGACATTTAATTTCCTTGTTTTTATAAAAAAAATTATTTCTCAGCATCCCCATGTACCACAGGCCAGCACTCCCTTTGCACTGCCTCTGGATTCCTGTCAATTACTCTGGCCACAGAATGCACTGGCTGCTTGTTAATCCCTTCACTCCCTCTGTGCTATCTTCTCATTGTCCGTCTCTGCTGTCCAAGACAGCCTGGTTCTCCCTCCACAAGAGTCCTCCCATGGAGAGCCAGGTGTCAGGGTGGGAGCTGCAGACTGAGGAACTGGGGAGAGGCTGCAGGAACAGTATAGGTACTAGCATGGAGTCAGTGGGGACATTTTCTGAGGGGAGGGACAGATACTCCTTGCCACTCCCCATCCTGGACTCAGCACTGTATACTTGGTGCATTTTCCATGCATGCTTGTTCTCAGCTCACCACGCAGAGGAACAGGGTCCTCCCACCCCCTGCATCCTGGCACACACATGGGGACAGAGAGAGGAATTCAGATCCTCCAGGGGAACCATGGTCCCCGCAAATACCAGGTCACATGGGGGAATACGGAGAGGGGTAGACACCCCTCCCAACCCACATTCCAGCACACATATGCGGGGGAAGGAAGGCAGCCTCAGATCTCCCCAGATCCTGGCACACACAGGGGAACAGGGAGAGGGACTCAGAACACAGAAGGGGAGAATGTGAAGCTGACAAGCCTCCAACCTCTAATCCCCCACCCACTTCCTGCCACCCCTAATCCCCACTCCCTCCTGACACCCACAATCCCTTGTCCCTACCGCCCTTCCATTTATCCCCCTCATCACCTAGACCCTTCTCCTCCTATTCCCCCAACTCCTTTGCCCTCTCATCCCCCACACCTCCAGCAATACTCCAACACCCTCCTACATTCCACCTTACTGCTCTGACCCCTTGTATTCCCTAGCTCTGCACCAACAAAGTTATGAGAATCTAACAATGTTATAAGCACCTTGTAGGAGAGGGCTGTGTATCAGGTACATCTTGATCAAATGATCCTGCGACCTGGTTTCCTTTAATGACACTCAGTTTCATTGTTCAGGAAACATGATTACATTATCCTAAAGGCCTTTCATCTTCCTTCCAGTTAATCAATGCTAGCACTCTGCTATAATAATCCCCAGGTGGAAAAGTAGCAAGTACCCAGCAATTACTCTAATATATTTACGCAGCACATGTGTAATTGATTATCATTCAGAAAACAGAGCTCCTTCTAAATTTACTGGGCACATTTCCCAAAAGTCAAAAAACCCTTAATAGAGACAGAAACAGACAGTAGCAGTATGCCTACAGATCATTCTCAGACTCCTGATAAGGCTAGGGTTTGAACTCTCAGTGCATGGGTGTAGCTCTGTTCAATAACCACAGCATCTTCTCTTGAGCTACCCAGATACTGTCAACAAGGTATCTGGAAACCCTCTAGTCCTACTTTTGCTGCACATCTGTATTTCAGTCTTGTTGACTTGATAGTTTTGGTATGTGCCATTCTAGAGATCTAAACTCTTCTTTAATAACTTCGTCAATATTGCTTCCCCAAAGAAGCAATGGGTGCCATGCACTAGGTGAGATAAATACAGACTAAGATCAGTTGGAGGATGATCAGAGACGTAGGTAGAGTCCCAGGTGTGCATGCAAAAAATATTATAAGAACCAGATTTTGTAAAATGCTGTTTTTTCCAAGGGGGCTGTATCTCAGGAACCCCTTACTCTTCTGAGCCCAAACAAGGACAACTAACACCACCTACACCTCTATGAAGCATAGTAAATTTTAAGATAATCCAAGTAGACATGCAGATTATAAAGTGCACCTGAATCTTAACTATAGCAGAGCTGGCTTGCCGTATAACAGGCAAGACCAAACTGAATTGTAAGACAGTAGTGTCATAGTCATGACTTAACACGCCAATGACACAGCAGATTTTACTGTGAAAACAGTCAGTCCTCTTACCCTCCCGCAAAACAATAGTGAATCAAAGGATATGCCTGCTGCCAAAGAACCAATCTTACCAAAATTTTCAAAAATTTGTTTTGTTTTTCAACAACAAAAAAAAACTAATAAAAAACCTTTCATTTGAGATTCAAACATTTAATTTTTTGAGATTCCCCCACCCATCTAACTTCCCACACACAGTGAAAAAACATCTGTGGGAATGGAGAATTGACAGAATGGGAAAATAAATTATTCTTTTTCAAAACAATCAAAATTGTCGGTTTTAAAATGGGAAATTATGACAAAACCCAAACATTTTAAATGTTTTTTTTTTTTGTCAAAACACTAATGAAAAAAAAAAACTTGTCCAGTTCTGAAAAGAAAACTTTCCTTACTCAAATTAGGTCCTGGCCTGGACACAGAGCTAAAACCGCTACTCTTATGAAAAATGGCATGGGATTTTCAATGGCCAAAAGCAGCTGATCCTCCGAATGACAGTACAGTGGCCTATAACCATAGTGTCCACTGATTCATTACCGACTCAGAGGAAAGGAGGATACAAATAAGACCGCATGAAGCTCCACAAAAAGTCTACCAACCAAAGTCAACCAAGCCTGACTCTCCATCACTATGACAGCTAAGGAGATCACAGCCTGAGGCAGGAGGTGCTTTACCTGTTGAATGTAATAGGTATTTAGGGTATTTTAAATACCTGAATTAGGATAAAGGCAGACATCATTGATATCATGTTCTGGCTCCATGGAAGTAAATATTTTCCCCTGAAATAGTAGGAAGAAAACATTAGATTTCAAATGATGCAATTACAAAGTTCAATAAAACAAACCAATTAAAAAGTAGCCCTTATGGAAATTAAAAATATAGTGGAAGAGTACAGCAGGCAAGGCATGGTACAAACAAGGCTTTGCACTCTGATGGCAAAGGCAGCTCAAGGAATTCTACATTGTAGCCCCTGGCTGACCAGCTCTTCAATAAGAATATGTGGCCTACCGGTTGCTCAACTCAAAATACAACACTGCATGCTGGGACTTGTAATCTCCCTTTTGGGACTGCTGCATTGAAGATGGGGATGTCAGCAATCTACTCCGTTTTATTTAAGTTGGATGGGGCTCTCAGGTTCAAGGCAAGTTGCCAATGTAGCCCTCGTTTCGGCAAAGTTTGAATGTGCCAGTTCTATGTAGTCTCATTTTAATAAGTAACCCATCTATACTAGAGAGCTGAAATGACAGGTTGGGTGTGGGCTTTGGTTCTCCCACCCTATTCTTGTGTGTAACACAAGGCATGGCATAGCACTTTACACTACCTGTAATTTATTAACGTTGTATTAAAGAGGTCTGAATAAGAGGATCCAGTGGTAAGTAACTTAGAAAGACTGGAATAGAGGTTAATAGTGATTTAATAATGATATTAAAAGTACGCAGTTTAAGGATTTTGTGTCTCTTCAGGAATTTGACTCGATATATCAAGAAAAAAAGAAAAAAAAAAAAAGACATCTCTGTTTACAGCCAAACTACTATAGTGAAGTAAGACAAGAGGACACTATTTTAAAAAATATCCAAAGTAACAGAACAGGAGAAAAAGATAAACAGGAAACAATGCTGCACAACATTAAGAAAAGGGTAAGATTAGTTGTTGAACAACCTTGCCATTTTCAGTTCATGTTGCTACACATAATCCCACTGATAGGCAAGATAGGCATTAAAATAATTTTGTGACCCAAATTGTTGGGTTTTTTAATTAAAAAAAAAAAGTTTTGTTTTTAAGTATTTTAAAATGGATCCCTTTACTGACAGCATAGAAGGAATGAGCGTCTGCCTGTTCTAACAAATTGACATAGAAGGGTGCCAAACCTGCTTCTTAATTACACTGAGGTGAAAACTAGGTATACAGTATATTCTGGGTATAATCTTATATCATAAATAGCCATTTAATACCACTTGGCATTTATACAATGCCGTTCAGTTGAGGATCTCAAATCCTCAACCACGAACTGAGATATATGAGTGATATATGCCGATCACTTCACCCGTAACTGAAAGACAGCCTGTTCTTGAGTGGAATGTGATTTGTTTAACAACGCATAGCAACACTACACATCAATTTAGACAAAGTGAAGAAAACCGTATGTAGAATCTACAGGGGGAATTTAGCTAGGAAGAATGTGATTACCAATTAGAATGGTGCCGGGACAATGAAACTACAGCGTATGGCAGGGCACTGAATGAGGGAAGCAGTTGATGTCAGTCTCCGTTTTCATTATAGAAACATCAGCAAAAAACACACTGAAACATAGCGCTTGAAATTCTAATATATAAAAATATTTTAAGCATTAGGTTACTACCAAAGATGCGGATGTCTAAAGGCAAAGGATTTGCTTGAAAATGTAGGAATTCAGTCCCTTCTCTGCAAGCACCTCTCTCCGATTGCACAGAGTACAGGGTCATTCGTTCATAGAAAACTTTCGCAGCATAATTTTCTGATGACTGGCCCTTTGAGTTGGACAGAGAAAAGCAGCTGTAGCCCTGAAATAGCCATTTGGCACCCACTTGGTTCATACCCTTCTTTGCCAGCTTGTAGTTATTCCTATTATTCTTTCCCTTTCTGTTATCATTGAAGAAATGGCACATGTACTCTTACTCACCTGAAACGTGCCAAGTGAGCTTTAATGACCACGATGGTCAGAACCTGTTTTGCACTGAATCCAGAATTATTGCGCAAATTTAGAGGGACTCAGAAGCAAGACTATTTTAAGAGTGGGAAAACCCAGACAGCACAGATATGTTTGCTTATAAAAGCACCTAAAAGACAGCCGGTAAGAAAGAAGCCTCTAAGACTTAGGCCATAGTACTAAAAGCATGATCATACACGTCCTCAGTGTTCTAAAATGAGGGACAAAAGCAGAGCAAACTTGGATCCCATTTCTCGTCTCTTCTTCCTTCCCTGCAGCAGTCGCACCTACCTCCCAGGCGAATGCTGTTACCCCACCCACCTCTGGTCTTTTCCCTGATGATTAATAGAAGAGCATTCTCCCACCCCCATCTCAGCAGACAAAAGCCTCCCGCTCCCCACCTGAAGGCACGTCTCAGCACGGGGCTACTCTGGTATCAAAGCCAGAGACTCTCCACCCCAATCTCCCTCTGCACAGTTGGCACTCAGCCAGAGATATTCAGGAACCAACATCTGGTGGAGGTGGGGCCAGTTGGCACCCACTCTAGGAAAGAGTCCAAACCCAGCGCTGCCTCCTGCAGTAAGAAACTCTCTCTTTTCCCACCTCAGGAACCACCTACTAAGCTTTATGGTGCTTAACTGTCGTTGAGAGAAATGTATGAAATTAAGAAAAATGGAGAGAGGCTAGCACTGGTGTTTACACACTAGTCAAGGATTTATCAAGTCTTGTAACTAACTATACAGTTACTGCAAAGGAGCTTGTTACCAACCAACCGTACAGAAAACTGTACGAAAGCTGGTGAACCTAAAAGGCCTCTCAGTGTTTGTAAAGGCAAGTAGTTTTCCTATGGTGGAGAAATAATAGTGCAACCCTAGATGACTGACTGAAATAGGCTATAAAGCATTTGGAAACTACTGAATGGGCTGTGACTTCTCTTGATAAAGTCCATCATCAAGTCAGAAGAGGAGTACAGGAGCAGAACAGCTAGTGAGTCATTGAGGAGTGTAATGCAAGCACAGGTAAGAGAAAAACAGCAAATAATGCAAGACCCTGAAATGAAACTAAGTTACAACAGCGCTATTATGGATCTGCTAATTTGCGCATAGTAAATTCCATACAGAACATTAGTATGAATGCACAGATTAAGACAAAGATGACATCTCCTGCATCATATGGATATTCAGGCTGAGAGCTCAACTGTATCTCTGCCTTTTAAGCTTATAAGGTTAAAAAGATCTACTGTAAATGAGTCAGTTAATGCAATATATAACATATTGCACATTGCGATTTGAGCGTAGGCTTAATTTCTCCTTCTTTGTACTGGCATAGTTATATAAATATAAGCATCTGACTCCTTGAATTACAGAATGTTGATCACAGGGGTTAGAAATGAATTAAGGGCATTTTGGGCAAAACAGACTTTGTGCCAAAAGGACAGAGGAAGGAAAACATTTTGTGTTTTGTTTTTTTTTACATCTCACCAATTTTACATATGTTTTAGACCTTTACTTTTTTAAAAAAAGGCTTATAAGCAACTATATAACTGTTGAAAACAGTCTGTGCATCTGAATACACAAACAGCTTACTGAAGATTTTCCCAAGGCTGTGTTTGTAAAGTCAAACAGAATCTAACAATACTAAGCAAATTAGGATACACAAAAAAACCTCACTATATTGAAATGCAGACATAAGACATAAGTTCAAATCACGAACAAAATTAAGAAAAATAATTTAATAGACTTACTGTGTCCTTGTTCCACATTTTCACGATTCGTGAATCTGCAGATATTATTAAATCTAATGGATCCTGGAACTGGATTGATTTAATAGGCAGGCCATATTGGTGATCTTTGACTATTAATGGATTACTGGATCTGAGATCATACAACAAAACCTGGAAAAATAAAGACAACAGGAATTCCCTGTACTATCTAATCAAGAGGGTTCAACCTAGACCTGGCCTACTCTCAGTGTTGTACCGGTTAAACTAAATTTGTACAACTCACCTTTAGGTTAAACTGGTACAACTTTTGTATTTAGACAAGTCTGTAAAAATATAACTAAGAAGCAGTTGAAGTTCTGAACGGATTATTGTTTATGAAACAAGCCTGGTTTACTCTGAATTAATCTCTTATACCGGGGTGGGCAAACTTTTTGGCCCAAGGGCCACATTGGGGTGCGAAACTGTATGGAGGGCTGGGTAGGGAAGGCTGTGCCTCCCCAAACAGCCTGGCCCCGCCCCCATCTGCCCCCTCCCACTTCCCACCCCCTGACTGCCCCCCTCAGAACCCCCCCCATCCAAACCACCCCCCAATCCTTGTCCCCTGACTGCCCCCTCCCAGGACCCCCGCCCATAACCACCCCCTGGGACCCCCCCATCTAACCCCCCTGTTCCCTGCCCCCCTATCCCCTCCAAACCTCTGCCCCATCCAACTGCTCCCTGTCCCCTGACTGCCCCACAGGACCCCCCATCCCCTTATCATGCTGCTCAGAGCAGCATGTCTGGCAGCCGCGCCGCCCGGCCAGAGCTAGACACACTGCTGCTCTGCGCTGCGGGAGCGCACAGCCCCACCGCCTGGAGCACTGCCCACGTGGCGGCGTGGCCAGCAGAGGAGGGTCTGGGGCTAGCTTCCCCGGCCCGGAGCTGGGCAGGATGGTTCCGCGGGCTGGATGTGGCCCGCAGGCCATAGTTTGCCCACCTCTGTCTTAAACCAATACCACACGGATGCTTCAGTACTATGATAATTATATATGAACGTAAGCATTTACCATACTTCCTAGTAAATACCGAAAATGAAGTGTTATCTGTGCTGTCATCTGCCTAGTGTATTCCAGTGCTATTTTTCCTTTATGGCACAAGATGGTGATAAGGCAAGGTAACTTCAAGTAAAATATGTAACTCAGGTTCTTAGAAGCCCCTTGGGATTTAGCAATTTTTAATCAACTTACTACCTGGGAATTTCATTTTCACTCTTTCATTGAAAACATTAGTGTTCACATTCCCTTTATGGGAAGTAATGTGGTCCAGTAGGTAAGAACCCTGGCCTGGGATTCAGGCGACTTAAATTCTAGTCCTGGCTCTCCCACTGATCTGTCATCGGGCCTTGGACAGTGTCTCAATTTCCTAAATGTAAAGTGTGGAGACTAATGCTAACTTACCTTTGTAAAGCACCCAGTTCTACACATGAGCAGAGCTATGCTAGTACTAAATATTCTTCTGGTTCAGCAACAGTAGACTTTGCACCCCAAGCATTCAGGTCAATGGCTCTCTCAAAACATACAGAACAGGTACTCAGAAAGCAGATGTACACAAACAATACTCAACCTGGGGCTCTACAGTCAAACAGAATACTGAAGACAGAAGAAATTGTAACACTGCACTACACATGGACAGCCAAAGTAATACTGAATCAATGAACTGAGTTGGCCAATCCCTAACTTCACCCGGGAGCAGTTGGAAGAAAGATGAAAAATAACCCCTTTCACTACAATAGCCAGGAGGTGGGGTAGGAGGAGAGTGGATATGATACATTGAATTGAAAAGCTGCAGAACCACAAAAAACAGTAACTTCCTCACACTACTGAGTCAACCGAAAGTTACACTGAGATGTTGTACATGTGGGGGGGATTTTGCGCCATCCCATCAGGACATCACTACATTGTTATTTTGTAGCTCTTTAATTCCTCTTGATGAAGTTACTCTGTGCCTTAAGGTTGAGTATTACTATCTTGTATGCAAACAAAAATGTTTGTTTGTGTATATTTTACTCCTTCGCTAGTACAAACTGGCTTCAAAACAACTATACTGAATGTCTGAAAAGATCCAGGTCTTTGGTAGAAGAACTGTATCTCTCAAGATCTACGGCAAAGAAAGTTAATTCAACAGCATGCCTACCTGCCCAGTGGATGTGCCAACAGCCATATTTAAAGCTCCATTAAACTTCAGTGCTGAAATAGATGGTAAGCCATCTATCCTGAAAAGAACAATGTTTATAATTATATTTTCCTTTTAGTAAAGACTGTGAATATTTGCTAAAATGCCTATAGTTAATGGCTTAAAATACTGAATGTTTGTTTATATACTCAGAAATCAGATACAAAAACTAATGGGGACACCAATGACATGCATTTTTCAGAAATATTATTGTTCTTCTTCACAAGCATTGTGTTGATGTGCATTTTTAAAAGTTAGCCTTTGCCTGTCAGACCAATGACCTAACTTTCCAGATAAAGGATCAATTCTACAGCATTTACACACTAACGTTGATGAGATTACTGATGTGTAGTAGGACTGGAATGTAGGATCAGGACCTAACATTATGCACTAACAGCCAATCATTACTTACTCTGTATCTGCTGTTACACTGCTTAAAGCACAGTCCAACACACCAACTCGATTTCTTGTTCTAGGGTCCCAGCATTCCACTTTCCCCTAAATACAGTATAAACAATTAATGACAAAAAATATATAATTCAAGATTACAGTGCAATTATTTAGCCCTGTCAAAAGCCAGAAATCAAAATTATAGAGGATGCTGGATCTATTGACAAGCCACTTTAATTGTAAAGGCAAACAGCTCATGGAAGGATTGGATTTAAGTGATAACATGCTAATTGCCACATTTTAGTTTTCTTCTTTTTCTAAAAAATACGATCAGATCTGAATATCTTTAAAATGTTAAATCCTAAAATAGTAACAGGATATGTGTAGGCTACTTAAGTTATACATATGTCTATATTTTAAAATTAAATGTGACGATTATTTTCTTTGTTTTCTTGTGGAATCATAAGTGTCTCCACATCCAATATAGTGCAAGAAATTGTGTTTGCATTATGCTCTGAAAACAGCCATGCTGTCCAACATCTTAATCAATTCACATTTAACGTAATACATTAGATCAAATTAATTCTTCAGCTATATATTATGATTTACTTCTATGATCTGCATATGATCACCAAGAAATGAGAAAGAAATACTACCACAGTTCTGAGAAAGGTTAATTTAAACATTTACCTCAGCTGTCCCAGTAGCAAATAAGCAGTGTATGGGATTTATGTCACAGACATTATTCTCCCTAAAATAGAAAGAGGGGCAAAGTTTAATGACCCACAAAATGACTTAGAAGAACTTCAACAATTTTAATGATCACGCTTATCCCAAAACCAAGATCCTACCAACAATCCCACCCTCAACTGCCTGCTTATTCATTCCTTCCATAAATATCTTATTGTTTCTCATCCCCTCTTGTACTTGAAATCTTCCCTGAAATGATTTACAAGTCTATCACCTCCTCCAAGTCCCTTCTCAAGACCCACTTCTGCCATGAAGACTGCAAGAAATCAGCCAACATATGATCGCTAGACAGAAGAGCACTGGGGATGGTTATATGAGGGCACATTAATCAAAAGGAAGTTTCATAAAATCTATTTTAAAGAGCAGATTAGACAATTAAAAAATATCCATAGAAATAAACTGAACACGTCTAACTGTCAGAGTGAAGATTTTTTTAAAGTATGAAGCTCAGAATTGACCATGCTTCTTCCAAACTATACTTTTATTTACATTAATGTGCATTTGGATTGCGCATGGAATGTGCTATTGATAATGAGCAAGATAAATATTTGGCTCCCCCTGCTGGAAAAATTGTAATGAACATGATAAATTGTAGTTACTTACGAAGCATCTGTTTGTAGAGAATTCAGGTACCTTCCTTGTTCCAGATTTAATCTGTATACTTCAGAACTACAAAGAAGCTAAAGTTAATTATTTCTCTCTAAACACTGCATATTTTAAATGAGTGAAAACCATAAGACAATTCTTGTTTAGATCTCATTTTTACAGCAAATATAAATTTTCAGAACTTAATTTGAATAGCACAGGGAAACTCCTATGCCCGACTAATCTTTCTTCCCATCTCCAAATGTTCACCAATAAAAAGTGTTGGTACTATACTAAAAACTACACCTTCCCAGATAAGGAATGTGTTAATTTTCTAACATGTTATCTTAGCAACTCTCAGCATTTTCTGTTGTTTGTTATTTATTTTATAGATAAAATATAAATTATTTCCTTAAAAAAAACCCACAACCTACTATTCACCTTGGTTTGAAACTTTGAAGGTCTACATATGGCTTTCACTCCCCTGCCTTCCTAGAGACTCTATAATTCATGCTTTTACATAATTTTACTAAATTGAGTTAAATTGTAACAAAATCATCAACAAGGACAAACATGGAAAAATATAAATTGACTTTTGGATTTTTCTGATTTTTAAATTACATAATACACATGATTCAACATGACAGTATGTTGTGTTGTAATTTTTGACAGCTATTTTCAAAAACATAACGTAACTGGGCAGAGAACTATCCAATGGTAACAGACTAAGGAAATGAAGGGACTTAAAGAATCACAGAAATGCAGGGCTGGAAGGGACCTTGAGGGGACATTTAGCCCAGCCCTTTGTGCTGAGACAGGACGAAGTATGTCTACACCATCTCTGCTAGGTGTTTGTCCAACCTGTTCTTAAAAGCCTCCAGTGATGGTGATTGCACAGCGTCCCCTATTCAAGAACTTAACTACTCTTATAGAAAGTGCTTCCTAATATCTAACCTAAATCTCCATTGCTGAAAATTAAGCTAATTATTTCTTGTCCTACCTTCGGTGGACATGGAGATCAATCAAGCAATATCCTCTTTATAACAGCTCTTAGCATATTTGAAGACATATCAATCTTCTATTCTCAAGACTAAATGTATCCAGTTTTTTTTAACCTTTCCTCATAGGTCAGGTTTTTCTAAACCTTTTATTGTTTTTGTTGCACTCTTCTGGACTCTCTCCAATTTGTCCACATCTTTCTAAAGTATGGCGCCCAGAACTGGACACAATACTCCAGCTCAGGTCTCATCAGTGCTAAGGAGAGCCAATTACCTCCAATATATTACATATGATAATCTTGTAAATATCACCCCAGAATGATATCAGCCATTTTTGCAACTGCATCGCATTGTTGGCCCATATTCAAATTGTGATCCAATATCCCCCCCCCGGATCTTTTTCTGCAGTATTATTGTCTACAGAGTTATTCCCAAATTAGTATTTGTGTATGATTTTTCCTTCCTGAGTGTTATTGCGATTAATTTTGTAAAGTCTTCTGTTTAATGAACCAGCTTAGATTTTCTATCACCAACATTTTCTACTCTTCACCGAAGAATAGTATTTTCCACTATGCATGTAGATGGAATTGTCAATTTTTACAGTATATTTTTAGCTTCATTTTATACTTGAAGAAAAAAAAAAAACAGTCCGAAGAAAAAAAAAAACAGTCCTAAGAAAAATGAAAACAAAGACCAGCCCATCTGGATCAATACCTTGCTCCTACAAAATACAGGTCACATGATGGGTAGTGGTAGGAGAAATCTCTACCAAACTTTGGTATTCTTGTCCTGTAATAACGGCCATGTTGTGAATGAAACTCAACGTATCTGTCACACTGCAAGAAGACAATCTGAAAACACAAAGCAGAAAGGATTTGGGGGTTGGTTGGTTTTTTCCTGATGGTTTCCTCCCCTACCCCACCCTCGTTACTCTTTTCTTTAAAGAAAACTCCAGTGATTTTTCAAACTCACAGGTTTTTATCAAAACCAACTGATTTGGCTATTATTTTTAAATAACATTGTATTTCACTAACAATGGTAAAATTTACTAACATTGATCCTGACTTGCTATTTTCATTGGGTATGGGGAGAGAGTTTGATAAATTAATTTGAAGAGAATCTTTCCAAATGATTTCTGTAGCCTTTGATCAATATTTTTAGTGAAATTTACACATGCGTTTAAAAAGTTGCATAATGGTGGTGGCGTTTTCTGTTCATTTGTCTGAAATTTGCATGCATATATGAACAGCTCCCCTACCATCACCACTCCCTGAAGGGAAGGGAAGGACCGATGTCTAACTGATGAGCACCTTTGATATCATGTTTCATGTCTCAGAGAGTGGCCAGCACCAGATGCTTGAGAGGAAGGTGTAAGAATGCTGCAGCAGACAGATGCAAGATAATCTGCCCCATACATTAGGTCTCATGATCCAAGAACTAGAGACTGACTTAAACCCAAAAGCTAGAGGTTGAGTATCCATTCCCCACAATTTGTTACCATTAATTATAGCAACTCTGGATATTCATGTTATTCACATAGAAGTCCAAACCTATTTTGAATTTTGCTAAATTCTTGGCCTCAACAATTTCCTGTGGCAATGTGTTCCAGAATTCAATTACAGGTTGTGCGAAAAATTACTTGAATTTGCCACCTTTTAATTTCATTGAATATCTGTTGTTCTTGAGTTATGAGACAGGGAGAACAGAAATTCCTGATCTACATCCTCAAGACCATTAATTATTTTACATAATTTTATCATGTCCCCTCTTATTCATCTCCTTTCTAACATAAAGGATCCATATATTTTCAATCTCTCTTCAACATAGTTTTCCCACATCCTTGATCATTCTGCAATTTATTTATTTTTTTACAATGTGGGTGATTAATATTGCAAATGAGGCCACCCCATTCATTTATATAATGGCATAACAACATTTTCCAAATTATTCTCCATCCAATTCCTCATGCAGCCTAACATCTTGCTTGGCTTTTGACCGCAGCTGCACATTAAGCAGAGCTCTTCATTCAGCTTTTTACAATGATGCCCAGGTCAATTCTCTTCTCTAGTCTAACTAGAATCTCTTCTGTTCTAACTTGACAGTCTAGTAAAACTAAAGGAAGTTTCTGAAGCATGGAGCGGTACAGAAAATAAGTTAAAGAGATTAACGCAAAATGAGATCTTATTCAATTTAAGCTTTAACAGCATGTTCTAAGTCCACCGACAGAAGGAAAGGGGGAAAGACATCAAAGGATCACTCTCAGGGGGAGCAGAGATGCAGTTTATTTTCAAGGACAAATCTGAATATTCATCCTCCTTTACTTCCCACACAAAAAGAATTTTTAAAGACTTTTCAAAATGTACCTAAAAAATAAAACACAATCAAATTTCATGCCTCCATAAAGTAAGCTCAGAGTAATTAAAGAACATACAAATGTTGAAGTTTCCCTCAATCTCTAATAATTGTTGTTTTAGATATTTTTGGAAAGTCTCTACAATACTGGAACGGAAAACACTCAGGTTTTCCTTTATTAATAAATAGATCCAACTCAGTGGAACTTTTTTATATTAGTTTTCCCTTAGCATCATGTCAGTTTCTGCCACCACTGAGTTATTCCTAGAAAATAAAACCACTGGATGACAAGACCAACTTCCCTAATGTATCTGGCTACTGGTACGGGTAACAGACAAATGGAAAGACAACCTTCTTTGAAAAGGTCAGGGAACAAAAACACCGTTCCTTACTAAACCTACACAGTGAGTCATAAAAACATCAAATAGTAAATACTTCCAGAGTAATGCCTCTTTGATTAAAAATATCTTGAATGCACTACTAATTTAAATGGTGACAGGTTTCAGAGTGGTAGCCGTGTTACTCTGTATCAGCAAAAAAAACTAGGAGTACTTGTGGCACTTTAGAGACTAACAAATTTATTTGGGCATAAGCTTTCATGGGCGAATGAAGTGGGTTTTAGCCCACGAAAGCTTATGCCGAAATAAATTTGTTAGTCTCTAACGTGCCACAAGTACTCCTAGGTTTTTTTGCTAATTTAAAGTAGGTAGGATTATTTGGACTGGTTTTCAGTTTTTCTCCTTATTGATTATATAGTATGTTTTTGGATAATAAAGTTAAAAAAAGACATACAAAAAGGAAAATATGGAGTTAGACAAGTTCTCTAAATAGTTTTTCTACATCTGAATATATTGGCAATTTCAGCTAAACACAAAAAAGCAAGACTATATTTAGTAACCAGACAGGAAACTAATTTGTAAACAAAAATGTCCTCTGATAACCTTACAAGTTCTTTTTTCAGTCCTTAAGATGGCCAGCATTTTCTCTTAGGCTTTGTCTAGAAAGCTACATTGGTCACAGGTATGAAAAAAATCACACCTCTGACCAACACAGCTATGCCAACATAAACCCCAGTGTAGACGCAGCTACGTCAATGGAAGAGTGCTTCCATCAATGCAGCTAACATCGCTCGGGACGCGGTGTTCCTACACCAACAGAAAACCCCTTTCTGTCAACGTACGCTGCGTCTACACTACTGGACTATGCCACTATAGTCTCCATAGTGTAGACGTACCTTTAGAGAGAAAGCAGGTGGAAGATTGCTGTAACTCATAGAATCAGTTCCCTCCTTTTCCCCTTCAATGCTGACACAGTTATTCTTAGTTATCTAGCAGGTGGCAGAATTTTAGACATTCTGAATCTAGAAAAGCAACAAGATTACGTATCCAATAAAATGGCAATGTCTGTCCAGGGAAACGGAGGTCCTGATTCAGCAAGGTACTTAAGCATATGTCTAAATTTAAACATCTGAGTAGTCTTATTGAAGTCAACAAAATTACTCACATGCTTAACATTAAACACATGTTAACAACTTGATCAATTAGCACCTTAAATACATTCACATTTAAAGGAACAGTCAATTTGAAAAAAAAAATCACATTTCTGTCTGAAAAATTTGTACCTACCTTGTAGTTGTGAATGACTGTGACTAAGGCTATGTCTATATTTACAGTGGTGTGTAGAGAATAGCCCCCTAGCACGGGTATAAACAGTACTGTAGATGGTGAGGAATTGCTTAGGCGAGTAAAGACGCACCAGAATCGTGGGAGTATCTATCCTACACAGCTCTTTACACACTTGAGAAATGCCTCCCATATCTACCCTGCTATTTTTAGCAGTGTACTGCCTTGCCCCTTTCCTGCTGCGGGAGCCTTTCCCTGTCAAAGTTGAAGGCTCTGGCAGCAGGGAAAGGGGAGAAGCAGTGAGGAGAGGACCATCCACTGTCACGTGTAGCTGTACACTGCAGTGTGGATGCAGCCTGCTAGTCACTGAGGCATATAGGAACACATACCCGATACACTGTTACTAATATAGACGAAGCCTAAAATGTCTATAACTGAAAGAAATTAGTAAAGACATTTCCTTCTTTTTCACATTTCATTTTTTTGTATTTTTGACCAAACTTTGCATTAACTTCCAGTTTTGTTCTTTGTCCTGTATCCTGACTATTCAGGAGAAGACATCCAAACAACAGAGGCAGAAAAAAATAAAACATTTTAAAGATCATTTTAAAGAGTCAGGACATGCTATTTAAAGAAACTGGACTTTCATTTTTTTAACTCATCAACTTCAAAAGTTTGTATTGGCAGTATCCCTTTAATACATAGAAGTCTAAAATAATTCAGTTCTCAATAGACATTAAAAATAAAATATTAAACATACCTTTGAGTAATCATCTGATAAAATATCAAATGTAACCACTGGGGAGGAGGAGGAATAAAGGAAGTTTAAGAATCAATTATGTAAACATGATTTACAAACAGTGACCTAGATCTTTGATGCTTAACTTTCATCATGTAAGTAGTTCACACTGACGTCAATGCGTTATGTATGCAATCTTTAATTACATGATCAAATACTTCATATACTTTTCTAAAGCCTTAGAGATACACATGTAGCATCTCGTAATGTTTTATCATTCTTGTAAGCAATGTATTTTCCTTAAAATAATACTCAAGTATATCTTTTTTGACTCAGTCTAGTTAGATGCTAGTTAAGTCAGAGAAAGGCAATTTTTTTTGGTGAATTTAGGCAGCTTTTATATGCCAGCAGGTGTCCACTATTAAACTGTTGTACTTACTCTGAAGGAGTTCTTTGTAAATTAATGACTTTCACAGATTGTTTTTCTGGAATACTAGAAGACTATACACGTGTTTAAAACAAATGGAGATGTAATCATGAAATTAAAGGTTATCATAACGAATATGCACAAAGTACAACCTTGCCTTTGTCATATCTTGAGCACTTAACCACACAACTTTAACAATATCTTAATTTAGTTTTTTAGATGAAATTATTTATTCATTTCTAGTAGCACTCACAACATGTAAAGTGCTTTTCAGATAGGAAAGAAGGCAAATAAGCTCAAATTCCATTCAGAATGTAAGCAATTAACATATAATTAATAACCTTAGCTTGCTTACAGATTTAAATTTGATACCGAATAAAAAAAATTAAAGCTTTTTACAGTTTTCTAGAACACTAACTAGATTGATTCACTTGGAAAGAAGAAACTGCAATACTGGTGTGACAGTTTCTACTATTCAAGACAGGAGTAGGCAAATTAGTAAGTTTTACTCTGTACTTATTGCTTTTCTTGATAGCTGATTAGATAAAGGTTATTTGATTAGATTTTTTTTGTAATTAAAAAAAAAATTTGTAAAAGGCCAGCCAGCCATCTAGGATTGATGGCTCACTTTCTAGCAATCTTATTGATTACAGAAATCCCATTTGGGTTGACCAAAGATACATATGGACATTTGGATCTAACAATTACCAAGAAAAGTGCAATGTAAAACCTTATGATCTTACAAACTTAAGTTACAAGGTAAATCAGATAGCCTGTGCTTTGCTTTAGATATGTTATTTAAGTTCTCACAGATTGCAAAATGCTTTACAACATACGTTAAGTAACATTATCCCCCTTTTACAGATGGGAAAATGGAGGTACGAAAAAGTGACTTGCATAAATCACAACAAGTTAATGACAGAACACAGGTCTCTTTACTCCACTTCAGTGCTCTACTCACAGGTCTACACTGTTTCCCATATACAGTTTAAAGCCATATCATTTACTGACCTTCAGAATCCAAGCATCTTTCAAATTTCAGGGATAACTGATAGGTATCAAAACACCGGATCCTTGGCTTATATGTTCCTGCAAAACAGTTTTATCACTGACATAAGCAAACCAGAGAATATGTTTTCAAAACAATCAGTTAAACAGAGTCAGGTCTTAAGTATGCACAGTGTTTACTTTTGCCATTATTTCAACTGTTGGGACCTTTAGCCCTAGAAATCAATGGTAGCTGCTGAGTGCTTGCAACTTTTAAATATCATGCCACGTAGGGACATAACTTTAGGGACCCGTTTTTGAAAACCTTGATCTTGGTGCTGCAGATTTATTCTGAAAACCACACACAAACACATCTAAGCTGAAGATAACGGTCTCTGTGACTGGATTTAACAATAGTACCTTCTAATCAGTCTGAAAGGCTAAGCCTATGTACTGTATTAGATTGCTCAGGTCTGCTTAAATAACTAATTCTCAGTAGTTCTTTCTGTGAAGTTTAGTTGTAGTACTATACCTCCATCCTTTTAAAGAATACCAGATTAATTTAAAAGATGATATGATTATTATTCTTGTACAATAATCATAACAGGAGCATTTTAACCAAAATGGCTGAAGTACCCATAGAAAGGAATAGGAAGATAACATTTTCTTTACACTTTACCATTAAAGTGAGATTCATAACTAAAGACAACATTTACTGTTCATTCACCAAGTCAGACATGCAGCTATCATGTCTTAAAATAGTTCATTTAATATCAAATAATATATGGTTTACCTGGGCCAATCCATTAAATATTTAGAGTTTCACTGATTTTTTTTTTTTTCTTCAAATCAAAAGTAATCAAAACTAGGTTTCATTATTTATGCAAATTTGGATCAGTAAACAGTTTGGTGGCCACTGGGATTTTCAATCAATTAAACTTTAAAAACTTATTTTGAAAGCCAGATTCATACACATGTAATAGAAGTGTCAAGGGCAGCCTCCATTTGCAAAAAATAACTTAATTAAATTCTACAAATACCCTTGTGCTACAAAGAAGTGCTTCACGGAGCATCATGACATGTGAGCTACCAGGATCACCACCTGGTAACAGTAAGCTGAAAAAGCACCTATACACTGACACTTAAAAATTATCTAGAAAGTCTTCTCTCCATCAGTAAGGTAGCTCCAAGTCAAGGTTTTCTAATATTTTAGCCTTTAGCATACATAAACATTTAGTTAACTCACCAGCTGCCATAATATACTGTCCATCCCTTGATACCTTAATCTTTGTGCTAACTGTGGGCATGTCAAAGTCTTGAATAAGTTCAATTCTTCTGCGAACATCTGAACAGAAAACATTCCTATTAAAGAAAACTGGTAACATCTTTTGTTTGACAGGCAAAGTTTTCTAAGGCAGCATCATTAGTAACTAAACAAAGGACAAAAATCCTCATTTTAAGCATGATTAACATTTAATATAATGCTCCTGGGGGAATTCTGCGCAAAAAAATTAAAAATTCGGCACCAAAAAATTTAAAATTTGGTACAGAATATTTGAAATTCTGCATATTTTATTTGTCAAAATAACACAATATAATTAAGCCAGTTACAATTATTTTGGTAATTTGTTTCAAAATATCTGTCAGAAAGTATGTCTGTAACAACACAGACAAAAAAAAAAAAAAAAGATTCTGGTAATTTTTTTTTGACAGATTCCTTACGAGGCATATTAATACAGAACTTTGTGTAAGTCATTTAAGTTACAATACAGAATTGTATTTCCTGCACCTGTCAGAAGCAGTGCAAAGGCTTGGGGGAGTCAGGGAGTTGAGGGAGAGGGAAGGAGCCTAGGAGTGAACCTGGAGGGTGTTGGTGGGAGGTTTTTCTTTGCAGAGGTGGGGGGAAAGATTGTTAGGGTGTTGGGAAGCCTCCACCATGCAGACCCTGGCTGACCCCAAGCCTCTCTCATTCAGTCAGGCATGTCTGCCCCACCCCCGCCCCTCCCCCAGGCTCAACGCTATCACCCCACTAGTTCCTGAGCCCATGCTCCAGTCTGTCCCCCCCCCCCCCCGCCCCCGCACGAGCCATTCTGAACCCCAGTCTGTGACCCCCAGCAGCCCTGTGTGCCCCACTCTGTCCTAACCTAGCTCTGCAGGCAGGGTGCTGTGGTGAACTCTATTCCTGGGAGAATTCTGCAGCACCGGGCATAGAATTTTGTATTTTCCCACATAAAAAGCACTTTGCCTAAGAAGTGCTGCAGTTCCGCCTTTTGTCCACCAGAAGTCGCTGTGGCGCCGGAACAGCCAGCTGCTTTCATGCTGGCTGTTCTAGGGCCACAGCGGCCTCTTCTGGGCAAAAGGCGGAACTTCAGCACTTCTTAGGCAAAGTGCTTTTTATGTGGGAAAATACAAAATTATGTCAGGTTTCAGAGTAGCAGCCGTGTTAGTCTGTATCCGCAAAAAGAAAAGGAGTACTTGTGGCACCTTAGAGACTAACAAATTTATCTGAGCATAAGCTTTTGTGAGCTAAAGCTCACTTCATCGGATAATTTGTTAGTCTCTAAGGTGCCACAAGTACTCCTTTTCTTTTTACAAAATTATGTGAGACAAATGAATTCTGCTAGTCCACAGATGGGCAGAATTCCCCTAGGAATAATTAATACTGCTTCCAAAAATATGCTGAGTGATAAATTTACAGATCAGTAAATTCTGTGATTTTTCGGAAGTAGACTATATCAATATAGAACAAATCATGCCATTTCAGTTATGGTACATTAGTATAATTATAGTACAGACAGTGTGTTAAATAGCTTTTTACCTTATAAAGCAGAGACATTGTATAGTGCAGTGGTTCCCAACCTTTTTGGGCTGTAAATGTTTATAGCCTGTCATGACCCAGTAAATAATCTGGGAATGGAGGCCCTGGGGTAGTTTCCGGCAGATTCTGCCCAGCACTCACCCCACAGGGGCGGCTCTTGCAGCTCCTGTGCTGTGGGGCTGGCTGGGCGTGGCTCTCCACTCCAGGCATTGCAACTTCTAGGGTTGCAGTGAACTTGAGTGGCACCAGGACCCCGGAGGTTTCCTGGAGTAGGGAGGCAGCCCAGCCAGCTTCACAGGATTGTAGCCACACGAGTTGCCACACGACCCTCTGAAATATTCTGGCGAACGAATTTTGGGTCCCGACCCATGGGCTGAGAAACCCTGATATAGTGTATCATATTGCCCTCTGTTATGGATTCATGCAATAAAATCCAATATATATATCTATTTTAGCTTTCCGTATGGCAGTTATCACTATGGTATTTATACCAAAAACAAAAGAACATAAAAATCCAGAGTAAAAAGGTGTTTTTTTTTTCCTCCCGATCTCTAGGCAGAGGAGCATGACTACGCATGGGTAGGTATTTTTGTTTGCAGGTTTTTTTGTTTGCTGGGCATTTTTTAACAGCATAGAGTCTGGGACAAGAAGAGGAGGCTTCAACTCAAAATGTAAAATCCACATTTTAATTAAACAACAGATCTTGGTGACAGGACTTCTTGCTAGAAAAGAATGCTCTGATATCAGTACTCAGTGCTGAGAAATGTGAGTATAACCAACTGCATTGTCCTTGAGGATCATAATTGTCACATTTCTGATGCAGATATAATCTTACCATAATGTATATGTAAAAGGGTCCAGCATATATTCTGTCCCACTTCCTACAATGGCCAACACCTGATGCTTCATAGGAATTCAAGAACAACCCATAATTCATCCAGTCAACTGTACAATATTGCGCATGAGAAAGTTTAGTTCTTGACCCCATAATCTACAACAATTTACAGCTGTGCCTCTTCAATCCAAAGGTGGCTGCCAACTATCTACATACATAAGCAAGATATAATTGTAGCTCTTAAATCAGTTTGTAAAGTTTTTTGATCTACTTCTGGACTAGGATGCTATATAAATGCAACCCATTTTTACTGAACAGTATGTGTTAAGGACAACTTACCCACATTTTTCTTTTGTAGTGCTCTCTTCTTCCTATCGGAAAGCCACTGTAAGAAAAGGAAAATAATTGCTGTCAGTATTAAAGTGCTAGGAAAAGAGAGTGTGAGTTAGACTTTTCAAATTTGCCAGTGAAACAATGCTGGGATCTAACAGTCAAATTAATTCTTTTTCTGTTTATTGTGCTATGTATAGCAAAGCAAGCATTTCCATGAAGATATTTAATAATTTCACACTTAAGAAAAAAAGTAATTGAAAACTTGAGTGTGCTGTGAGTCTCTCAACACTCACCTGATTATTACAGCTTTTAAATTCAGAACGTTTATCTTTGCAATCAGAGCAGTTATACATTTTTTTTCCCACATAAAATCTTAAGAATCACAGCCTCCCTGTAGCGAGGCAGTGTGGCTCCCCGCTGCCCCGGAGAAGGTCGAGCCCCTCCAGCCACCAGAGTGGGCGGAGCCAGGAAGCTCTGAGCCCGCCCCTCAGGGGGACAGGTGGCAACCCGGAAGTAGAAAGGCGCAACCCGGAAGTATAAAGGTGGGACCTCCGTGCTCACTACAGGACCAGCTGCCGGGGAGGCCAGACGTAGCCAGCCTAGCCCGCAACTGGGAAAACCCAGGTCCACACCAAGACTGGCTGGACCTGCCCTGCGCCAGCTATCCAGGGGAGTTACCGGACCTGCCCTGCGCCAGCTATCCAGGGGAGTTACCAGTCCAGCCGCTTGTCCACTGCCCCGAGGAACCCATGATGCTGGACACCCCAGAGACCACTGCTGGGACCCAGGTACCAGAAGGAGGGGAGTTAGGAAGTAGCCTGGGGACAGCTGACCCTAGTCTGGCTGTAACTCTGCCAGAACCCATGTCAGTGTGTTACGGTCAGGATCCCCACTGACCCAGCAGCGGGTTGTTTGCTGCTGCTAGGGCCCCGGGCTGGGACGCAGTGGAGTGGGTGGGCCTGCGTCCTCCCTGCCACCCAACTCGTGGATGGCAATCTCCCCCTCTCCCAGGTCCTTGGAGGCCTGGGCTAATTCACACATGCTGTGTTGCTCAGCCCCTGCCCGAGGGCCTGAGCTACTGACTATTTGGTGCCCCGCCCAAACCTACAGTGCTCAGTCCAGTTACTGCAAGGGCTGCCGAGGGAGACTCCCATGGTCGGACAAATTCCCCAAAGTTAACTGTGTGTAGCGAGCCGGTGTGGCTCCCCGCCACCCCGGAGGGGGTTGAGCCCCGGCTCAGCCCCTTTACACGTGGTGGAGAATGCAGGCACGATCCCTCAGCCCCTGTGAGAAGGGGTTTGAGGGGGAGAGCCATGGAGATGGATCGACTAATTAAGCTCCTGATGGAGACCCAGGAGTGACAGCAAGCCGCTGCCCAGCTCCAGCAGCAGCTAGGAGCCCAGCTCCAGCAGTTAGTGACAGCATTACCGCGCCCCGCGGAACCGCAGCTGGGAAATGCGGCCGGGTCCTCACGCACCACAGTGCCAGTCCGGCTAACCAAGATGGGACCTGACTATGACCCCGAGGCTTTCTTGGTGACATTTGAACGGGTGGCGCTGGTTGCTGAGTGGGCCCCTGACCAATGGGCCACTCTTTTGGCCCCGTACTTGACCGGGACTGTCCAAACGGCATACCGGGGGCTGCCTACATATGAGGCAAGGGATTATAACCAGCTAAAAGCAGCGATCTTGGACGTCAGCCCAGACACCTTTTGACAGCGGTTCCGAAGTCAGACATACCACACAGGCACCCGACCCCAGCTGGTGGCCCAAACCCTGAAGGAAACGTGCAAGCGGTGGCTACAACCGGAGAGGAAGACGGCAGAGGAGGTCATGGAACAAGTCATTTTAAAACCGTTCGTGCACATCCTCCCGGCCTGAGGACGGGCCTGGGTGCTCCACCATCGGCCAGCAATGTTAGCAGCCGCCGTCACGCTGATGGAAGACTTCCTCGAGGCTGAAACGCTGGTGAGGCCCGTCATCCGAACCCAAACCCCTGGGCCAGAGCGCACTAACACCGAAAGAAAAGGGGGCACTCCGACCAAACGACGGAACCTCCCCCGCAGGCAAAAGGCTCACTCAGGGCCTCAGGCCAGACGCCCTGAGCTCCCCCCTCAACAAGGGTCTGCAACCACCATGCTGAATTTCCCAGGGACCAGTTGGAGTGCACCTAGGAGCCCATCAGGAGCCCCCACCCGGGGTGGTCGTCCTGAACTCGGGCCCTGCTTTCTATGTGGGAAGTATGGACATTTGCAGCGGGACTGCACAGAAATGGACTGCAGCTTCGGCCATGTCTGTGCGGGGGAAACCAGGGCCCGGCTACCACAGGCTCCCAAGATCACAGTGCCGGTAGCTGTCGGGGACCATCCCACCCAGTCCCTGCTAGACTCCAGCTGCGGGCAGACACTGATTCACCAGGCGTTGGGACCCCGGGTGGACCCCCACTTGGGAACAATTCAGCTGCAATGCATCCACAGCGATGTTCAGCCCTACCCCAGTGCCTGGATCCCATTGACAGTGGCCGGGGTCACCTGACGAATCGTTGTTGGCCTGGCCCCTCGACTTGCATACCCTGTGATCCTGGGGCAGGACTGGCCGCCTTCGAGGAGATCCTCCGCTCTACCCCGACGCTGGAAGGAGAATTTCCCAAGGCCCTACCGGAGGAGGAGGACGGGACCCAGGAACCCGGAGGAGGGACCGAGGAAACAGACGGCCCCCTGCTGAGACCCTCTGCCGAACCCCAACTCCATAGTGATTTTTGCCAGGACCAAAAAGCCGACCCCACCCTGAGCCAGGCCTTTGAATACCTAGCGGCCTTTGATGGGACTGTGGTCGACCCCCAGCGCACAATGCAGTGGCCCCACTTCGAGCTACGCTGGAACCATCTGTACCGGATTGACTGCGACCCCCGCACGAAGGAACCACGAACGCAGCTGCTGGTACCACGGTGTCACTGACGGGCTGTGATGAAGCTTGCGCATGACATCCCCACTGCCGGGCACTTAGGCCACGAAAAGACCCTCGCCCAGATTTTGACGCGGTTCTTCTGGCCTGGTGTTCACCAGGAAGTGAGGAACTACTGTAGCTCCTGCCCAGAGTGCCGGTTAGCCGCTCCCCCGCGAGTACCCAGGGCCCCTCTAGTTCCCATGCCCATAGTAGAGACACCATTCAAGCAAGTGACCATGGACCTGGTGGGCCCACTCCCGAAAAGTGCTTCAGGGTTCCGGTATGTCTTGGTCATCATTGACTACGCCACCCAGTTCCCGGAGGCCGTGCCATTGCGGAGCACCACCGCCCAGGCCATCGCTGGTGAACTGGTGAAGGTCTTTGCCCGAGTGGGCCTGCCCCGGGAAATCTTAACGGACCAAGGCACTAATTTCACCTCCCGGTTGTTGCAGTAGGTATGCAACCTCCTAGGGGTGAAACCATTACGCACCTCCGTCTATCACCCACAGATGGATGGCTGGTGGAATGGTTCAATCAGACCCTGAAGGAGATGTTGCAGAAGTTCCCCCCAGAGGAGCTATGCCGGTGGGACCAGCTGCTCCCTCCCTTGCTGCTAGCCATCCGAGAGGTACCCCAGTCGTTGACAAAGTTCTCCCCGTTTGAGCTGCTATATGGACGCCATCCATGGGGCCTGCTGGACCTCATGCAGGAAACATGGGAGCAGTCCCCTTCTCCAACCCAAGGCCTCCTGAAGTATGTCCTCCAGCTGCAGGAGTACCTCGCTCAGGCTGGAGCCGTAGCTCATAACAATTTGAAGGCCATGCAGGAGACACAGGAACAAACCTATAACCAGGACGCACAGGTGCGTGCCTTTGAACCGGGGGATCGGGTCCTGCGCCTCCTGCCATCGAGCGAGTCGAAGTTGCTGGCCCGCTGGCAGGGACCCTATGAGGTGGCTCGGAAGGTCGGGCCTGTCACCTACGAGATCTACCAGCCCAACCGGCGCAACAAGACCCAACTGTATCATGTGAATTTGTTGAAACCGTGACGACAACGGGAGGGTCTGCTGATTAACCCTTGCCTGCCAGAGCCAGAGTTGGGTCCCTGCACACCCCTGACTGAGGACAGCCCCCAGCTCGGCAATACCCTCATGGAGGAACAGCACAAGCAGGCTCAATGTCTACTACAGGCGTTCTGGAGAACCTTTACGGCCCTACCCGGTTATACGACCCTGGTCCATCACGCCATCCAGACCGAGCCGGGAAAGGTAATCTGGGAGACAACGAGGCCGCTGCCATACTGAATGCGACAGAAGGTGGAGGAAGAGGTACAGGCCATGCTAGCCTTAGGAGTCATTGAGCCATTGCAGAGTGAGTGGCGTAGCCCGGTAGTCTTTGTGCCCAAGCCCGACGGCACCTGGCGCATTTGTATAGACTTCCGGCGGGTGAACACCATCTCACGGTTCAATGCCTACCCTATGCCCCGTGTAGATGAACTGCTTGGCCGCCTGGGGGAGGCCCACTTCATTACCACCCTCGACCTCAGTAAAGGGTACTGGCGGATCCCGCTCGACTACACCTCTAAGGAGAAGACTGCATTCGCGACCCCCTTGGGACTCTACCAGTTTACCTGGATGCCTTTTGGCCTCCATGGGGCCCCGGCGACGTTCCAGCGACTGATGGATCTCCTGTTGCGATCCCGTCAAGCCTACGTGGTGGCCTATTTGGATGATGTCGTGATATACAGCCGCCACTGGGAGGACCACCTGGAACGCATAGCTGTGGTCCTGAGATCACTGCAGCAGGCGGGACTGACAGCCAACCCGAAAAAGTGTTGCATCGGGTGGCAGGAGGCCATGTACCTTGGGTACATCATAGGGAAAGGACGAGTGAGACCCCTCGTGGGGAAAGTGCAAGCCCTGGCAGCCTGTCCGCCTCCCACTACGAAACACCAAGTACAACAGTTCCTGGGGCTCACCAGCTACTATCAGCAGTTCATTCCACAATTTGCTTCCATCACAGGACTTTTGTCATAACAGGACTTTTGACGAACAGTCCCCGGCGAGTGCAATGGTCCCAAAACTGTGAAGACGTCTTTCAGACACTCCAGACGTGTCTCTGCCAGGAGCCAGTCCTATACAGTCCGGACTTTGACTGGGGGTTCATCCTCCACACCGATGCCTCGGAGGTGGGGCTCGGGGCTGTCCTATCCCAGGATGTGGATGGAGATGACAACCCGGTCCTATACCTCAGCCGAAAACTCTTCCCTTACGAGAAGAACTATGCTGTGATCGAGACGGAAGCACTCGCCGTGAAGTGGGCCTGTGACGCCCTGCGGTATTACCTCCTCGGGGCTCCATTTACGTTAGTCACAGACCATGCCCCCTCCCCAATGGTTAACAAAAATGAAGAACAACAACTATCGATTACTGCGGTGGTATCTGGCCTTACAGCCCTAAGCTTTCACCATCCGGCATAGGGCTGGTAAGGACCATGCGAACGCAGACTTTCTGTCCCACCTAGGAGGGATGGAAGAGTCTGACCCCGACGAGCGGGAGCCAGACTTGGGGGAGAGGGGGGTAGCGAGGTGGTGTGGCTCCCCAGAGAGGGTCGAGCCCCTCCAGCCACCAGAGTGGACGGAGCCAGGAAGCTCTGAGCCCGCCCCTCAGAGAGACAGGCGGCAACCCAGAAGTAGAAAGGTGGGCCCTCAGAGCTCACTACAGGACCAGCCGCCGGGGAGGCCAGACGTAGCCAGCCTAGCCCGCAACTGGGAAAACCCCACGGCCCCAGGTCCACACCAAGACTGGCTGGATCTGCCCTGCGCCAGCTATCCAGGGCAGTTACCAGTCCGGCCGCTTGTCCACTGCCCCGAGGAACCAATGGTGCTAGACCTCCCCGGAGATCACTGCCGGGACCCAGGTACCAGAAGGAGGGGAGTTAGGAAGTAGCCCGGGGACAGCTGACCCTAGTCTGGCTGTAATTCTGCCAGAACCCATGTCAGTGTGTTGCGGTCAGGATCCCCACTGACCCAGCAGCGGGTTGTTTGCTGCTGCTAGGGCCCCGGGCTGGGACGCAGTGGAGTGGGTGGGCCTGCGTCCCTCCTGCCACCCAACTCATGGATGGCAATCTCTCCCTCTTCCAGGTACTTGGAGGCCTGGGCTAATTCACACATGCTGTGTTGCTCAGCCCCTGCCTGAGGGCCTGAGCTACTGACTATTTGGTGCCCCGCCCTGACCCAGGACCTGGCCTACTAACATTGGGCTATTTGCTCAGCCCTGCCTGAGGGCCTGAGCTACTGACTATTAGGTGCCCCGCCCAGACCTACAGTGCTCAGTCCAGTTACCGCAAGGGCTGCCGAGGGAGACTCCAGCGGCCGGACAAATTCCCCAAAGATAACTCTGTGCAGTGAGCCAGTGTGGCTCCCCGCCGCGCGGGAGATGGTCGAGCACTGGCTTAGCCCCTTTACACTCCCAAAACCAGCTTTGCCGTCAACTCTAGCCTTGTCTAGATGAGGCTTTAAGATGTGCTGTTAGCACGTTCACTAATTAACTAACAAGTTTTAACAGTCTAGTGTAGACAAGGCTCCTACCTAGCTGTAACTCTAACAGTTTAGCACACGTTAAAGTATATAAACTTCATAGTCTACACTAAACTTTTCAAATGTATTAGTTAGCATGTGCTAGCTAACATACTGGCAACACAACTTTTATCTAAGTCTAAAAGCCCTACAAGTTACAATTCCAAGGATTAGGACAGCAGTCAAGAAAGAGACTAGGAATGGGGTGGGAGAGAATGATATAATCCACAAATATGTAAAAGGTTATTATTGGGGCAGTTAATTTAGGTAAAACAAGCACAGACTTCACTCAAAATTATTACAATTTTGTCATGAGACAAAATATTTTTTCTTCAGTTTTCTTCACTTTGTCCTATTCCTATTTGTCCACTCCACTTTGTCCTTGGGGGGAGGGATAGCTCAGTGGTTTGAGCACTGGCCTGCTAAACCCAGGGTTGTAAATTCAATCCTTGAGGGGGCCATTTGGGATCTGGGGCAAAAATTGGGGATTGGTCCTGCTTTGAGCAGGGGGTTGGACTAGATGACCTCCTGAGGTCCCTTCCAACCCTGATATTCTATGATTCTGTTTCTCAGATATCCGTGTGAGACACGGACAAAAATATTAAGGGGACACCATCAACTTAAAACCCAATTTTTAAGAACTACTACCACAATTTATAACATCTGTATGAACAGAGGAATTGCAGAGGTGGATCAGACCACAGGTACATCTAACCTAGTATCCTATCACCAACAGTAGTCAATACCATGAGCTTCGGAAGCGCTGCAAAAAAACCATGATGCAGGAAGGCATAAAAAAGGGGATAATCTACCCCGGCTCACCTTTCCCCAGCCTCTAATAGCTAGAGGTTGTCTTAATCTCTGAAGCCTGAGGTATTATATTTCTCCATAAACATTTACTTTTTAGAGGTTTTTACTAATATAATTCTGGATATTAATATTATCTGCATACAGGTCTAATCTCCTTCTGAAGGCTACTGAAACCTTGATCCCAGAGAGACTAGAGAAGAAAGTTCTAGGGCACCGGCTTTCAATCTGTGGTCCGCACACCCCTGCAAGTTCACTGACTATGGCTATGGCTACACTACAGAGCTTGCAGCTGCACCCCTGCTAGTGCAGACGCGCTAAGCTGATGGGAGAGAGCTCTCCCATCAACTCAATTACTCCAGTCCCCATGAGCAGTAACAGCTATGTCGTTGGGACAGCGCTGTCCACACCAGTGCTTGCGTTGGTGTAATATACTTCACTCAAGGGGGTAGCTTATTAGGGCTAGCGTACACTGGCAGCACTTTTAATGTGCCTTGTGTGGTGATGGCGCAGCGCCGGGAGAGAGTTCCCCCAGCGCTCTAAAAAAACCCACCTCAACAAGGGGCATGACGCCCAGTACTGGGGCACTGTTTATACTGGCGCTTTATAGCACTGCAACTTGCTGCGCTCCAGGGTGGGGGTTCACACCCCTGGGGGAGAAAGTTGCAGCGCTGTTAATTGCCAGTGCAGACAAACCCTTATTCACACCAGAGTGGCATAACTTATACAGACTTAAACTGTAGTGTGTACACAGCCCCAATCGCCACCTCCACTGGAAATTTGTTAGGGGATCTGCAACTGAAAAAAGGTTGAAAACCACTGATGTAGGGAGTTCTCTCCAGCCCGTTTGCACATTTGGCAGCAGGTTTTGTCGAGAAAGTTTCACCGTTTCGCCTGTTGTTCAAGCAGATCTTCAACCGAACAGAGGCAGGCTTTACAGAGCCAGAAAAACAGGCCTGAACACGCCCCCCCCCCCCAAACTGGCAGCTACAGCCGTTCTAGAAGAAACTCCGTCGCTCTGTCAGGTTCACGCACAAAGTTTAAAGGGGTTTCAGCAACCGTGTTCCCAGCCTGAGCGCCCCCTCCCCCGCCGACGTGGGCCCGGCCAGGAGGGGAGCGCCCAGGCGGCTGGGGAGGGGACATGAGACGGAGCAGAGGCAGCGGTTCCCCTGCCGCAGACACGCCTGTCCCGGTCCTGGAGGGGGAGCACGGGGGTGTTTTCCGAGCAGCTCCCCCCCCCGCGCCCCCCCACGCGGGAGCAGAGACTGCGCCAGGATCCCGCTGCGGGCAGCAGCGGGCGGGGGCCGCTCTTGTCTCACCTCGGGGAGGCTCCGGCCCGCGCTCAGGCTGTAGATCTTCACCTCGTTGAGGCTGGAGACCTGCATGGCCGCCGCCTTCTCTGACTGCCGGCCCGCGCCTCTCGCTCCGCTGGCGGGTGGCCGGCCAAGCGGCAGTCAGCGCACGCGACGGGATCAGCGACCCGGAAGGAATCCCTCGCGCCGGGACTTCCGGCTGCCCTTTGATCCGGTAGTGACGAGTGACGCCGCCCCGCGCCGAGGGGGCGGAAAGTAGCTGTTAGGTGCTGGTCCTCCAGATTCCTCCTTCCAGCCCGGCTCTCCCGGGGAGGCCTAGTCGGGACCCGCCCCGCCAGCGGCTGTCTGGCGCCTGCAGCGCGGGCCGGGGCCCTGAGCCGCTGGTTGTGGCTAGAGCCGCCCCGCCGAGCTGGGGCTGGCTGGGCCCGCGGGGGAGACCAGAGGGCGGGGAGGGCGCTAGAGGAGTCAGAGCCGGAGCGGGGGAAGCCCGCTAATGGGCGGGGGGGGGCCGCGGGCGGGAACTGAGAGCGCAACAGCTGGAGCGAAGCAGGGGGTACAAGTCACTGGAGGTGCCTGCAGCCCCAAGGGGCGAGTCAGGAAGCGGCAGCAGGATAAAGAGCGGGCCTGTCTCCTTATTTGCATTGCTGCAGGGCCAATGAGCCCCAGGCACTCCTGCAGGAAATAGAGCGACACAGTATTGTAAAGATGTAAGACTTAAGCCAGGTGTACACTACAAAATTAAATTCACCTAATTTATGTCAGCATACAGGTACCGCAGTAATTACATTTCTTGGGCATGTCTACACTTTGCTTCTTGTGTTGGCGTGTGTGCATCCTCACCAGGAGCACTTGTATCAATTGTACTGTTGGTGTAGGGCATTATGGGATGACTCCTGAAGGCCAGTAACGGTTGATATAAGCAATGCAGTGTCTACACTGACTCTGCATCAGTCTAGCCGCATCAACCTTGACTCTATGCCGCTCATGGAGGTCTAGTTACTACATTGGTATAGGTTTCAGAGTAACAGCCGTGTTAGTCTGTATTCGTAAAAAGAAAAGGAGTACTTGTGGCACCTTAGAGACTAACCAGTTTATTTGAGCATGAGCTTTCGTGAGCTACAGCTCACTTCATCGGATGCATAGCATATCGTGGAAACTGCAGAAGACATTATATACACACAGAGACCATGAAACAAAACTTCCTCCCACCCCACTCTCCTGCTGGTAACAGCTTATCTAAAGTGATCATCAAGTAGGGCCATTTCCAGCACAAATTCAGGTTTTCTCACTCTTCCCCCCCCCACACACATACAAACTCACTCTCCTGCTGGTAATAGCCCATCCCTCTTTGAAACCTCTCTTTATAATGTATTCGTAAAAAGAAAAGGAGTACTTGTGGCACATTGGTATAGGAGGGCAATTACATCAGCAGGAGTGAAATTTAACTGTTGACACTTACATAGGTCAATGTAAGCTGCCTTGCGTTGCTCTAATTCTGTAGTGTAGACCAGACTTTAGGGCTTGTCCACAAGGGGTATAAGTATATTGGTATACCTCTCCACGTGAAAACGCGTATTCCAAAATAAGCATGCATGTGGGGAGTTACACCAGTTATAATTATGCTGGTAAAATACCCCATGTAGACATTCCTTGCCATATTCATTTCAATAGTGATAAAGACTCCTAATGAGGAGTCTAATCTTCAGGGTATTTCTCTTTCAATAAACAGCTTACCATGATGACATGTAATTAGGATATCTGAATGCACAAGTGAACTATTGTCATGTGAAAGATCTTTTTTATATTATTAAGGTTAGTATATGCCCCTGCACATAGAACATATTTAAAAATGAAGTTCAGTCCTCTCCACAGAAAGAGTTTGATACCCAGAATGTCTAATCACTGCTAGCATTCAGGTGCATGAATTCAAGTTTGCAATCATGTTTAATAGCACTGGAAAAGAGGCTGCTGCTGGTAGTAAAATGTGCTGTTGTATTTCAGTCTTTTGAAGCTCCTATACTAGGCTGATCTTGAAAACAGGTCTCTGATCTACCCGAGTGCGGATGCATCCACGTAGAAATATATAAAAAGTAAAGTTTGTTCTTGCTAAATTCTTGACTGCAAAGAAGCTCTTCAAAATGTTCAGGAGTTGATGTGAAGATTAGTCTAATCTAGGGTTATTTGCCATCTAGGGAAATATTTAGGGCCTGATCATTCCCATATTTGTGTCATTCAGTAGAACAAAAGGGTGTACCGTATGCCAAAATAGGACAGCTATCATGATGCCCCCAGGCAAAGCAGTGTACCCAGTGTGGCTACCAAATAGTTTGCTAAGACTGTAACATAATTATAACATATTTCAGAGTAACAGCTGTGTTAGTCTGTATTCGCAAAAAGAAAAGGAGTACTTGTGGCACCTTAGAGACTAACCAATTTATTTGAGCATGAGCTTTCGTGAGCTACAGCTCACTTCATAGGTATTCTCCCATCTACACAGACAAGTCCAAAATGTAACAACATAAGCCACTTTAAATTAATGCTCTAACACCAATTAATGTCCAAGATCTGACCTAATAAGACTGATTGGTCCCTTTTGAAGTCTTATTCCAACATTTCCGCCTGAGGAAAGTGATCCTAAAAAAGATGAGGGAGGAAACATAGTTTTATGAACAGTGTTCGAGTAGGACTAGGGAGACCTCTTTTCCTATTTCTGCCGCAGACATGCCTGAGCTTAGCCAAGTTTACTACTCTCTCTGCCTCAGTTGCTCTTCTGCAAAATGGAGATAATTCCTTCTTCCCATTCTTTGTCATGTCTATTTAGACTGAGTTCTCTGGGACAGGAATTGTCTCTAATGTATATGAAGCACCTAACATATTTTGTTCTGAGTCAGAATTAGGGTCTTAAATGCTATTGTAATGCTATCACTAAGGGCTATTTACACACAAAACTTGTACTGATTTAATTATGCTGGATAGTTAAAGCAGTACACCACACTTTGCTATGTCTACACTTAGAAGGATACAGCTGAAGCTGCGCAGCTTTAGTGTTTCAGCGTAGACACTAAAGTGATGGGAGGAATATTCCTGTTGTAGCTAACCCACCTCCATAAGAGGCAGTAGCTTGGTCGATGGAAGAATTCTTCCATTGACCTAGCACTGTCTACACTGAAGGTTAGGTCAGTTTAACTACATCTCAGGAGGGTTGATTTTTCTACATCCTGAGAGACATAGCTATCTCAATATAAATCCATGGTACGTCCATATCTTGAATACTGCATGCAGATGTGGTCGCCCTGTGATGGGTTGGATCACAGAAACCCCCTGGGGGCTGCCAACTGATGTGCCAAGACTACTTCTGCCTCTGCTTTTCCTGCCAGCTTGGGACTCCAGCACCCTGTCTTGTTGAGCCAGACACATCAGTCTGCTCCAACACAGACCCAGGGTCTGAACCACGTGCCCCAAAGGTGCAGGCTTAAACTGAAAGCAGCTTAAGAGGTGTTCCTGTCTTTAACACTCAGATGCCCAACTCCCAATGGGGTCCAAACCCCAAATAAATCCATTTTACCCTGTATAAAGCTTATACAGGATAAACTCATAAATTGTTCGCCCTCTATAACACTGATAGAGAGATATGCACAGCTGTTTGCCCCCCACCCCCCAGGTATTAATACATACTCTGGGTTAATTAATAAGTTAAAAGTGATTTTATTAAATACAGAAAGTAGGATTTAAGTGGTTCCAAGTAATAGCAGACAGAACAAAGTGAATTACCAAACAAAATAAAATAGAACACGCAAGTCTATGTCTAATACAGTAAGAAAACTGAATGCAGATAAAAATCTCACCCTCAGAGGAATTCCAGTAAGCTTCCTTTTACAGACTAGTCTCCTTCTAGTCTGGCTCCAGCAATCACTCACATCCCCTGTAGTTACTGTCCTTTGTTCCAGTTTCTTTCAGGTATCCTTGGGGGTGGAGAGGCTATCTCTTTAGCCAGCTGAAGACAAAATGGAGGGGTCTCCCATGTGCTTAAATAGACTTTCTCTTGTGGGTGGAGACTCCCTCCTCTCTCCTATGCAAAGTCCAGCTTCAAGATGGAATTTTGGAGTCACATGGGCAAGTCCCATGTCCATGCATGACTCCGTTTTTTATAGGTAGCAGCCATGGGTCACATGCTACCTTGAACATCCTCAAGTAGACTTCTTATGTGGATTGGAGCCTTCCAAGATCCATTGTCTCTTAAGTGCTTCTTGATTCGGCACTTAATTTGCACATTCCTTTCTCAAGAAGCTGACCAAATGCATTACAAAGGCTATTTAAAAATCAAGCAAGTACACAGTAAATATTCATAACTTCAAATACAAAAATGTTACATACATGCAAATAGGATTAATAGATTCAGTAGATCATAACCTTTACAGAGATATGTTACATGGCATATGTAGCATAAAACATATTCCAGTTATATCATATATATATATTCATAAGCATATTTCCATAAAGCCTTATGGGGGGCACCGTCACACGCCCTATTTAAAAATATATATATTGGAATTGGAAAAGGTTCAGAAAAGGGCAACAAAATTAATAGGGTATGGAATGGCTGCCATATGAGGAGAGATCAATAAGCCTGGGACTTTTCAGCTTGGAAAAGAGACGACTAAGGGGGGATATGATAGAGGTCTATAAATTCATGACTGGTGTGGAGAAAGTAAATAAGGAAGTGTTATTTGCTCCTCATACCACAAGAACTAGGGGTCACCAAATGAAATTAATAGGCAGCAGATTTAAAACAAACAAAAGGAAGTATTTTTTCACACAATGCACAGTGAACCTGTGGTACTCCTTGTCAGAGGATGTTGTGAAGGCCAAGACCATAACAGGGTTCAAAAAAGAACTGGATAAGTTCATGGAGGATAGCTCCATCAATGGCTATTAGCCAGGATGGGTAGGGATGGTGTCCCTAGGCTCTATTTGCCAGAAGCTGGGAATGAGCTACAAGGGATGGATCTCTTGATGATTACGTGTACTGTTCATTCCCTCTGGGGCACCTGGCTTTGGCCACTGTCGGAAGACAGGATACTGGGCTTGATGGACCTTTGGTCCGACCCAGTATGGCTATTCTTATGTTCTTAATATAACTTTTCAGCATAGACAACCCATAGAAAAGATACAGTTATGCCTATATAAAGGTGCTTTGTGCTCTTATGGGTGTTTCCATCCAGGAAGGGAAATAAGTGATGACAATGTTATACTGGTATAACTGTATCCACAGTTGGGATTGTATTGGCATAACTATTTCAGCTATAAAAAAAAAACCACACCCCTAACCAAAAAATTTATACCAGTACAAAAACTGTGAATGTAGACCAGGACTAAGCACATAAGAATGACCACACTGGTTCAGACCAATGGTCCATCTTTTGACAGTGGCCAGTGACAGGTGTTTCAGCGGGAATGAACAGAACAGGGCAATTCATCAACTGATTCATCCCCAGTTGTCCAGGTCCAGCTTCTGGCAATCAGAGGTTTAGGGACACCCAGAGCATGGGGTTGTATCCCTGACCATCTTGACCAATAGCCATTGATGGAGCTATCCTCCATGAACGAATCTAGAACATAAGAATGGCCCTACTGGGTCAGACCAAAGGTCCATCTAGCCCAGTATCCTGTCTTCCAACAGTGGCCAGTGCCAGGTGCTCCAGAGGAAATGAACAGAACAGGTAATCATCAAGTGATCCATCCCTTGTAGCTCATTCCCAGCTTCTGGCAAACAGAGGCTAGGGACACCATCCCTACCCATCCCGGCTAATAGCCATTGATGGACCTATCCTCCATGAACTTATCCTTGGGGGAACCCCACTATTTACCTCTCTCCATTGTGAAAACTGATAATTTATTCTTACCCGTTGTTTCTTATCTTTTAAACAGTTACTGATCCATGAGAGGACTTTTCCTCTTATCCATGAGTGCCTATCTTGCTTGCCCTTGGTGGAAGGACCTTATCAAAGGCTTTCTGAAAGTCCAAGTACACCTTGTCCATGTTTGTTAAGCCCCTCAAAGAGTTCTGATAGATTGGTGGGGCATGATTTCCCTTTTCAAAAACCACGGTGACTCTTCCCCAACATATTGTGTTCATCTATATGTCTGATAATTCTGTTCTTTCCTATAGTTTCAACCAATTTGCCTGGTATTGAAGTTAGGTTTACTGGCCTGTAATTGCCAGGATCACCTCTGGAGTATTTTTTAAAAATTAACATTACATTATATGTCCACAAGTCATCTGGTATGTGGAGACTGATTTAAGCAACAGGTTACATATCACAGTTAGTAGTTCTACAATTCCAAATTTGAGTTCCTTCAGAATTTGGGTGAATAGTATTTGGTCCTGGTGACTTTTATTACTGTTTAATTTATCAATTTGTTCCATAACCTTCTCTATTGACAGCTCAGCCTGGGACAGTTCCTCAGATATGGTAGTGTAGTGCTCTTACTGAATATTTGAAGAATAAGTTCTACAAGTGCTGATGTGAAAAAACAGGTAAGAGAAAGGCAAAATAACAGTTAAGAAAGGCAGTCTTCATGAGTGGACCAAGGGAATGAAAAAAAAATCATGACAGCAATGCAGGAAACCCAGCAAAAAATAAACTTGTGCTGTAGAACAGAAATAAATAAATGTAGAAAAAAAGTTATAAAATAACAAAGTCAGAACATAGGAAGCATTAACATAAAAAAACACTTAAAGATGCAAGTGCTTAGCTACTAGCATGTTAATATCTGGATATTTGCTATTTTAACAATAATTTAAGTAGCACAATGTTAGCACATCATTTACTTTAGTTCAGGACAGTAAGTCATAAAAATGCCATTTTTAAAATAAGCACACTTTAGGAGTGAAACTACATTAAGTGTGGGGACCAAGGAATGGAGTAGTATGCGGGCAATCAGAACATCAGATAAGAAATTTGTGATTTGCCATGAGATTATATGTAGACATGTTGCAGCTATAGAAGCTGACAAGGAATTCTTTTAAACACCAAAAACATATGAGAATTATGAAAGATTCTGGGATTTTGTATGTGTAAAATATTTCACTGAATCAAGTCTCCTTTCCTGCGGTTTCCCCTTCTGCTACTTTTCCAGGGGCTCACCTCTGTCATCAGGTCCCCAGTTCTGCCTGTCTGTCCCTCTCCTACCCCTCCTTCCACCTGGTTATTCCTCCCTGCAAAAGTTCTCCCCATCCTTCCCTTCCCATTCTGATAGCAAAGAATGTACAGCTAGGGCAGTGCCTTCAGAAGATGTTATTGAGCACGCTCAGATCGGTGGAGCATACCAGTTGCAGGAAGCAGTGTCTAGCACTACGCCTGAAACTCTCCACTCCCTTGCAAGCTGCACAGAGTAGCTAGTCCAGACCAAGCCACCGTTCTCACCAGCAGGGGCTCAGAGCATCGGAGCCTCTTCTCTCATGGAATGAAAACTTCCATCCAGCACAAGGTAAGAGAAACAAAGCAACTGAACGATAGTGTCTGTGTGTGAGCTGGGGAAACGATTTATGCCCTGGGTCTTTTATGTCATTTTTAAGTGATTTAATGTGTTGGGTAACTGGGGTCTCTCTAGTGCCTTGTCTCAGAATCTTAAATGTGAGGCAAATGACAACAGTTATATTTTATTAGTAATTACCACAGTGTTCTAGGCTCTGTACAGAACATATAAGTAAATGTTGACTGTGCCTCACATTACTCTAAGAGCTAATTATGCATTTCTTGTGCTCCCCAAATTCCCAAGGAGCTGTGTATGTGCGTGCAAATAATTCATGATTAAGCCCTAAATGATCAAACTAGTTATGTCCCTCCTAGGACAACCTGTGAAGATGGGCAAAGAAACCTAAATCATGAAGTCCACTGCAGGAAATGCTATTTGAAGGGTCTTTTGAGGTATTTTTATGAAGAAGAAAAAAATCAGCAATCTCTGTGTGACAGAGAGGGAAATTCTCTTCCCATCCACTCCAGCTGTTCCTTTACTCTGAACTGTTTAATAATGTACTTTCTCATTCACCTCTCTATTTTTTTCTGCAGTTTCCAGTATTAGTTGCTAAATACATTGTATTTACTGATGTGTTCTTTACGCTGTAGATCTGAGACCATTTAGTGTGGTTTCCCCCAACTCTCTTCTCTGTATATAAGTAATAGAATTGTGGAAGTTGATCACCATGGTAGTGGCATTTTCTGACTGCCTGAAAGTTCAGAAAAGGATTTTTTAATTTATTTTACAGTCTACTTTTCCTTTTCTACACAACCATCATGGTACTAAAGTTTTTTAAGAGACTGTGTTTAACAAACAGAAACACATATTACATTTGGATTTTTGTGACCTACAAAAGGCTCACTCTTCCTTCCCTGCCCCATAGATGCTGAAGCCAGCGGGAGTTTTTCATTGGCTGCAATGGGAGCAGGATTAGTGCCTTAAATCTGATAGAGGACGGTGTGCTATCATGGAGATTTATTTTTACGAAAACCTTCTCTCCAGAAACCAGATGAAACAACTCTGGGGGAGGACGAACTTCTACTGCCTTTTCATGACATTCAGGAGAAGGTCACATTCAATTTAGGTTTCAAACTGAGGGAGCTACAATGTTCTTTAACTTATTTATTAAGTTAGTTTGGATAATCTCTGTATCTATATAGTGCTTCATTCTACCTGGATTCAGTTCACAGGGGAAATACAGTAACCTTTGCTTGTCTTGTTATTTGTGGCTATAGTGATCAGGAGTGAAGAGAGAGGCTAAAAAGCATGTCGGAGTTCTGGTTAATTTCTGCACCGGGGGATAAAGTAAATCTGCAAGCCCTGGAGAGAATGAACACAGTGACATCCAAAGCCAACCTGTCCAGCAACAATAAATTCCTCATCCCAGACCTCAAGGTAAAAGCAGAAAGAGAGGATAGGGTTTGGGTGGCATAACGAACACAAACAGGGAAATCTTTCTTTTTCTTTATGGGGTACATATGTTGGGAAATGGAAGAGAGTTATGCAGAGAGTCCAATGAAAATGGATCTGAGACAGAGATGATTAGGAGAGAAAAAAGAAATGGGTCTTCTGAGGTTGCCTGCATACATTTTACTTTACTGAGAGGATGTCAGCAAGGAGTGATACATGCCAGGGGTAGCTAGACAATTAAAACTCTACACATGCTGGTTGATCTCTGTTGCACTCTGCTCACCGTTTACCCATGTGCTTCAAGGTAGTATACCATTACACACAATAGGCTCACTAACGCAATGGGAGTAGTTAGATATATGGATACCCAGCAGTGTGTTAATGAGAAACTTGACGAAGAAGAAAATAGTCTGTATGATAAATGTTGCTCTGAGGAAACAAAGAGTTGTACACCAAGGTGTGCACATTTAGATATGATAATGAGCTAAATCTCTCATAGATAGATAGATAGATGATTACACTTCAAATTTCAGTCCATTATTCATCCTTATTTTTAAAGCTCTGAGTCTCATTTTGATCTCAGTTCCAGTCACTCCATTAAAGTCAATGGAGTTACACTAGATTTAGGAACAGATTTTTTGAGGGAGCAATCCAAGTTGACGATGTGCAGCATTTCGAAGGAGAATCTCAGAACATCTGAGAATCCAGCCCTAAATCCAGAGGAACCACTAACCATCTACAAATTGAGTTACTCCAGATTTCTACTGATGTAGTGGAGATCAGAGTCTGGCCTTCTGGCTGTTAAAACACTGAAATGAAAAACAGTTTGTGCAACACAGGACTTTCAGACTGGGACCAGCTTTCCAAATATATAGTTACCTACTATGAGCAACATCTTCAGCTGGTGTAAATTAGCATAGCTCCCTTGGCTTCAAAGGAGATTAGTTGGTGAAAGTTAATAGATCTCCTTTGAAACCAGGGGAGCTATGTTGATTTACATCAACTGAAGATGTAGCCCTATTACTTTGATTACCATATTTTTGCTAATTACACTCTGTAGCATTTGCTTCCACTCAACCCTTCTTCTCTCTTGGTATGACCCTGCAGTAAAGTCCATCATGATGATTTGGCAACATTACAATAATAGATTGAGCAACAGACTGTGATGTCATAAACATAAGATTATGACTATAGTGTGGAATCATACAAAAAGGAGAAGCTGGGCTTGGAGAAAGATATGATCTTCAGTATTAGCAAAGAAAACAGACAAGCATTGCTCAAAAGCATTTCTTTAGTATAAATACTGTTCCTCCTCCCACACCAAGTTTGTTCCTGTGTGTATGTGTTAGTCTCTTAAATTACAAAAATACAGTATTTTATTAGTGAAATGTCCAGCCTATTCTATGTGATGATTCAGGAATCAAAAATAGGAAGGAGGACATCAGTGCATGATCATGAGACTGATGTATGCATTTTTTCCATTTATCATAATGCGCTTTATAGTCCCAAAATCTAAAAAGAGCACCTGCTGCTATTTTCCATTAAGCGAACAAAGTTCTACTAAGTTTGCTGGTTTTATAATTGCTAAAGAGAAGTCGGTGCTGATAAAGCTTTTAAAGCATACGCCTTGCACAGGCTTGTGTACATTTAACTTATTTATGGTCCTTTGCACAGGTGGGGACATTGGATGCTCTTGTTGGTCTCTCAGATGAGTTGGGAAAACTTGATAGCTCTGCTGAAAGGTAAAATAGATGTTATTTACTGCATACAAATGAGAAACGGACGTTGTTTTCACAGGACACAGTGTCCTTGTGTTCATCTACCCTGACTTGTCTAAACCTGGTTCTAGAACTCCACTAAAGTTGATAGGTTTGGCTAGCCTATAGTGGGTCACCACAAATAAGGGGCCAGATTCTACATTCCTTAACCAACAGGCCCACTGAAGTCAGTGGCAGTTTTGTCCAAATAAGAGCAGCAGGACTGGGGTCCTTGTGCAGAATTTGTTTGAAAGGTAACCCTGATTAAGGCTATAATACTAGGAAGGAAGCTCCAATGAGAAATGTAGGAGGTTTTTAAAATCAGGTGCTCCAATGAATAAAGGATTTCTCAAAAGACTCTATTCCCTCCCTGGTAAGAGGCAGGATTTTTCAGGGGAAGGTTTGTCTAAGCAAGAAGTTTGAGTTCTCCAGGAGTCCAATTCACATTCCTCAACTCCTGCCATGCCAACACTGGGTCAGATTGTTGAGCCCTTATTCCCGCAGAGGAGCAACATGTACAGAAGCAAAGAGCCATGCTGATCTCATTGGGACTCACCTTAATGAATGAGTGACCGCTCTAAGGTGTGACCTTTGGGCCAAATCACACTTGCACACAGAGGGCTGCATGCATCATGAAGGGAGCAGAGAGGTTGCCTGGTTACAAGGCATTCTGTAGCACAGGGCAAGACTTCACATGCTGAGCCAGCACAACCTGCTTTTGGGTGTTCTTTGCTCCTTTTTTTTTGGCAACACACATTGCTCATAGTCATGGTTCTGGCGGTGGCAGCGGAATACGCACATGCTCACTTATGGGCTAGTCATGCTAACCCTGTTCAGGCTGTTTTCCTAGCCCAGGTACATATTTGCCGCCTGAAGGGATTTTGTCCAGCAGCTGAAGCTGTATGCAGGGCGACTTGTGAGGGGATATGAGGGCTTCTTACAGCTACATCAGGATTAAGCCCATTAGAGCAAACTGATTCCTGGTGTAATTCTCGACTTCAGTGGAATTACAGCAGGGCTGAATGTGGACCATTGCTTTTAATCATTATATGGTGCACATGGAGTTGCACTTCTTATGGCTGCTTCTCCAGCCTTTTCGCAAAACAGAGCTATTTCATGCTTAGTTCAATGATCAGTCCTCACCCGCCATCCCCGTGGTGGCAGAGGGAGTCAGATTTTCTCCTCAGAATCTTTGAAAACCTAGTCACAGCCGTCAATGTCCACAGTGGTGTGGGGTGAAGAGTGGGCAAGAAATGGGGAAGATGGTTTTCACTTTGTAGTCACCAGCTGTAACAATAGGGTACCACTTATCCAAGTGAGCCAGTGGCCAAGTTACTACATGGTTTGGGTTTGAATGTTTGTCAAAAGCACTTAGGTCCTGATTTTCAGAGGTGCTGAGTATGCACAGCTCCCATCAACTACAGTGAGTGCTCAGTACTTGTTAAGAGTCAGGCTCTTAGAGCTTGGGCTATGCACTGGAGTATTTCAGTGTGTGTAGAAATACAAGGTGTCCTCATCCCTCCCCCAGCCCTTCCCTTTGTTTGTCATCTTCTTGTGTTTTCCTTGTCTTAACTTAGCTCCAGATTCTGATCCCTTATCAAGTCGCACCTGACTCCACAAATGGTCCCATTGACTTCAGCAGTCCCACTTGTGAAGTAACATGATATCCATCGTCAGCAAAGGGATCAGGATCAGGCCCTTATATTATAAGGTCTTTGGGGCAGGGCCTCAGCATACCTGTTTTGTAAAACTCCTGCTTGTCAGTGGTGCTAAGCAGTACCGAGGAATTAAACTGGTTTAAATATAAGACAGATATGTACAATATCAAAGCAAGGGATGAGCAGAGAAAGATATCAGTGGATACAATTGTGGTAAGGCCTTAGCACAGTGAAATACCAAAAAAAAAAAAAAAAAAAGCATATGTTTTATTCACTATATAAATAGTCCGGTAGGTTTTTGAGACTAGATTGTGTAATCCAAGGGTTAATGTACCAAGCACACATGCCTCAGTAGAAGTAAACAATGTACAGTTGGTTATTAGTGACAGGCTATGAAAATGAACTGGACATTTACATTCCTGCTCATTGAAAGGAGCTCCCTGCTGAACTGTTGTTAGATAAACAAATGCAAGAAATGCTGGTTAAAGCGAGGCAGCACAAACCTGTCAGCACTACTTCTCACTAGGACAGCAGAGAAGGGGCAAGAGTTTTCAGGGTCTCTTGTTTCCACATACTTTTATTATTTATTTACACAGCAAGACAGAGTGTTTTTCCATGTCACTGGAAGGCAGTGTTAGGCTCTGATACTTTCTGATTGCTCACTCCTGATACGTGCCTTTACTCAGGGATTCACCAGCATTTTTGTTCCATGGACCACTCTGTAAGGGTCTGAACACATTCACATCCACTGGTTTCAAAGACTGTTGAGGGTGTTCAACACCTTTTCAGAATTGGTTCCTGAGAGAGATCCTGACATTGACCCCTGTCCTGTCCCCATCACCTATCTCCCCCACACCCCTCTGCACTGTTCAGTTCTCATAATATTTCATCCACGTCAATTGAAAAGGAGCTGCAGATCACATACCATTTCCACTGCTCTAACCTTTCCATTAGTATCCTCTGGGCCTATCTACTAACTGCTGTTTAATGCATTGTTGCCTACAAATCCAGTGCTGGGTAGTTTTCTTTAGGTGATGACATTGCAAACTTCTTTCACATGCAACATATTTGATTCTTTGAGTTCAGGGGTTCTCAAACTTCATTTCACCGCGACCCCCTTCTGACAACAAAAATTATTACATGACCCTGAGAGGGTGGACTGAAGCCTGAGCACTGCCACCCTGGGCAGGTGGGGCAAAGGTAAAGCCTAAGCCCAACGGCTTCAGCCCCATGCAGGGGGCCTGTAACTTGAGCCCCGCCACCCAGAGCTGAAGCCCTCAGGCTTGAGCTCTGGTCCCGGGTGGTGGGGATTGAGCTTTGTCTTCAGCCCTGGGCCCCAGCAAATCTAACGCCAGAGCTAGTGACCCTATTAAAAAGGGGTCACAACCCACTTTGGGGTTCCAACAGTTTGAGAACTGCTGTTCTAGACCATTATAATAGACTACAAGATGGTTATTTTGAGAGAACACAGTTCATAGGTTCTGATTCTTATTACTCAAATAAGAGGCTTCATTGAACCATATTTTGCTTCAGTTTTCTCCTTGGCAGTGGAGCCCAGGAGAGTATGACACCAATGCCCAGCAAAGGAGTGGTGAGGAGCCAAGTGCTGCCATCTCTCTCAAGGAGCCAGAGGGAAGAAACCTAGACTAGAGGAAATAGCTGTGTTGTTAGTGAGCTGGGGAAGACAGTAGGGGGTTCAAGGAACTGGACCACTGGCACAAGGCCTCAGCAAGATGTGTTCTTTGTAGCCAGTAAGTCTCCAGATCCCTGTATATCTTGTGGAACCTGCCAGTTCAGGAGGCTGGACTTGCTGCTTTTTCTGCAAGGAGGCAAGTGAAGGGGTGGGGTGCGGGAAATCCCCAACAGAAGTAAAATTTAGAGGAAACTCTGTACGGGGAATTCTGCACTCCCCCAGCTACCTCCCATGGATATTTCTGCAGGAGAGGGGCAGTTAGGCCCGTCCCTCTGTGGAACAATACATAGGGGGTGCACCTTTGCCGTACAGTAGGATTTTGGTTTTGTCCTTAGGAAGCTTTTTAAATCTTAGTGAACTACAGAAATTGATTTAGCATCCTATAAAACTGATTTATTTTTGTTCTAGTTGCACATTTGCATTACTTTTTTTATTTCAACCACAGTTACTCTGGAATACTCAATATTTAGAAGACAATCCCTTGACCATCCTTGGAATTTTATGCACACATACATTTTTCTAGGATTAAGTCTTTATGCATCAGTGTTATGAAGCGTAGTAGATGCACATAAGGTCAAATCCTAATCCCAAAGAAATCAACTGCAAGATTCCCATAGGTTTGAATGGGGCCAGATTATAGCCTCGACTACAGAGTATTTACAGAATACAGTGTATTTAGAAATAAGCAGTGTAGTTATGCAATATGCCATAGGTCTTTTGTTCATCATCATTTGAATTACAAATTAAAAGCCTTGCCTCAGAAATATGTTGAACAAGTACCTCCTTGTTAATCAGATAATTGTTGTAACTGTTTTATCTTCAATTAGATTCTCTCACTAACAAAAGCTTCTCTTGTTACACATAAGCGTAATAAAGAAAGTAGCACAGTACATAGGAGAGGTTATGGAGGACTCGAAAGATAAAGTCCAGGAGAATCTTCTGGCCAATGGAGGTAGGTGCTGTGAATATGAATGTTTTTATTCATTGATGCTTTCTGTATCTACGTTAGAATTTGAACAAGTAGCATTAAGACATCTATCTTTTTTGTGGGGGAGATGCAGGAAATTCTCTAATACTGTTTTCTAAAACAGATCTTAACCCTGGTTCTACTTCCACTGATGTTAATACAAGCTTTTTCCAGTTTATTTCAGTTTCACTTCCCCTTTCCGTTGTCCAGTGTCCATTTTTCATTTAAGATAGAACTTTTATCAGCCTGGGGAGGGGAATAGAAAAGAAGGTAGGCGTCATTGTCTGACTCTTGACCCCTCATGGGCTGCGTGGTTTTGAAAATGTATGGACCACTGAGCCTTAATTTGTTCTGCTTGACTGTCTGACTGGAATGCTAGTTTGTGACATCAGTTAGCAAAGGCATATATGCCTCTCATTCTCCACTACAATACAGAGAAAGGAGGAACTCTCTGGTAACTACAGCTTTACCTACCTGATATCATAAGTGGACACGTCAGTCTGCCTCAGAGCCAGACCCTTAAAAGTCACTTCATCTAATGGAGACTAAGTGCCAGTTCTGGGCAGCAGGACAGCGGACATTGTATTTGTATAATACAGTAGTCTCAATACTTCAGGGGTAAGCAGTACTTTAAGCAGTTTTCTGTACCAATAAGTTAGAATAATGGTGTTCCTGCTTGATACATAGGGCAAAAATCCTGCTTTATTCTGTACAGGAAGAGAGAGCAGATGAGGGGCTTTTTCCAGGGCATGAACTTGCTACAGTGCTGAAAGTGTTTTGAGATGGTCTCTTGAGGACACAGTGTGTGGCCAGGGTACTAGTCTGCCAATTACAGGGCAGGACCAACTCCAATGCAGCAGTCAGTGGCTGTGTGGTAGCTGGATACACACACATGCTGCTCCTGTTTGGAGTGTGTTCCCTTCAATCTTCCCTGTGCAATTCTGCCCTAGCCAGCAGCATTTGTACTCCATAGAGTGCTCTTCATTCTCAAAGCACTTTACAAATATTACAATGACCACTCCTCATTGTACCTCTGCAGGAAACATCATTCACATTTTACAGAAGGGGAAATTAAGGTCACAGGCCATGCCCAAGGCCACAGGGAGAGTCTATGCCAAAACTGGAATTAATGTTTAAGAGCTTCTAGCTCCCAGTCTTGTGCTCATATCATTAGCCTATGAGTGTCTCAGCTGTTTAGAAATGTCTGTTCTCCTCATGTTTTCTTAGGCTACCACAGACCTGTAGAGAGAAATCCTTAGAGACCAGAGGAATACCTTGGCAGTCATACTCTGTGTGTTCCAATTTTAAACAAGTAGTTTAGCGTTGACTGTTTGCACTGTTTTCTTTCCAAACCCTGTAGGAACAGTGTTGGGGTTTCTCTTTTAGAAAAGCTCCTCCTGCATATAATAAATCTGCATCTGATGAGTCGAACTCTGACAGTTTAATAATCCCACTTATTATGTTTCAGGACTGAAGAATAAAATGAAGTGTCTAAACAGTATGTTGAGTATTGATTGTTGCTGTGTTTTTACAAGCATGCACTTGAGTGTGTTAATGCAAATGATGGGTCTCTCAGTCTGGTTGTAGGGATACAGTGATCAGGTTACGAGGGATTTCTCAAGTAACAACCTCATAGCTCGATCACGATATCCCTATGACTTAGATAACAACAGGTTTAACCCATTGTCTTCTTTTATTTCCTCATTTTGCCCTTTTCCTCTCCTCTTCTAACAGCTCTGCATGCACAACAGACAAATGTGGGAATGAGTTGGCTGTGCAATATTTGTTACAAACGTTTAAGTTCTGATGATTAAGATAATTCATTTCTTTCTTAAACTCAGGCTAGGAGTACTTCAGCCTTTCAAAGACTATTGCGTCTTGCAAAATGGAGTCAGATTTTTGTACACTAAAGAGTTCTCCTTATACATTAGGATGTCATGCATAGACGCCAGCTAACTAATCCTTTTTACACCATCTGAGATAAATATTATCCCCACTTCACAGTGGAAGAAACGGACACCCCAAAATTAAAGACTTGCCCAAGGCCACAGAGCAAGTCAGCATCAATACTATAACACTTGAGCTCCTGCTTCCTACTCCCATTTTCAGCCCACTCGACCATACTGGGTCAAATTCTCTCTTCAGTTACACCCATGCAATCCCATTGATTTCAGCTGGATCATGTGTGTGATTGACGGAAATATGGCCCAGACTTTCTGAATTCAGAGAGTTTAAGGCCAGAAGGGGCCACCAGATCATCTAGTCTGATTTCCTGTAAATCATAGGTGACAAAACACCATCCAGCCATCTCCACACCAACCCAGAATGAAACCGAGGTATTTCAGCCCTCAGGAGACTAAACTATCAAAATGGCATGTGTGTCTACATGACAGTGTCTTGTCTACATTCATGCGGGGAGGGCTGGGAATAGCACAACACATTGCCTTTTTAGTTTAGCCAACAGACATATGCAGAGGTCATTAGGGCAGGAGCCAGTTAGTGTTGGGCAGGTGGGGTACACCTTTTATAAAAAGCAAAATGAATATGCTACCAGGAACACTAGCCCATCACAACAGCAAGAAATGCCTTCTTGCGGCATAATTATACGAACTTCAAAAGCTAGGGAGTGAAAATAAAGCTTTTCCAAAGGTGTAGGCCCAAATCTGCTGTCATTTATAGCAACATTGATTCAAGGTGACTTGAAATTCAGTGGAGTTATGCCAGCTTTACAAATTATGTTCTATAGTAGAAGGAGATCAAAACTCATAGGAACAGCAAGAGGGGATAAAACAGGGGTGGAAATACATATACATTTTGAAGAATTAAACAGTGTGGAATAAAATTATTACAGCTGAGTGACTAATTCACAGCCAATAATTTCCTTGAAGGATTTATCTTATAGCCTGTCTTTTGGCTCTTGGAGTGCCAACAGCAGCTGGATTGTAAGCACTTCAGGGCAGGAAATGTCTCTTTTCTTTGTTTGTACATTGTACCCAGCACAATGGAGCCCCTAATTCCAGGTCAGACCTCAGGTGCTACCATAATATAAATATTTACTACTACTAGCAGTGATTTTCCTCAAGGATTTTTAGTATTTGAATTAATGCAATTTTTTGAGGATCTTTCTCTTATCTTTGGATTGATTCTTTACAGTTTTCTGTAAATATCTGGTATTTGGTATTGAAAGTTTGTGATGGTATTGATATTCTGTTTACTTCCTAGGTGGATAAATGTAATTCATGATCAGGAGGAGGGCCTTGCAGAAGCTCTGGGGCTTTGAATCTCAGGGATGAATAGCAGCTTAATCAGTTTTAGAAGGGGTAATGTGTGGCCCATAAGAGGAAACAAAGGCTTGCCTGGAGTGCCATTTCTACTACAATTAGCATACTACAGGGACAGAGCATTGATTGCCTGGGACACACAAAAGCAGTGTGTGCTGTCCCAGCTGCAAAGGTGTGGTAGATTGTTCGGCTCATTTAGTTGCTCCAGTGCTAGCTCTGGTGAGGGGTTTGGGGAATAGTGTGTCCCTGTTGTGTCAAGCAGCGTCCCATCTCAAATTATCCCAGCTCCAAGTACTGTTGCACAACAACTTTGGAAAGACTTAAAGGTCACTTTGGAAGCACTAGTGTGAGTGAAATGCAGACACAAAGAGGGCATAAAAAGGGTCAGAGTGACTGTGAAGTTTGAACAAATGCTTGTGGAAGCTTGTGTAGAATTTGCTACATCTATTTACTATCCAAACTAGGCTGATTGACACCGTCAGATCATTCACAGACTATGTGGGTGACAACCAGTGCTCATCTCTTTCTTCTGACCAATAGTATCAAGCTGGATATACATGAATTTAGCACTCCAGATTTTCTCTCCTGCTGCTCAAATGCCGACTTTCTTCCAAACGCTCTTGACTGGCTAACAGACTTGCAGGTTTACAGTAACCAGCTTTCATTGGCGTTGTACCTGCTCTAAGATGATTTTGAAGTCAGTTAACCCAGTGAGGAAAAGTCACACAGAGTGTTCACTTCTGCTGCCACAGAGAGACCCTTGAGGCTATTTTATCATACTCCATAGCATATGGCTGGAACCCATAAGCTACAATAATTAGAGCATGCATTTCCTCAGGAAGGCAATTCAGTTTGTGTGCATGTTACCTGACCTCCTCTAGGAAAGCTGTCAGAAAAGAGTTTTAAGAGGCATCTGAATGTGGGCAGGAAGGTGCTTTGGTGAATAGGTATTGGGGGAAGGGCATTCCAGACATAAAAAAGAAGCAGAAAAGGGGGATCCTTGGCATCACTGGCAGGTTCAGAGATGATGGAGCAGCAGAGAACACAGAAGGAGGCCAGGTTAGATATCTGGGCAGGGACCATGTGATGTAGCGTGCCCAAGGTAAAGAGAACTCTGAATTTAATGTTTTGAGTGTTTTGGCTTGTTTGCCCCAGGGAGGGGGGTGGTAAAGTCTTCTTGGAACTTCTGTCTTCCATGTGTTTTCATGAGCGATTGCCACATCATTAGTTGCAAGTAGCTCCATGTTGTATTCAGGCACACCTTGCCTAGAAACCAGGTTTCAGTTAGGTTTGTCACCTATAAAGCATTACTTTTCACTATGCACATGAAAGAAACAAACTCTGAAGTGACTGTAACAGACATCTTACCTCTGCAGCACAGAGGTGCATCCACTACCTCACTTTCCCTCCAGCTGCTAGGCTGATTTGGCATGTTGGCAATTTGGCCCTTCACCTTCTCAACTAAATCTCTGTCACAGTGAGCAGAAGGGAGCCTTGTATAGTCATGCCCCTTTTCCCAATAGGCCTTGTTGTCGGCTGTAGTCATATGATCCTTCTGGGGAACTACAGGGTCCCAGAATGCCTGTCCTCAAAGGCCAGAACTTGGAGTAGGGATGGGCTGGACCCCTTGCCTTTCCACCTTGTAACACCCACATAAGTGCAGCCTGCCTCCACACAAAGCATGCAATATAATAAACATTAATGTGCTCTTAACAGGCAAAATCCTCAACCCTGCGAACAGGCCGGGTTAAGGTTATGAGGGGCCAAAGGCTAATGGGAGGGAAGGGCCTAAGTATGAATTACATATTGCAAAAAAATTATGAAGTCATCAAACGTTTATCTACACACATATTTATATATTATTTATTTCTGTAAAATTAACAAGTTTATTTTACTCTCATTACACTCAATTCTTCAAACAGATACTTCTGAGTAAGAGGTAGCATGGGGGACGCTATACTGTCCTTTTCTTAGGCCTCCTTCCTCCGAGGTAGTGGGGGGCTCATCTGGAAAACTGCAGCATTCCCATCCTGCTCACCTCTTTCAACCTGGTGCTTCTACTCTCAGCTGTCCACATGGCACAGTGCAAAGCCAAGCCCTGAAGGTGTTTCCCCCAAGCATGGACTCTACACCACACACCTTGTCTCACTCTGATTGCAGTCTAGGATGCAGCCAGCTTTTATTATGCATAAAAAAAACCACGCAGGTGTAAAATCCACTGAGTAGAGGAAGTAGTCGTGGGGAAATTACATTGGGTGGCATTGTATTTTAGGCTGTCTTGCTCTGAAAACTGCCTCCCAATGTTGCACTGGCTGAGGACAATGAATTACTGTTTTCACATTGAACCCAAATATTATTTGTGGGATGATACCAGTTTGTGGGCCTTTCCCCTGACTCACAGCCTCCTGCAGGCACCTATCTGTTCCCTGTAGGTCTCACTCCCCAGGTCCTCTGCTGGCCTGCTGGGGCCTTTCTCCAATATATGAACTTCGAGCTTCCTAGCCTACAGGGTTACAGTCCCAGACCTGCTGCCTGGATACTGAAGAGAGCCTTTGTCTTCCTTCTTGTCTCCAGCCTCCTCCCTCAACTCAGGCTGCCCATTATATTCCAGCAGGTCCAACTCTGAGGCCCAGTCTTCTACCATGTGATCACAGGACTTATTCCCTTCTGTTGGGAAGGCAGGCTGAGCCTGGCACAGGGTGCAGCCAAGCCCCAGCTCTCTTAAAGGGCCAGCTCACCCCATGACAGTCCTACAATAATTTCTAAGGGTTGCCTGAACTTTTGATGGGACACGGTAGAATTTTAATGTAGCATCATGGTCTTGTCACATCATGACACAACCTGAGGACATGTGAGCTTATCACATCGGACAACCTTGCATAAAGACAGCCCTACACTGACGTAACATCAGTGTACAACTTTTCTGGGTTGACTTATGCAAAAAATTGCCTGTTTCATAACAGCATTTGACATATTGATGAGCAAAAACATTCATTTGGTTTTGTAATGTCTACTCAACCTTTGATGGTACCGGACACTAACGATCACTGTTTTCCAAGAGGTGCATCATGGCAAGAATCCTTTTTGCTAGCTGGGAGTCACTGGTGAATTTCTGCCCCATCACAGGAAGGAGTAGAGGCTCCCATTTCTCAGTTTCAGAGTGACTCATTCATGGGCTGACTTTGGGTCCTGTGATTGATTTATTCTTTCGTAGAAACACTCTTGCACAGCTTTGCTTCCATTAGTCTGGGAATTCTGAGTTTATGCTTGCACTGGTACACTGTCAAAGCCAAATCAGGAGTTTCTTGCTCAGTTTTGACTCACTCCTTATTCAGGTTTGACTTCAGGAGGAGTCTGACAGAATCAAAACTGAGTAACAGTATCAGCTGTATCAGTAGCAAATTGGGTGAAATACTTCTCTCAATACAATTCCATTAATTCCAGTGTTTGCCCCAATGATAGCTCCTACTGATATGATTATAAACTTCAGCCACACTTTAATAATCAAAACTGAGGTGTGTTTCATGAGCATATTTGCCTCAAATGAGAATGACTGCAAAATCTGATACCGTTGAATATCTTTTTGTCCAGAACAGGTACAGCTAATTTTATAGTGACTCTAGTTTGGTGATAGATACTAATGCCCCGATCCTCAAAAATATTTTCCACTGGAAGTTAGGCGTTCGAATATTGTTGAGGATCTGGGTCTAATTGATTGGGAACAATTTACCTCAGTGAGGACGTGTGACTTGATTATTAATTAGTTGGGCCTGTGCTACAAAGTTTAATTCTGGATCTGAACTTTTTCCAAGTTTGGGGAAAGCGGGGGCGGCAGGGGAGGATCTTGAGGGTTTTTTAGAGTTGTGGTTCTGGTTTGTGAAGTTCCGATCTGGTGCGGAACTCTGGGGTCATTCAGACGTGGGATTCTGGGTGAGCCCCTCTCTAATGTTAACGAAAGGTATGGCTAGTGAAGCAAGTGAATAGCTCCCAAAGTTGTATTTTACTTTCAGGTTTAGAACATAGTGTAGTGGATTTCTCAGCTTGCTTGTTTCATACATATATTTGTATCTTTTCAGTTGACCTAATTAGTTACCTGACCCGGTTTGAGTGGGACATGGCCAAATATCCCATAAAGCAGCCACTGAAGAATATTTCAGAAGCATTAGCAAAGGTAAATCGTACTCACCGGCTTCTAAAAAGGCATCCAAATGGGAGTATCATGCTGTTGCAGTTCTCAGGGCTAGTATCAGTGTCTGATCCTTCCCCTATCAGAGTCAATGGAGTTTTGCCATTGAGTTGAGTAGGAGCAGAAGCAGACCCTGTGTACTGAAATAGTCAGTGTGATTTTTTTCATTATGAAATAATGCTGGTGAAATCTACTCAGAATAATATATGGTGAAACCTACTCATGTCACAGGAGGATGACAATGTGCCTTAACAGCTCTTCCTGTAGGGTTGCCAACTTTCTAATCACACAAAACCAAACACCCCTGCCCCGCCCCTTCTCTGAGGCCCCCTCCTTCCCTAACTCTTCCCCACCTTCACTCACTTTCCCCAGGCTGGGGTAGGGGGTTGGGGTGTGGGAGGGGGTATGGGCTCTGGGCTGGGGGTGCAGGCTTTGGGGTGGAGCTGGGGATGAGAGGTTTGGGCCACAGAAGGGGCTCCGGGCTGGGCCAGGGTGTTGGGGTGTAGGGGAGGTGAGGGCCCCGGCTGGGGGTGTGGGCTCTGGGGTGGGGCAGGGATGAGGGGTTTGGGGTGCAGGAGGGGGCTCCAGGCTGGGCCAGGGGTTGGAGTGTGGGCTGGGGCAGGGGATTGGGGTACGAGGGGAGGGGGGGGGGTTCCTGGCCACGCTTACCATGGCTCCAAGGAATCGGCTGCCAGGGTCCCTTTTTGACTGCATGTTCCGGTCAAAAACCGGATGCCTGGCAACCCCATCTTCCTAGAATATTTTATATAAGCTTCCTACTGCTTTAATCTCCTTTATTATAATACTTCTGTTATTATTATATATTGCAATGTTGTTGTCCATATGGAAAATACTGTATTTTTTTTCTACAGTATTCATGGCTTTACATTAAATCAAAATACATCGCAGGATGGATGAATTATTTACACTGTAAACTTCTTGGGGCAGGAGCCATCTGCTATTTTATATTACTATACTGCCTAGCACAATAGGGCCCAGATCCTGGTTGAGGCCTAATGCATTGGATATAATGGAAGGGAGGTGAAATGGAGAGAGCATGGAAACAATGAATTCTGTTTACAACCACTTTTCCTATAGTTATTTTCTTAAACCCAGGTGAAGCTACCTCCTTGCAAGTGTAACACCCTTCATTAACAAACATGCCATCTGATAACTCTCTTACTTGTGCTGGCGGATGCACTGAAAATGTAATGAAAATGTACCTGTAATGAATTTAGCATTTGGTCCAGCTCCATGCATTGTGCTACTTATTTTACAGCACTGTTGACTTTGTAAACATAAATGCAGTCAGTTTACATCAGTTGCATTTTTGCTTTTGTATTTAGCAAATCACACAAATAGAAACAGACCTGAAGTCCCGAACAGCAGCGTACAACAACATTAAAGGAAATTTGCAAAGCCTGGAAAGAAAAACTGTGTATGTACAGTATGTGCCTGTGTATGCTGAGTGTTTGTGCCTGTGTGTTGTTTGTATGTATGTACTTTCCTGCCCACTTTATAAAAGTGTGCATGTTCTGACAGGAATGAGTATCGGGAGTAATTGTCAGAAGTGCTGAGCGCCCACAGATCCCCATTAAGTGAGAATGGGGATGTCCAGTACCTCTTAAAGTCAGACCAATAGATTCCTTCTATTTGCTTCGGCTAAAGTTCATAACTCTTATCTATAGAGGCAATGTGACTGACTTGCTTTGTAATGCGTCAAAACCTAATATCATTGCATTTGTTCTGAGCATATTGCAGAGTATCAGCAATAAGAGATGGGGACGTTCTACTAAGTCAACCAGTGCAATCCCATGCAATGCAGATTGTATCCTATACTTGGTTATAGAAGTCACATGCAATTGTGCTTCCATTATTTCCCCTGGGAGACCATTACACTGCTGTCTGCATCTCACTGATGATCAGCCTTCCCATTCTTAATTTCATCCTATTACTCATAGCTACCCCCTCTTGCTTTTGTAAAGGTTCTCTTTCCTCTCTTCACTGGGTTAAATAAGTTCACTCTTTAAACATGTTGAGACTATTATAAATATAGGGTATGTTCCCTTGATTCACTACTTTTGTAATTTTCCTTAAACAAACAATGAGATTTGGCTGGCAAGCTCCATTCTTTTTAAATTCAAGTCTGCTTTTATCATCTCCCCACTTCCAATGGGAGTTAGAGAATCCTAGGTAAGGATGAATCCTAGGTGAATTGTAAGCAACCCATTTGAGAAGAAAACATCTGTAAACAGAACTTTTGGCGCATCTTAGAGAGTGCCAGGCAAACCCACTGTCAGTGCCAACACAAGTCTCAATGCTAACGTGAGCTTGCCTTTCCTGTGCAGGTTCTCTAGTTCCATAAACAGCCTCACAGCTGCCACTCCACACCGCTGGGACTGTTCCCAGGGAGCTGAACTGTACCAATGAAAGTTACCCAGGCCCTGTGGGAGGGGAAGTAGGGCTCCAGGAATGGAGAAGAGTGCCACATGCAATGTAGCTTAGCACTTTGGAGAATGGTTAGGATGAGAAGTAGCCAGGCATTTTTCATCTGAGTGGGTTTTTTTGTTTGTTTGTTTGATTTCTGTCAAAACCAAAATGTTATCAGGAACTGGTCTGTTTCAATGCATTTTTTCGACGCAAAACATTTTTGAAAAAAAGGTTTTGAAATTGTTGAAATGTTTCATTTTGGCGTGTTTGAACAATTCCGCTTTTCTGTTTGAAATGCCCTTTTGTTTTGAAATGTAAGCTAATTATAGTAAAATAGAACACAGTCAAAGTCTTTTGGAGCTTCAGTTCACAAAAATTTGAGATTTTTGACTTTTTATCCAGATTTAGGATGTGAAAATTTTTCAAAATCTCAAAATTTTTGCCAGAAAGAGAAAAACTGTTTCCTGCCTAGCTCTATTTAGGACGCATCCCCCTGTCCCCCCTTGCAGCAAACCGGTGGATTTGCATCTTCGCTCCCCCAACACAATCTTAATTGTTTGTGGCATAGGCTGGCAGGGTTACTCTGTCTCTCCTTTTGGGTCTGCATTCTTTACTCCCTTCATCCCTCTCTCCTTCCCCCCCTTGTGCTTTTGCTTTTTGTTTTATATTCATGTTTGTTCACTTGAGTTTTGCTGTGCTCCCTGGGTCTTTCCTCCCAGCCCCGACTCAGCAGAAGAGCACTTGCTGCATGGGACAGAAGATACCCATGGGTGGCTAAGTGGAGCTGGGACAGATGCTCCCAGACTAGCTGTCCCCTCTCCAATTCCTCAGAGGGATTGACCTCCAGTATGGGAAAGACAAGGCGAGAAGTAACATGACTGTGGTGGTTCTGTTTCCAGTTATATATTGAGCTGTAATAAGAGATGAGGCAAAAATATGAAGAACCTTAATGAAGGGTATAGTGAAAGCTTCAGTTCTACTCACCATCACAGACTCAGGGGCATGGAGGGTGTCTTTCTATACAGTATGTCCTGGCAATGCGGAAGGGCTGAAGGGCTTCTCTACACAAAACTTATACTGCTTTAACTAGACTCAGTTAACGTGGTACAACACTGCTAGTGTGGGCATGGTGGTACCGGGGTAATAAATATTCCCATATGAGAAGGGGAATAAACTAAACTGATATAAGGCAACTTGATATTGGTATAACTGAGTCCACACTAGGAGTTGTACTGGCATAACTCGTGTAAGAAATCTCACCCCCTTACCAAAATAGATATACTAGTACAAAACCTGTGTGTAGGCGAGGCCTTTAGACATGTCAGATCTGGAATGTGCATTCCTCAGTACGTAACACTACTTCGCAGTTAGCTGTATAGCACTTGACATTTCCCAAGTGCTGTAGTCACCTGTATATGCTCCAGTCATGATTCTTTTTTTCTGATTTGTTTTATTTTAGGGGAAGTCTGTTAACTCGTACTTTAGCTGATATAGTGAACAAAGAAGACTTTGTGCTGAATTCAGAATATCTCATCACTCTTCTCGTTGTAGTTCCAAAGTAAGATAATCTCATGTCTTCCCTTTCGGGGAAGGAGGGAGAGAGACAGAGTGCAAGTGTGTGTGGTTTCCTTTTAAGAGGGAGGGAGGGAGGCAGTTATGAAAGACAGGGTCAGAGTCACAAAGTTTGGATATAGGGTTTTGGTTTGGGCCCATCTCTAAGGGTATGTCTGCATGACAGCAGCTCAGCTGTGCTGCTGCTGTGTTGCACTGTAGCTACATAGTGTAGACACTTCCTACATTAACGGAAAAGGGTTTTTTTCCCCATCCATGTAGTTAATCCACTTTTTTCTGAGAGGTAGTAACTAGGTCAATGTAAGAATTCTTCCATCGACCTAACCACATCTACACTGGGGGTTAGGTTGATGTAATTACATTGTTCAGGATGTGAAATTTTTCACATGAAGCTAGGTCAGTCTAATTTTTGAGTGTAGACAAGGTCTAAGATACATCTAGGAACTACATAAACGTGCAATGCACATGTCACAAGTCATGCCAACTGAGAGCCCATTAAACCTTTATACCAACCCCCATCATCATGGTTTCTTTAATGACACATTGTACAGAAAAGTTATTTTAAGAAACTTTTTGAGAGTTTAAAATACTTTTATTGGGACTATTTAAAAAAACAACCCTGTACCTGTAAAGCTGTGTGTGACACTTTGGGGTTTCCCCCAGACAGTATGGGGTTGTGTCACCATCTGCCCTGTAAACCTAACCGCTTCTGTGTTGGCTCAGAGCCCTGGTCCCAGCAGCCTGCTCGCAGCACCATGGCCTCCGCCTGGCTTCCACCAGCCTGATTACTCCTTGCAGGGTGACCCAAGCAGCACTTCCAGTCCTGGGTCTCCTCAAAACCATCTCCTCTGCAGTGCTCAGCCCCTCTCACTGTAGCACTCCGTTTGCTGTTCCTTTAAAGAAACAGTGCCCAGCACCAGCTATTAGTTTGGCTGAGGCTTTTACCCCGCATTTGGAAATAATCCACTGAGACGGGTGTGTAATAAAACAAGATCAAGTTTGTTAACAAAGCACATGCAGCAGTATTATAGCTATGTCAGTCCCAGGTTATTAGATAGCCCAGGTGGGTGAGGTAATATCTTTTATTGGACTAACTTCTGGTGGTGAGAGAGACAAGCTTTTGAGCCACACGAGCTCTCGAAAGCTTGTGTCTCTCACCAACAGAAGTTGGTCCAATAAAACTATTACCTCACCCACCTTGGTTCTTTAACAAATAAGAGACATTTAAGCAATCCCAAGTAGAAGGCATTGAGATAGGAATGGTTACAAACAAACAAAAGTAAAAGTATGCCTCTAAGACTAAAACCTAACTTAATGAACTAGTTTTCTCGCCATGGTCATTCTTCCAGCATGGCTGGCCAGTTCTTAACCAGGAGCCAAGAGAGAGCTCAAAGCACTCTGTTCCTTTGTCTCAGCAGGAGAAGGATGCCAGAATGGCTCTCTCTTTGCTTATATCCTCAAATTTTATCTTTCTTTTCAAAGTTAGGAAGCCTTCCTGGGGGGCTCAGCTTGGTATGTCCAGCAAGGAGCTGACACCATCTTAATATTTGCAGTCTCCTCCCACTGTCATGACAATTAAGTGGTTATCTCCCCCACTCGCTAGGTTGGTGGCTTTGTTCAAACTCGCTAGTTTGGTGGCTTTCTGCTCTGTAAATGCATTTCCATGGTCTCTCCTTGCTCAATTTACACTGGTGATATATTCAAGCCAGCTGGAAGCACATTCCTTAGTCTAGGGCTGGGTGCCTTAAGCCCTGCCTGCCAAGCGCAGTTGAAGAACATAGTTCCAGCACACATTTATAATTCTTTATCTGCTAACTGCACATACCCTGTGCAAGCATACTAATTGATCAGTGAGTTAGCTTTCCAGTGATATATTGCAAGACACCTTTTAAATAAACATGACAGTGGGTGGTGGGTGTACAGGCCAGCTGAGACTCAGTGCTTCATCTGGGAGCCCCTTGCCCTCTGGCTTTAGGATGCTCTTAGTGGCACATTAAGTGCATCTTTTTACCATGCTGCCAACTGGCCAAGGCTCAAAGGGAGGGGGAAAAGTCATTCTAAAAATACCTTGTCTAAACATCAAAATGTCACTGTGTATAGTCTGTTATCTCAGGCCCTTCCAGGGTGGGCTAGGAGTAAGTGTTGGGTCCCTTTGGGAAGCTGGGAATCTCCCCTCTCCCATGGGATAAAGCTGCTGCTTCTAGACCTTCAAGGCTGTACGATGCCAGATTTTAAAGTTGTGCTATTTTGATATCTAGAAAAACCATCACTGGAAACCTTGGTCATGCTGGGCCTCCAGCTAGAATAACTGGATGGAGGAAGTGGGGAGGAATGCCACATGTGAGGGGATGAGGAAATGTGTGCTGGCAGGCTGATTTCTTATTCATTTATTTATTTAATGGCTGCAGTTTGAAACAGCTCTAGAGTTTGGAATGTTAGAATAAATCCTGGTGAAAGAGCTTCATGGGCAGGTGATGTGGTAATAGACTTTTGATAAGTTAATTTATAATATGCCCTGTGCAGCCTGGCATTGGCTATCACATACCCATGTATATACTTCGTAAAAATGCTTGCGCTTTTCTGTTACTTAATGCACTTTGTTTTGTGTTGCCAACAGATCAAACTATGCACAATGGCAAAAAACATATGAATCCCTCTCCAATATGGTAGTGCCTCGATCCACAAAGTGAGTGACATTCCTGAACTAGCTCCCCTGTTTGCTCCTGAGATCTCTGTGCTGTTTTCATCTTAATCCTTTGAAGTCCCTGGCTTGCAGAGGGAATAGTGCATGTAACAGAAGAGCTCCATGAGACTGTATGGAGCGACACTATCCTCTCAATCTCATTGTTGCTACTTCAATCCCTGATTAAAATGGAAGCTGCTTGGTTGTGGGAAAGTACAGATGAATGAAAATGCTTATGTGAGCTATTTTACAATAACCTTGCTTTTCTTTTGAAATGTCTAGTGATTCAGGTCTCCCTCCTTTTACTTTGACACCTGACTACTCAACAAACCATTTATTTTGCCCGCTATAGTTATGAAAATAGAGGAACACGTTGTTACAATAATATGGGTCAAGTTCTGTCCTGATGTAAATAGGCACGTCATTAAAGCCAGTGGAGTTACAGACACTTACACAAGTGCTGCCATTTAACTGTTTCCTGATTGGGGATGGGTTAATTCAGCTTCCAAGATGTCTCTTGTAGCAGGAAAAGCCTAGTTAACCCTTACCCTGTTGGACTTACCAGGAAGTAAAAGTTCCAGTGGATAGCCAACAGCAGGAAAGTGTAGATCATGGAAGAAGAGAAGGTCCAATCCAGAGATGAAAGGCTTGGAGATGGAAGATCAGGAGGGAAGGAACCAATGGGAGCAGGAGAAAGTGGAGGAGGGCAAGTTAGGGAGTGGGCAGGAAGGGGGATTGTCTGCTACTTCCTGTCTCAAAAATATAGGTGGACAGAAAGGAAGAAGAGGGGCAAACAGGAGCCAGAAAGAAGGAACAATAGGAGAGAAGCAAGCAGACACAGACACCCACCTGACTGGCAGGGTTCAGAAGCTTGGTCATAGGGGGCCTAGAACTGAAAGCCCAGTCCTGCTCCAGCAGAAATCAATGAACATTTTGCCGTTGCTTTCAGTAGCAGCAGACCTAAAAAAGTTCATGCTATCATTCAGTTTTGTAAATGGAAAAGAGAATTGCAACAGAAACCAGGTAATCAAAGCACAGGGCATCCTCTACGCTTGGTCACTGCAGTGCATTTCCTTTCTGCAGAATGATTGCTGAGGATGCGGAGGGAGGACTCTTCACTGTGACACTGTTTAGAAAAGTGATGGATGATTTCAAAGCCAAAGCGAGAGAAAACAGGTACTGTAGTTACTGAATAGCTCCTGCAGAGTGGGCCAGCCTCACGTGGTTGCTCAGGGTGGGGAGAGGATGCAGGGACCCCCTGCCCTGCATGAAGCAGGAGCCAAGCACAACCAGAGCCTTTACACTTCTCTAAGTGCAAGGACTGCTCACGTCTCTTGCTGCTGCTGGCTCTAGATTCACTGAGAGCAGGGAAGCCCAGCAGGGTCTGTCCTCTGTGGGGGTGAATGTACGCGGCATTCTCCAGGAGTGGCACAGCAGCTGTCCACAACCGCCGCTCCTGGTGCTGTCCGACCTGCTTGCCTAAGGCACAATGTCTCTGGGAGAATAACTCCTGCTATGCTGAAGTGACTCCACATTTCTCTGGGGTAACAGCACCATTCAGCATGCTGTATAGTATTGGCTGGCAATTTAGAAATGCGTATTATTCCAGAAGCGTATGACAGATGACCAGGCACGTTACATGAGTGGCAGCTATTACCAGCCAATATATTTGTTTTAAGGTTCATGGTCCGAGAATTTTATTTTGATGAGAAAGAACTGAAATGTGAAAAGGAAGAAATGATTAAATTAGCTTCTGATAAGAAACAACAATATGTAAGTAACAAGTAACGCTTTGATTTGACCTTCCAGTGACTGATTTGGCCCTCATCACTGTAGTATCTCACGAGCTCACAATCATAAATGGATTTTTAGCTCACAGCGTCCCTGTAGGGTAGACAAATCTCTTTTATACAGGGGGAAAACTGAGGCACAGGGTCAAGTCAGTGACTTGCCCAAGGTCACTCAAGCTTGTGGACGAGCCTGGAACCCTGTTTTAGTGCCCCATCCACTAAATCATCCTTCCTACCCTACAGGCCCCCAATCATAAATGTGGATGGTTCATAATTAGCACCAGTATCACTACTTCCAAAGCAAGGTGAGAAACAGCAATGTTACTCTGTTTATTGCCATAGGGGCCACTACTGCGCTGGCTGAAAGTAAACTTCAGTGAAGCATTTGTGGCTTGGATTCACGTAAAAGCCCTGAGAGTTTTTGTTGAATCTGTCCTGAGGTAAGTGGGCAAATATGCAGAAGTTAAAACGAGCGGTTTATTTTCCTATAGCAGTGTTCAGACAACTTTAGAGGGAAAGACTCACCACTTTAGAGTTAGGAATTGCTAGAGCCACCAGCACATGGAAAATTTAGATGACTGAGAGGAACAGCACTGTTACCTGAAGGAGGCAAAAGGGTGAAAGTAACTATTCAAGTGTATTTACAGGCTACAGTGGGGACAGAACATGTTGTTTAATCGACTTTAGACTTCACAAGGGTGCTCCCATGCACTGTGATCAGGTGATGAGACAGCACAAGGGAAAGACATTCTGTACTGGTGGAGAGGAGTGAGCTGGTGAAGACAGGCTGACAGGAGTTTGGAGAGAGAGGAGGAAGAGTTCCCAGAGAGTTTTGAAAGGAATGCACTGTACCAAGAGCAAAAAGTGTACGTCTGTGTATTTAAAGGTATGGCCTACCCGTGAATTTCCAGGCAATGCTGCTGCAGCCCAGCAAGAAGTCTGTAAAACGCCTCAGAGATGTTCTAAATGCAGTCTTCAAACACCTGGACGAAGTAGCAGCAGCAAGTATATTGGATGTATGTGTTCAGGCTACTGCATGAGAGACTATGGCCATTAGTTCTGAACTAGACTATAGTTGCAAGACTTTGTATCAATTTAATTAGAACCAGTGCTCAGGAAGCAGATCACATAGGCCTAAACCCTGGAGCATGAGGTGCTATCTCAAGGGGCTAGGAGATCTAGTGTGGGAGGCCTAATGGGATGTTTCATACACCTCCCTCTGAAACATCTGGCCACCATCAAATGTCGGATCCAGGGTGGCAATTCCTGTGACCAAAAAGCCCCCTGGTTTCTCCCCATCCTCTATGTTGGCTATTCCTAAGCAATATTTAAAAAAACCTCACTTTATTCTAATGGAGGTGAGCACAATCCCATAATAGGGAGCAATTTACAGACAAGTGGCTAGTAGGTATCCACCCTAGAGGGTGGAGGTGGTGAAGAATTAGTTTTGAACAATTAAAAAAATTAATTTATAAATACTTCAAAAAGAATCCACAGTCAGAACTGAGCATAACTTCTCAGACAGAAAGCTTTGATTAAAGCAAATGTAAGAGTATGTTCTGTTTACTGACAGGGATGTAAAAACACAAGTGATCGTATCTCAGAATAGAGTTTATTTCTAGCACCTAAGTTACTTTGTCTCCTTTTGCAGATGAGCATGGACATTCCTGGTTTACAACTGAGCAATCAAGAATACTATCCTTATGTCTATTTCAAGATCGACCTCAGTCTTCTTGATTACAGTTAAGAATTAAAAAAAAAAATTTTTAAACAAAAAATCAAGCTTGACTTACTCATGTGCAAGTCCCCAGTGTCCCAGTAGAGTTATGCTCTTCAGCCATTAACAGTCAAATTAAAATGCAGGCACCTACTTAGCTGGATAATTTTATAAGAATTCTTTTGCATCTGTAGCACAGTAATTTAAAGTGGTCAATCTACTCCACTTTGAAAGAAAAGTGTTTTACTATTTTATAGTCTCTTCACTTTGTATGGTTAGAAACATGCTTCACAAGCAGGTAGTTTTTATTTATTTATTTAGTAAGTTACAAAGAGGGGATCATCATTTTTACTGGAATTTAAAATAAAATCAAAAGTTAAAGTAGTCTGGTGGGTAGTGGGTTAACTAGCAATGTACAATCAGGTCTTTGTAACAGATTTCTTACTAATCCAACAGAAAGGGAGGAAATCTTGCTCTTAACCTTAAAACCAGATGGAATAAAATTTTCAAAGGCTCCAAGTGCCTAAGTCACTTTTGAAAACACAACTTTAGAGCCCAAGGGCTTGTCTACACTTCAAATGCAGCAGCACAGCTATTCCGATGCAGCTGTGCCATTGCAGCACTAAGCGGAGATGCAACCTCTGTTGACAGGAGAGCTTCCCCCGCTGGTGTAGGTACTCCACCTGCCTGGGAAGCAGATGTGTCGGTGGGAGACGCTGTCCCGTAAACCTCGTGCTGTCTGCAGTAGGAGTCACAGAGGCACTTTAAAAAATTTTATCCCAGATCCTTTAGTTAGAATTTAATCATTACTGAAAGCCAGCATGAATCATCATCCATAGCTGGTACAGTCCATCACCTTGTCAGTGTGAAAGACTCTCTAAAGACAATATTGGACTGGGGGTAGATTTGTAAAATTACTATTGTGAAAAGGAGCTTTCAGCTGTGCCGTCTCCCTCTCTTACACACAGGTCAGTCCCACGTACAGTAACTCTGCTAGACATTGATACAAGAGGGGGCCAGCCGCAGAATAATTTATTTAGTACCTTTCGCCTTCAGTTTTTATAATATTGATTTTACAAACAGCAGTAATTATACCAAACACCAAAGTGTAACCACCCCTGGGGTGAAACAGTAAGTATTTTAACAGTGTAAGTTGGGAAGCAAAGAACACCAGATCCAATGGAAAATGCAGGGGACATTTAAGAAGGCAGAATATAATCACCCAAGTTGGAATTGGGCCAGGATGCTGGACATAACACCTGGATTCCGTTGAAGAGACCTGTCAGTATCAGTTTTAGGCCTCTCTCTAGAGAAAGCAGCTACAGCAGCACATTGACCCTTCACACTCTGGTGGGTCACTGACTCACTACCAACTCAGAGGAAAACTGCCACTTTCTGAAATCAGCAGTACTTTTCATCAGCCTGCATTTTCCCTAGAGATCTCCCATTCAAGCAGCAACCCAGCTATCAGATGACAAGATCACCGTCTGAGGTGGTATGTTGTTTCCAAGAAACTGAAAACAGGAGGAAAGGGACTAGACTAGAAAGCTCATTTTAAAGCAAGATTGTCTGGTATAATCTTCAGGCAAAGACTGTCAAGAAGTTTTATAGTGGCAGGGTAGTTTAAGAGCCTTACAGCGCCATTCCTTATGATCCACTGTTCACTTTGCAACAGTCATCTGAACCTGGACAGCTTTAATTGTGTGCTAGTTTGTTGCTCTGTACAAGACTAATACTCTATGTCAAAAATATCTTGTTTTATTCTTTAATTGAAACAGAAGCTGGTCAGGTTCCATCTAAATGAAAAAAAAAAATCACATCTAAAACAGGTTACAGTAACATCCCCCAGAAACATTCAAAAAGCACACACGCTATGGACAAAGTAAAAACCAAGATGTAATCAATGATCAATGTTGTCCTCAAAATATTTGTTACACAGAATACAATCAAATTTACTGGTTACAACAATTCATAGAATTTTTGCAATGTTTTCTTGAGAGGCATACAGTTCACTGTCGCAGCGTTCCAGAGAGCTGGCCAAGTGCTACTTCTCTGTAAAAAGGCCACTGGAATATCCATTTGATTTTGAACAACGTTCCAAACTGCTGCACAAACTCTCCCAAGAAAAGAAACTTCCTGAAGATCTCACAATTCGTCTTTATCCCAGTCTTCGAGATCCACATCACTCAGATCAATGTCATCTTCAACTGGAAGCTGTGGAACCGCAAGCAGAGTTTTTGAACACCAGTGCTTGTAACGCTGTTCTAATATGTGACTTGAAAAATCAATGCCCTGCTGAGGATGACAGAGGTGTCATCCAAAATAAGACTAGGTCTGGATCTACAGACAGAGCTAAAAGAAAAGGAGTACCTGTGGCACCTTAGAGATTAACACATTTATTTGAGCGTAAGCTTTCGTGAGCATCCGATGAAGTGAGCTGTAGCTCACGAAAGCTTACGCTCAAATAAATGTGTTAGTCTCTAAGGTGCCACTAGTACTCCTTTTCTTTTTGTGAATACAGACTAACACGGCTGCTACTCTGAGACGGAGCTAAATGGCACTTCAGTGGAAAAAGGTAAAGCTCGCATGACTGAAAGACCCTTAGTGCATTTCAACACAGGCCCAGTGGCCACTTAACTGAGCTTGGGACCAGTACAATACATGTTGCTGGGAGGGTTTTCTAGCAGGGAATTTATTTACAACATGCTATCCAGAAAGTTGGAACTTGTACGGCATTGCCAAGTTCTTATTAAAACAAAGCCACACCACTGATTCTTTGGCTCCTCCCCGCCTTTTTAAAAACAACAACCACCACCTTTTGCCACTGAACCCTATATAATCAAGGATTTACTGCATGCCTCAATTATCATGACTTCATTATCAATGAAAACTGTATAGCTGAGTCCCATGCAAGTGAAACTTCTGAGTTTCAAGTCACTATACTACAAAGTCAACACCCATCTAAGTTTCAGGTGCTATAGTGTAGTCACCCACTTTAGTTCACACACTAAGGTTCCCTCATAACCAGATGTTGGCAATAAATTGCGTTTCATCCTCAACAGTTTGAAATTTAATACTATTGACTGGAACATAAGACATTAACAAGGCAGAGTATAACTGTCCATGACTTCAGGTAACTAGCTATCTGGTAGGCCTGGTTAGGTTTCCTACTGTTTAAATCCTGTTGTCTCTGTAACTAGGAGATTCAACAGAGGTTTAGTTTAGAGAATGAGCATTACAATATTACCTAGCTATTCTTTATTACCAAGTGGCTATGGAGGTAAGTTTAAAAAGCAGCAGTCTGAATACTTTGTGAGGGAAACTACAAGTGTTTCACTTACTCTTGGAATAGGTATTTTGAGAAAGCATGTCCACCCTGGTTCAGTTCCTATGTCCAGTATTTCTTTATAACCTAACAAGGTGTTCATGCACCCAGCGGCGAGGTGCCTCTTACCTCACCATCTTTGCCATCCCACGGCTCAACTGTGTTAATTTTAGGGAAACCCCCACCACCTACTGGTGCAGTTGATCCTCGACCGAAGGAGAGCTCCCTGGGAGAGAGGGCGGGAGGGGAAGGGGGAAAAAAAAAAAAAAAAAAACATTTAAGAAGTTTCCAATCTCATCCACCTCAAACACACTGTACTACTTTGTATACATTTAATAGGGAATTAGGTGTGCTACTGGATGTTTAGCTTGAATGGATCCCAATTCCACCACATCAAACAGCCCTAATTTGAGGTTCATAGATCATTAGAGAACAGTAAAAACTTTGAAGGTGACAAGAAGAATTTTTAGGGAGATCCCAAGATAAACACCAACAAACTTCAAAGCATTCAACCCATAAACAGGGGAGGTTGGTTTTAAAAACAATTTATTGCCATGACTGGTCAGCTTCTGAGCACCTTTTTATAATGGATTAACCTAGTTGTGCCACTCACAGTAAAGATGAGACAAGCCCAAAATTATTGGTTGGTTTACACGTTCTAGATTCTGGCAACGACGTTTTTATTTTAAGATGGGCAGTAACGTTACTTAGTTGCCAACTGCAGAAGTTCATCTCCTTCAAGTCAGAAGCCTAAATCTTTATCAGTTACGGAGTGACTCACAGGGTGAACAGCTTCTGCATTCATCTCAACCTGCTCTGCTAATTCAGTTTGTAGAAAGAGAGTGACCTTTATGAACAGCAAGCATTATTCCTTTCAGTATTTTTTTTCAGTGGTAAATTCACATTTATTCTGAGGTTGGCCTTCATTATCTCATTGAAGTCTATGTTTTCCTGCTCCTCTCCTCTTCGGAGGCTTAGTTTTCCTGATTTCAACTGAACAGTTTACAGGCTTCCTATCACATTACATAAAGTCGTAAGTTTAGCACCATGCTCAGCGTGCACTAAGAGAGCTAACTAGAGCTATTGTGACTGTACTGCTTCCCTTAGACACAGCACACCTGAGCTGAAGTGTTAATGTCATCTTCTACTTTGCAAGTCCTTCTCTTTGTAAGGTAACATGAATCTTTAATTATACAGCCCATCAATATGGTGGTTACTGTGGGATATTTGCCCTAGGAAGACTGTCCTCTGGCATCACTATTCACAGCACCTGTTGAGGTCTCACTAAAGTTGTTTTAAAACATACAAGAACTAAGTTTGAGAAATGACAGACAGTTGTCATAGCCGTGCTGACCATCAGCATATGGACATTTTCTGATATGCTTTGTGAAGCTATTACTTTTGTATTTAATAGACCTTAAATTTCATGGGTTAAACTTACATCTTTCTGCTTAAAGGAAAAAAGATTCTGGTAGATTTCAACCCAAAACTAAATGGAAAACCCACTAAATCAGTCTAATAAACATTGGTTTAGGTCAGTGGTTCCCAAACTTTAACAACCCGTGAATCCCTTTCACTAAAATGTCCAGTCTTGTGAACCCCCTCCTAAAAATGAATATTTCAAGGGATTTTCTCCCTTACCTGAGCATAAATTATAAAAGCAGCGATCTTGGAAATATAAAGTTTGTTTTTATGACATGCTTATTACACACTATTTATTATTATCATTACATTATGAAAAACACCAACACTCTTCCAAGACCTCACTTTCGTACCTTGTGTCACTTTGATTAAGCCTGTTATAAGACAAGGCTCCTATGTTTCATCCAGGAGTATCAGATGTGAGAAAGCATGAAGGGATTTAAGAAGCCAACTCAAAGAGTTCCTCCTGCACAAGCATTCAGGTCTTGAGCAGCCCAGGCAACCAACGCTCGTTACAACAAAGCTTAAGCTTGTTCTTCATAATCATTTTAAAAACAACACTAGTAGTCATTTAATTTTAAAAACAGCAAAAAAAAAAATCCACTCCCTTTCCATTTCTTGTAAAGAGTCTTGAAGTTTCAATCTCCTCAGTGTGATAGATATGCTTGCTATGATCTGCAGAGCTCTTGGAAGTCCCCGGGGCTCCAGGGCTGATGGCCCCGTGCTGCCAGAGGTCCCTAAGGACAGCTCTGTCTGCCATTAGGGAATTTTTTCCCCAAGAACGCCCTGTAACATTTTGTGAACCCCAGTTTGGGAACCACTGGTTTAGGCTGATGCCTCCACAATGATTTTTACATCCTTGTAAGTATGTATGTTATGCAGCAGCTTCTGTTCTGTGCCATCATCACAGAAGAGTGCTAGGGTTCACAGTGCATCAACTGATTTGAAAGAATACTGTTACAAACTCACTGGTGTTGGCAGTTGTGGGGTTTTCCATCAGAGACAAATCCCTTAACTGAGCTGCTCACAACCAATGGACTCATACTAGTAAAGTTCATGTAAAATCAGGTACTTCCTGATTCACTGAAGCTACCAGGAGCGCATAATCACAATATGAAGTACTCCGGATTAAAATGAACTCTAGTATTGGTGAAGTCACTGTTTGGGAAGTCAGTTAACCAGGATACCACAGGTGCAAAAAACAACTTTTTCTGAAATGGTGGTTAGAACTTGCCATGCTTAGTGCACTCACAATCTGGTGGAGGGAGAAAGAGTGGTGGTGGCAGGAAGAGACATGGAGCACAGAAATGTTTTTGCTTTACAGTGCATTTTTAAAACTTAGGAAGAATGGTGATGGTGCAGACCTACCTTCAAACACTGGTAAAGGAAAATTCTGCATTGGACTTCAATTATTAGCACAATCTCAGTCTATTGGAATCAAACAGTTGGGATAGGCGCCATGTGTCCCCCTCCCCACTACTGCCACACTAACTACTTTGAGTATTTGGCAACTCACAGTTTAAGGGCTCGGTCTGATCCTGCAAATCCTCTGCAGAATCAGGGTCTTATGCTTTCTGACACTCCCCCTTAGCCCCATATTTTAGTTAAAAAAGCCACTAACAACAAAAAATCCACAGCAACTAGTAATCTTATTTCCAGAGCTCCACACTCCTGAATGAATTTACACTGGCATGCCAATGTACATTGTACAATGTGTTCTGTCTCCACAGATCCAGAGACTTAGTTAAATGAACAGTTTAAATTACTTAAAAAAAAAGTTTGTACCTGAGAAATTCATTAATCCCCTGTTCACTTGAAAGATCCTTTCAAGAGTGCAAATTTCATCTTCCGTGCATTGACTGCTGCCATTGCTGGGTACCCAAATCCTCCAATTCCCAATGAGTTTTCAAGCTCAGACTGAGCTCCAGCCTCTGTCCACAGCCACCTTAAAAAAGAAAAAAGAAGAACCTTGAAGACAGTACTGTGTTATTGCTTTACACCAGTTTTGGCAGGTCTGCTTTTTCATTTGCAAAAACATCCTTGTCCTTTGTAGCACTGTTCACAGGGCTGCACAGATTCCCACCAAATAAAACTGATAAAGTTTAAGGAAGATTCCAAAGTTTTTGATCAGTATCATCACGGAGAACTGCACAGAGACCCTCATCTCTATTCAAGTCAGTAAGGTCTAGCCGTGATGTGGAATCATGCTCTGACTATGTGAAGAAAAACTTTTCAATCTTCAACAATGACTTCTAGCCAAGGTCCCAAGGAGGCCCAGCCATTGAAGTCTGTACTATAGAAGTGGCTATAACAGATGCTCCTACAAGACAGGAACCATGTTACTGAACGAATGCTTAAGCACAGTTGAACAGTTACAGACTTGCTCTACTTCAACAGATTGCTGTGCTTTAACCTAGGCAGGCAAGGCTTACAGTGGGCTAAGTCACATACCTAAACAAGAAAAACCTGTAGCCTTGAATAACGCCTGAGGCAGATTGCTGAGCAGAGAAGGGGAGTGTGATGTTTTCACTCTCCAGTTGGCTAATTCAGTTTCTCTTGCCCCTAACAAGTCCTCCACGGAAAGTGAAGCATTAGACCAGTCAGGAGTTCAAAAGGTCTCAGCACTCCCCCGAAGTCCGTCATTCCACCCCCTCTCTCTCCCATGGCCTCTTTCCCAGCAGCTGCCATGTCAGAATGCTCCCCAACACTTCCTGTGATGTCCAGCAACCTGGAGTCCACAGGTAGCCCTAAGGCAACATCACCCTCCTTAGCAGACCTCTCCCTGGCTTGTGGGAAACGAAAGACACACTGGCTCAACCCAGCATGGAGGAAGGGGGAGAGAAGGAGAAAGAAAATGCCAGCTGGCCCACAGTGGGAATGTGAGGCAACACATTAACAGAGCCTGCACTTCTGAAATATAATCAGACACAACAACAGAGAAAAACCAGCCTACCAAAGTAAGGCTCCAAAGAAACCAGACATGTTTTACAGCTCAAATATTGCTTTCAACATTCAGACCTGGGAGGTATGTTTGATCTAATCTCAATGTTTAGATGACATTAGCCTTAAGTAGTCAAAATGCACATTTGAAAGCAAGGTGAAAAAGGGATTAAATCAGTTGTTTTCTGTCTGTTTTTTTAAACAGACCCCATTTAAAAAATAGTCAATTTAACAGAGGTATCCACTGACCTATTCACAGGGCTTTCCGTTTACCATGCTCTTAGCTTATCTGCAAAATAGCACTGTCAGATGCAAAGCTGTGCCCATCTCTGCAAGGTATCTGTGTATTTCTACAGAAAAACAAGACGCGGGATCTTCCAGAACACAGAGTAACTACCTCTCCGAATCTAACGTGGACATCTGAGGTCCTCCACACACACCCCTTTTCAAAGAAGTGGCCAAGCCAGCAATGACACTTACCCCCACATTTTCTTTTGTATTTGTCTGCCATTTTTAACATGACTTCCAAGTACGAATTTCTACCCGCAGCTCCTGTTTGCCAGACAGAATTTGACAAGTTAAGGCAGGTCGTTCTTTTTCCTTAAGTGACATTATAAAGAAAAATGCTTCCTTTTATTCTACCTGTATCAAGAATATGAGGCAACACAGCAATGACACAGAGCTGGTGGGCATCGCAGGTACTCTTCACAATATTTTCATCAATAATCTGGGAGAACGAAACAAGAACCACAGATTACAAAACACCACAGCACTCAGGTGATTAACAGTCCTGGGTGCCATAGCCTCAAACTTAGTCCTGCCTGAAAAGACAACTGCTTTCAGGAGGAAAAAAAACCTACTTTTCCCCATGGCAACATGCCAGAAGAGACACTGGAAGCCTCCCTCTAGTCCACTAGCAGGATGCTCATCTGAAACACCATGCCCAAACCTATGAATATTCCTACCAATACTGTTGATGCTGCATATTCAGATGTGAAGGGAGATCAAATGGAGACTCAGCTGATAGGAAATAAAGTTTTATATAGCCTGTCAGCAGGCTAACTATAAAAGCTAGTGAAGTGGTTAGCAGCAACAGTGGGGAGGAGGGGGGCAGTGCAGCGGACAGAATCGCCATGGTAAAAATTTCACTGAACTGGGAACAGGTTGGGTGATTTCAGTGCCTCTGGTGGAGCCAACCACACTTGGCATGCTGCTAAATCTTCCCAAGCCAAGAGGGACTTCTAGTCTTGAGGCTCATTAACAGACATATTGTGGTTGTCAACAGACAAAAAAAGGCCTAGTCCAACCCTGCCAATCTCCAGGGGGTGAGAGGGGTGCGTGCATTTTATAATTCTGTCAGTCACTAAGATACCATGATTTGGGGGGGTGGAGGGGGGAAGAGGTGTGATGCCAGGCCAGGTAACTATTACTGCTGAACAGTTTATTTCCTGTGAAATAGATGGAATTGCTCCGAAGCGGTGCAGGCACCCAACCCTGGTGAATTTGCATGTGTGTCAGATTACATAAACTGTTGACAGTGCTGCAATGTTAATATTCTCCATGCATACCGTAAACACTTTGCTACAAAGTTCAGCTTAGTATAAGTTTGCCCAGTAGTGTCATTAGCCTCTCTGATGTCAGTTAGAAGGGAGTTTTTGTTAAATGGCAAAGTTATTCAATTGGCCAGTCCCTCACATCAGCACAGATTTTATCACAGGCTAAGGCACAAGATTTGTGGAAGCTCCTTGTTAAAATAATGGCAGCACACCACACTACATAACAGGAGTCCATTTCTGCTTCTAAGTCAGTGGTTCAAATCCAGCCCATGTCAATCAAATTTAGAAGTTACCAACTGTAGGCCGTTAGACTAAGTGACATGAGTGTAGTTTCCACCCAGTCCTTCATGTACAGATGATCCACATGATAAAGCCACCACCAGAGTCTCAGCAAAGGGGCCAATGTTTAGTGGAAATGGAATCTGAACTTTCATCTCACCCCTTTCTCCAAATGAGGATTTAGATACATTGGCAAGATAGCTCATACTGCTGCCACCTTCACGGTATCTATTCCATGGATCAAGGTCTTCAGCATTCAGGACTGTCAGTCCAGCTTCTTTAATGAGCAGTACTATTCACTGTAAAAAATATAAAGCTACACCATGGACGGGATGTGATCTTTGGGTACTTTTGATCCAAAACAAGTTCTGCTCGTGTACCACTTTGGTCATTTCTTTACCGTCACTATTTTTCCTAAAAATAACTGCAGGGCCCAAGAGACAGGATGGAAAAGCACTCAGAGAAGTTAGGTTTGCAGAGCAGGGATACCTCTAGCAGCTCAGGTTGTGGGCACTTTCAGAAAAAAGATCCAGAGCTCGAGCAACTATATCAGATCTTGTTCTTCCACCATCATAATCAACAGGGTCTTCCCCTTTCTGAAAGATCTTGATTGTGGGAAATCCACGGATCTGCAATAAAATATTGGAAGTTATTAGTTCAAATTACAAGAATGTTAGTGGTTGCAATGGAATACCACCATGATGTGGCTCTAGATAAAGAGGAGAGTTTTGCATCAAGACAGGGGATCTCCACACTACATCGCAGGGCTACACCCTCAGCCTAAAACATTTTAAAAGGCAAGTTAGTTATTCCTTGTCTATGCTCCAATTTAAAATTGGGTTAGTCAATACATGTTAAAAACACTGTTAGCTACTTGTAGTATCAGCATCTGTGGTGCATCAAGGGTCCAAGTTTTGACACCAGATCTCCTAGAACCATGGATTTAAATATCAGCAGGGCCAGCTACTCCTCCATGCCTCTGAAGGCAAGGTGAAGATCCCCTAAGTTTATTAGGGGAGAGAGGGTGGCCTGTTAAGAACTGTGGCCACCTCTACCTCACATGGACTTTAAAAAACAACTCGTTTTTAATAAGTTTGTTCTAAGTACCTTCACTGATTGCCAACTGATTATCAGTGACTGTTGAACTGCAGTGAGATTGAATTCACCCTCCACCCGCATGCTACTCAGTGATGTTTTTTCTTTCTACTTTTTAAACTATTTTAGTTATTAATGAGATATGGAAGGACACTTAATACTTTTAAAAAATCAGGCCCTTAGGAGCCAAGCGTGGTTTTCAAAAGCAACTAGACACCTCACACCCATTGAAATCATTGAGTTTTTATGTGCCTAGGTGCCTCTGAAACCCCACTAGGTGCCTAAATACCTTTAAAAATCAAGGAACTTCTTTCTGGGGGAGAGCGAGCCAACGAAGCACCAAGTTCTGAGCCTGCGGTATCACATCTGTATAGCTAACATGACACCTTTGGAATTCTTTCAGCTGGAGATACCAGCTGCACTCGGATCCATGTACAAAACTGCCAGTCTCAGAGAGGTGGTATATACTTTAGGATGGCACTTAGTAAATTACTATAGGGTGCAGTTATGCCAGACCTCGTGGAAGCAAATTGCAGGAGTCAAAGATACTTTCTCAGTGGCAACATCCATATTTATTCCACCTTCTCTCAGCGTTTGGGAAAAGCAACTGATTTCCCCATGAATTGCTCAAGTCCCTTTTATACTAATATTTCTTAGTACTAAGAACTAAAAGTAAGTGGTGAGGTATGAGTTCTTTAGGTATTACCGGGGAACGTGACCTATTAGAGAGATTGCAAACAAGGGAGGGAATTTTCAAGCCTGCAGAGCACACTCACCCCATATCGGCTGGCTAACATCTGATTCACTGTAGCATCTACAGCTGCCAGTTTTACTTTTCCCTTGGTTTGTTCTTTCACTTCTGTGGCAGCAGCTGCCCATTCTGGCTCCAGACTGGAAAGCAACATAATGCCAGTTACTAGTAGTAAAAATTGGTATTTTAGAGGCAAGTTAGTGAAACCACAACCCACAGCTTATACCTGGAGGAATGCGCTCTCTCCAGAGTAGGAGCAGCTCTGGAAAAGGACTCAAGGACTACATGGAATATCTAAGGACATCTTGAATCCTGGGATTAGAAGACTCTCCTAACATAAGAAACTTTCAAAGGGCCAGATCCTGTTCCCACTGGTGGCAGTGGGAATTTTGCCCATGATTTCAAATGAAGCAGAACTGGGTCCAACAAATGCTAAAACTGCTGATGGGGGTGGGGAGGGAAGAAACACAGGTTCCCTGGTAAATTCTGGAGTAGACAAGTTAAAGAGTAACTTGCATCATTGTCAAGACTCACATCCAATAAAACGAGAGAGACAGGGCCCCAATTCAAGAAATAAGCCTGTTTACATAAACTGCAGATGACAAGCGAGTACCCATTTAAAATAATTGCCAACAGCTTCACTTACTTTTTGCAGTGTCCACACCATGGGGCATAAAACTCTACCAGCCAAACGTCATCACTATTCACAACGTTCTTATCAAAGCTGTCATCAGTCAGTTCAATCACATCCTTTTTATCACCGCCTCCACTTTCTCGGCTACTCTGTAGGTCAAAAAAAACCTGTTAAGCTGGGGGAACTTTTGCATTGCTCCCTCACATAACCACACCACAGCCGCTCCAGATGTGATCACTTCCATGTGTGTACCTACACACTTCTTTGCTAAATTAAAACAAGTTTATCAGAAATTTCCAAGTTCAGACAATCTGAGTTTCCCATGCTAGAGCTATCCATGTTAAGAACACCCACAGAGCATATAGATTGCAGCAAACTCCTAAAGACCTATGGGACGCAACACTATAGTCTCTGGAAAGACCAGAACTCTGATCTTAATGGCTCAAGATCTTTTGGTTCACTTTTAGAAAGAAGTCTCACAGCCAGAATATAAAGGGACACAGTCAGGTTAAAAAAAATTACCATAAAAAAGTTCTTATCCACTTTGGTAGGTTAAGTATAAAATTTTCAGGAGGTTCCTAAATCAGTTAGGTGCAAAATCATATTTTTAGAAGCGACTTAGGCACATAGGAGCCCAAATCCTGTTGAAAGTCAATGGCCTTTAGTAACTTTTGAAAATGGGGGCTGGGTACCAAGCGTTTTTGACAATGTTACCCTATGACTTTTATGACAGGTTTCAGAGTAGCAGCCGTGTTAGTCTGTATCCGTAAAAAGAAAAAGGAGGACTTGTGGTACCTTAGAGACTAACAAATTTATTAGAGCATAAGCTTTCGTGAGCTGCAGCTCACTTCATCGGATGATCCGATGAAGTGAGCTGCAGCTCACGAAAGCTTATGCTCTAATAAATTTGTTAGTCTCTAAGGTACCACAAGTCCTCCTTTTTCTTTTTATGACTTTTATAGGGTTCTTATTTTTCACTGTTCTGTTTACATTTTCCACTTCAGGGCTTGGACTATGAAATAATCTCATTCATTCTGCAGCACTTAATGCTTAACAGCTGGTCTTGTTCCTGGTTATGTTTTGCTTTCTGGCTCTCATGTTAATTTAACTAACTACTTTGAGGTCCTCAGATGGAACGTGCCACAGAATTGCAAACACTAATGAACTTAGCCTTAATACAACTCTGAGGAAGGGATGAAGGAACCCCATTTAACACATGGAGAGACAGACAAAGATTGAAGGCCAAGTCACCCCTTCCACAGGGTCTCTCTTGCGTTAGTGCTTAGAAACTTGACAAATCTCCACATTCAGGGCTTGTCTACACTTACATTTTATAGTGCTCTAATTTGCTGGCTCTGGGGTGTGAAAAATCGCCCCCCCCGGGCGCAGCAAGTTTGAGCGCTTTAAAGCGCTAGTGAGGACAGGCTCCAAGTGCTGGGAGCCGCGCTCCCAGTGCTCGGAGCTATTCCCCTTCTGGAGGTGGATTACCAGGAGCGCTGGGAGAGCTATCCCCCAGCGCTCACACGTGACCACACTCACACTTCAAAGCGCTGCCCCGGGAGCACTCCCGCAGCAGCACTTTGAAGTTTCTAGTGTAGACGTAGCTGCAGTTACTCATCTCTTTGGGAGAGTAGGACTTCTCTTCTCATGGAGGGGACTGCAGGTCCTGGTTTCATGAGGCCATTGTGCACAGCAGTGCACTGAGCGCTCCAGAGAATTGCACATCTGCTGCAGGCAAGAACTGATTGTCCAAGTTTCTTTTTAAAAAGGATTTTAGTACACCATTAACCTAATGAGGTTTATATTCAAATCACTATGTGATGCGTTAGCCAAGCTACTCCCACTGACTGCAGTGGATGTGTCAAGGTAAAGAACCAGGCTGCTTTTAAAATATTGATCATATTTTTGATGACTGCCATCAGCATTTAACTTGCTCTAGTTATTAATAACTCTATTATAATACTTAGCATTAGAATGTTGTGGAGATGAAAAAAAGTCAGCTAATACCTAAACGTTCCACTTCGACAAGTCAACAGCTCAAATGATTTTTTCCTGTCAGGGAAAAAAAGTTCCTTCAAGTTGAATTACTGAACCTCTAAAAGGCTGACAGACATCCTGACTGCTTACTGGTGGACGGAGATAAACATGCCATATAAACCATTCTGGCCAATGAAGAGTTCCGCTGCAGCTGGTATACCACATCAGGGTCACATGCAACCTGGCTGTTTTCTAAACCATGTAATTCACTTTCTCTTACCTTATGGGTATGTCTAGACAGCAAGCAGAAACCCACAGCAGCAAGTCTCAGAGCCTGGGTCGACAGACTCAGACTCAAGTTACAGCACTAAAATAGCTGCATAGACATTCAGTCTTGTGCTGCAGCTTGGGCTCTGAAGCCCATCTCCCGCCCTAGGCTTTCTGGTTGCCATGCGGACATATCCTAAGAATGAGACTTGTGGCTTTTCTGGAACGTGCTGCCAAACAGCCCAAAGAGATAATCTTCTGTCAATCAGCTTAACCAATACTCCAAGTTCTTTCACACACTTTGCAAGTGTCGTACCAGCATGAACACATAAAGTGATCCCATGCACCCTCAAGTGCTACACAGATCTTGGAGCACAAGGCTCTGATTTGCTGCAGAAGACATGAAGCCTCATCAATAAAAATAGTGCATTATCCATTCCCTCAGAACTACCTGCTTTCCAGAACTATATCCTCCACTTCTGCCACTAAGACGATCCTTCACCAGTGATCGAAGAGTACTTAAAGCAGCATCAACAATAGCTTCACTTGTTCTGCCACCTGTGACACAGCAGAATAAAGAGATAAAGGGCTGAACTGTCAAATCATATTAGCACCCTATTTTACAAGCTTAGATTCAAGGCCCAATCCTGCTTCAGTGGGCACAGGATTGGCCTTTACTGACATTTTGTGTATGGTGGGACGCAACTAACTTGGGCACTAAGGTTGCACAAGTGTATTTCCTCACAAATGCTAAAAAGCAAGGAAGTTACATGCAAGGCAATATTGATATTGAACACAATACAAGAATTAGGTCACTATCACCAGGACAGCAAACAAATACCCTTTCTAATAAACCCTCTCCTCAGTGCACGCGCATCAAGAAATCAGTAATATCTTACTGCAATGCCTCGGACCTTCCAAACTTGAGCACTGCAGCGTGATTTAACTGGGAATCTGCTATTATGTTTCCATGCCATCACATCAGATGAATTACTCAACTGCAACTACTAGCAGCAGAGTTCTTTTCTGTTTGTTTCCTAAAATAACCACACTCTACATGAAAATACCTGATTATTAAGGCTGAGAGTTTGTCACAGAGGTCATGGATTTTGTGACTTTCCGAGACCTCTGTGACTTCTGCAGCAGCTGGTGCGGCTGGCCTAGAGGCCATCTGAGCAGCTTGGGTGGCCCCCCAGCCAGTCATACCTGGGGCAGTCTCAGTCTCCTCCCCACTCCAGCAGCAGGAGTTTGGGTGTGGAGGGGACTCAGGGTTGGGGCACAGGAGGGGGTGAGGGTTCTGGGTGGCACTTACCTTGGGGGGAGCGGGGGGGTGCTCTCCCAGTAAGCAGCAACATCCCCCTCCCTCAGCTCCTAGGCAGAGGCGTGGCCAGGCAGCTCTGTGCCTTGCCTCCACCTGCAGACACCAACCCCGCAGCTCCTATTGGCCGCAGTTCCCGGCCAATGGGAGCCGGCGCTCAGGGCGGAGGTATCACAGAGCTGCCTAGCCACACCTCTGCCTAGGAGCTGAGGGAGGGGGATGTTGCCACTTCCGGGGAGACATGGAGTCAGACAGAGAGCCTGGCAGCTCTGCCAACCCACCCCACAGCGGAGGTCCCAGGCTGCATGCCCCTGCCCCCCCCAAATCCACAGGCCGCCCCCCCCAAAGATTTAGTCAGGGGTATACAGTACAAGTCATGGACAGGTCACAGGTTGTGAATTTTTGTTTACTGCCCGTGACCTGTCCATGACTTTTACTAAAAATAACTGTGAATAAAACATAGCCTTACTGATTATAGATAGCAGACATGGAATAAGCAATTTCACAATTCTTTTTATCTATCGTGCCAATCATATCACACGAGACATGAAAACACACCACACATGAAAGAGTACCACACAGCACTTACCCTGGTAATCTTCTGCTTTGTTCTTGTTGGATCCAAATATCTTGATAGTTGGAAATCCTCGAACACCGTACTGACCACCTAGGGACTGATGCTTATCTGCATCAACTGCACCAACTTTCACAACACCCTATTTAAATTTTAAAAAGCTTCAACTGTAATTTAATGCATTTGACAGCAGGAGCCATAATGGTCAGGTGGAAAGAACCAGTGAGTAATGTACTGGGGAAGTTTGGGGCCATGGCAGCCTAGTAGTTGGGAATGGGAGACACAAAGTTATCAATTAATGTTTTTTTTGCATTAAACAAAAAGGTGTATAGAAAGACTAAACAGCAAATTCAAAGCTCAGCAGATCACTGCATTGTCACATTTACCATACTGAAACAAATGCTAGTATGTTGCAGTTTACAGAGCTATTTCCACACCCAACCTGTGCTAGGTCTGGGATCTAAAGGCATTCAGAGGCTTTTGCGGGAGGGGGAGAGGGGAGAAAGAGAGAGAGAAAGAAAAATATTTCTCAACCAGAAATCTGGATTATAAACCATTGATTTTTGATTCTATAACAGCCTTCCAAAGCAGTCATGGAAGTTTACCAGAAAAAGCAAAAACCCTTGGACAGATCATTTAGAAAAACCTGACGTTTTGCCTGTTAAAGAATTTTACTTGTCCAGGGCTAGTAGAATTTCACAAGGCTGACCTAAAGTTAGTTGTAAATTTCTAAGAGAGCTGACAAAAGCCAATTTCCCCCAACTCCAAAGCACTGCATGTGCGTGGGAAAGTTTAAACTTACTTTTAATGCTGTCGCTGCTTTCTTCCATTCAGGAGTTAGTCGTTGACAGTGACCACACCTTTTGGAAAAATAAATTTATTTTCATTCAAGTAAGTACTTGGTAAGTACTTCATTTCACAAAATACCTAAGAAATCAATGAAGTTTGAACTCTGCAAGAGTCCAGCATACGAATGTAATCAATCATTTGCTATTTGCATTTTGTGAAACGGAGTTGGGAGTTCTAGCCACGTGAGGGGGGAAGAATACCAAGTTGTGATATCACCGTGTCACTGCAGACACCAGGAGCAAACACTGCAAAGGATTCTTACCCTGCTGACAACGATAATCTAAAAACTAGCCTCAAACGGAGATGGTGAGCTCCAGCCTAGCAAGAGAACTGTATATGATAAGAACTTGGACTGCCTAGTACTGTTAAGCCTTAAAGAAAGGAGAGGGGAAATCTCAAGGGAAGTTATTCCAGTGAAGCAGAACACCCAAGCAATCCTGACTGAGGGGTGATAACTGAGTAGTTTGTTTAAGCAGATCTGCACAAGAGGCATGTCAGAGAAAACTGTAAGAGTATACACATGCTCTGGTAAGCTGTGGTTTTCAGTAAGCTACTCTTCTGTTTCTGGTGTGTAAAAGACATTTTCTTCTGCAAAGAGCATACACTGAGATCTTACCTGTTTCTTATACTTCCATTATGCTTTGCCCCAGGCTAACCCTGAAGACTTTCCCTTTTTCGCTGGTTACTTTACGATAGGTTATCTTTAGTTATAATGGATTAGAACCTGGATGTGTTAGCCCAACAGTGATTCACCCTTGTTAGTATGCTATTACATTTCATAGAGGAGATGAGGGACACATTAATACAGGCTAAGTTGGGCAGGGGTGGGGGCATCATAACCACAAATTCAGCCTTATGCCTTCATGGTGGGGTCAGGATGGGAAAGATCGGACGCAGAGAAACTCTTCATTTAGAACACATTGCTAATCAATTATTTTTAGGGCTGCCAAACAATAAAAAAATGAATTGCGATTAATCGCAGTTTTAAATCGCACTGTTACACAATAACAGAAAACCATTTATTTAAATATTTTGGGATGCTTTCTACATTTTCAAATATATTGATTTCAATTATAACACAGAATACAAAGTGTACAGTGCTCATTTTATATTATTTTTATTATAAATATTTGCACTGTAGATAAGAAAAAAGAGATAGTATTTTCCAATTCATCTATACAAGTACTGTAGAGCAATCTCTTTCGTGAAAGTGCAACTTACAACTGTAGAATTTTTTTTACATAACTGCACTCAACTGGCACGTAAATATCTTGCATATGGCACTGTTGTAGCTGGCGTTGAATGCCTGTTCTCACGTTCAGGTGTCATCGTAAAATAAGAAGTAGGCAGCATTATCTTTCATAAATGTAAACATTTTTGTCTATCTTAGCGACTGACTGAACAAAAAGTAAGACTGAGTGGACTGTAGGCTTTAATTTTTACATTGTTTTTCACGGTAAAGAGAATGAACTATAGTACTTGTATGAAGTGAACTGAAAAATACTATTTCTTTTATTTATCTTTTCTACAGTGCAAATATTCGTAAAAAAAATATAAAGTGAGCACTGTACACTTTGTATTCAGTGTTGTAATTGAAATGAATATATTTGAAAATGTAGAAAAACATCCAAAATATTCATAATAAATTTCAATTCGTATTCTATTATTGTAGTGTGATTAAAACTGCGATTGTGATAAAATTAATTGAGTTAATTTGTTTGGAGTTAATGGTGATTGACAGCTCTAATTATTTTTCTATCTTTACTGAAGTTAATATTGAAAGTTATAAATGCAAAAAGATTTGAGCGTCTAGGCTGGAATCTAATGCACCTCTTACCAATCCAGACTAATTATTTTCCCCCAAGCTGTTCTATAAACCCAGGTTTATTTTGCTGGCCACAAGGCTATTGAAATGCATTGAAACCCAAGTGAGATCTGTGTGAGAGAGTGAATGGTTGGTCCAGGATTTCTAGTAAGTCACCTTTCGTATTCCTCGAAGATATAAGGGTGAGCGGGAAGTCCTTTGCTTATAGAAATTAGTCAACCCTCTTACAAGCCCACCTGGCAGGACAGCATGTGCTAGGATTCTCTGACTAGCTATGATCCTTACCATGGTGCGTAGAATTCTACCAGCCATAAACTGTCGCTCTGAATGACTTCCTTGTTGAAATTTGTTGGTGTTAGCTCTATCACATCATCCACTGGATGAATATAGGCTGTAGCTGCCAGGAAGAATGTGCAGCTCACAGCTCCTAGAACAAAAAGAAAACCCAAATTATACTCTCATCAACAATATCAACGGCTGTACTAGATTCATGGCTGAATTACCCCCCTCCCACCCCCTTTTTCTTTTAGCAGTAGGGAGAAAGAGACAGGAACACCAAATCTGCCAGAGGGAGGGAAATTGCAGCAACCCATCTCTCTCTCCTTGCCATCCTGCAGAAGCCTTCCCATGCAAAGATCATGTGTCCCAGGACTCCATGGATTTAGGTGACAGATGCTTTCTATACCACCATCTTCCAGCAAACCTGATGGAATTTATGCTGCCTCTCCAAACCTCCTCAAGATTTTGGCTCACATTTGGAGGCCACAGCAACTACCTGAAGGCCTGGAACAGCACAGACAGGCTAGACCTCCATGTGCATACCCTGGAGATCTGCAGGATGTCCTCACAGGTCTCGGGAAAAAATGGAGGGTTGGCTGGCCATACCCCTTACCCAACATGATACAAGGACAGCATAGGCCGAAATTCTCAGATCTTTTCCCCCCAAGATAACAGGACATGTATCTTAGTTCAGTTATTTCAAGTTACACTGGTTTGGAGTCTAGGACTTGCTACATTCAATTTGGAACTAGTACCAAACAGCAGCAGCAGGAGGGGTAGGAAGGAAGGAAGGAAGGAACTCCTCTGTCCTTGCTACTGATGAGTCCTAGCACCTACAGTATTGTTTTGTTTCTCAAGTGGTGGGAGGCAAACCAGAAGTTAGTCTTTGGGTCACACCTCCTGGAACAACAAACACTCTAAAATAGGGATGTAAAAGGTTAACGGATAAGCATCAGTCTTATTTACTGGTATTGGTTAACGGTTAATGATTAAACTCCGTTGCCCACTGGAGCCCAGGACTCCACTGCTGCCCCAGGCGCAGGGCCCGACAGCGGAGTCCCCGGGTGCAGTGGCGGGTGGTGAAGGCTGGCGGCAGAGTCCCTGGGCACGTGGGCCGGGATCCCTGGGAGCAGAGCCCCACGTAAAACGTGGGGGTACTGCAGCACCGCCCGCACCCTTAGTTCCCCGGTGAAAGGTTTAACCGTGTAACCGATAAAATTTTAATCGGTTACACGGTCCCTTTTTTTTAAACTGCTATTTACATCCCTACTCTAAAAGGTCCTTTGAACTCTAGAAGATTTTTCATGGTGAAAAGTTGAGCAACTCTTTTTCTTGAACTGCAGAAAGAGCCATAAAATTATTCAAGGGCTGGAAAAAAATGGCTTAAGAGCAAGAGACTAAAGAACTCAATCTGTTTAAACTTATCTAAAGATCAAGAGGTGACTTGAAATACAATATATTAAGGACCTTCGTGGAGAGAAAATACTAGGTACTAAAAGGTTCTTCACAATAGAAGAGAAAAACATAACAAGAACCAATGGCTGGAAGTTAAAGGCAGATAAAAATGTGTGATGTGTTTCTAATTTGAATTTAACAGTGAGGGTGATTAACCATTGGAACAAGCTACCAAAGGAAAATGGTAGATTCTCCATCTCTTGAAGTTCTTTAGATGAAGACTGGCTGCCTTTCTGGAAGATCTGCCTTAGTGATTATGAAATTCTATGGCCCATGTTATAAAGGTGTTCAGACTAGGTAATAATACCACCTCTTACACAGGCGCTTTCCAACAATAGGTCTCAAAGTGCTTTACAATGGAAGTCAGTATCATTATCCCATTTTACAGATGGGGAAACTAAGCCATGGAGGTGAAGAGACTTGCCCAGTCTCAGACTCAGACCTTATGACCAAAAGGAACCATTGTGATCATCTTCTAGTCTGACCTCCTGCACGTAGCAGGGCCACACAACCTCACCCACCCACTCCAGTAATAGGCACATAACCTCTGGCTGAGTTACTTAAATCCTCAAATCTTGATTTACAGACTTCAAGTTACAGAGATGCCTTTTACTCTACTTCAGACCAACAAGTGACCCATGCCCCACTCGACAGAGGAAGGCAATCCCACCAGGACCCCCAGGATCTCTGCCAATCTGACCTGGAGGAAAATTCCTTTCCGACCCCAGCAAATCAGTGCAGTGCTGGAAATATAGCACAGTTCTCCTGAGTCCCATTCCCAGTGATCTCCACTCTGCCACACTGCCTTATAATGGTCCCTTCTGGCCTTAAAATCTGGGACTTTCTTTGAAGTAATCCTGGACCAACTTAAGTATGTTTATTCATGTTCTAGAGCAGGGGTCTCAAACTCAAATGACCACGAGGGCCACATGAGGACTAGTGCATTGGCCCGAGGGCCGCATCACTGACATCCCCCTTGCTGCCCCCGCCCCCATTCCAACCCCTTCCCCGAAGGTCCCCACCCTAACTCCGCCCCTCCCTGCCCCCAGGGGGTGCAGGAGGGATGCGGGGTGTGGCGGGGGCTCAGGGCAGGGAGTTGGGGTGCAGCAATGAGCTTCGGGAAGGGGGGTTGGGGTGCAGGAGGGTGTGGGATGCGGCAGGGGGCTCAGGGCAGGGAGCTGGGGTGCAGGAGGGGTTTGGGGTGCGGGCTCTGGGGTGGCAGTGGCGCGCACTGGGGCCAGGGCAGGCTCGCTGGCTGCCTGCCTGCCCTGGCCCCGCTCTGCTCCAGGAAGCGGCCGGAACCACGTCCCTGGGGGAGGGGGAGGCACAGGGCTCCGTGTGCTGCTCTTGCAGCTCCTCCAGGTACCTCCCCCAAAGCTCCCATTGGCCGCAGTTCCCTGTTCCCGGCCAACGGGAGCTGAGGGGGGGCGGTGCCTGGAAGCAAGCGCAATGCACAGAACCCTCTGCCCCCCTGGGGCCACAGGAACATGGTTCCAGCCGCTTCAGGGAGTGGCACGGGGCTCACGGCGCCACGGGGTAGGCAGAGGGGCGGCGGGGCGCACGGGAAGGGTGGGGGCGTGCAGGGAGCTTGGCAGGCCGCATGAAAGAACGCTGCGGGCCGCATGCAACCCGCGTGTTTGAGATCCCTGTTCTAGAGAGTCTCTCTTCCCCTCATCCCCTTCCTCCAAAAGTACTACCCTCACCACAGGTGATCAACTCATACCAGTGTACTTCAGGAGTGACACGCAGCCCACATACAATTGCTCCTGCAGCATGTCAGGCTGACGTGCAGTAACAGCTGCCATTTAGGGTAAGGTAAAGCATTGAGAAAGCGAAAGAGAGCCTTAGCTGCATGGTACAGCTGCTCTTAAGAGAAAAGGAAAACTTCCCCTCAGAGCTGAGTACACTGTATGTAGAATTACAGCAAAACTTTTTCAGGAAGTAACTCTATATCACCTAAGAGATCTGTGGCAGAATGAAGTCAAAACTAGAGCTCAATGAATTTTATTCAATAATTTCTGCCATTTTCCCCCTTTTCATAAACAGATCTTCCAATTTATCAGAAGCTTTTGTTAATCAGCAAATTGTTAACAGTTCACTATGAAATCTGCCCCAAGTCATTTTCTGTTCCCAGACTGGAAGACATCGCACTAACCAAAAGTGTGATTTGCAATTTCTACAATCGCATATGCAATTTGAAATTTGCCTTCAGCAAAAATTCAAGGTTAAAACTCACTTTCACACAAACAGTAATCAAACCTGGAATAGGGCTTTCAGAACAAAGGGCATAATACAAAGTAAAAGGATCCCCAACACTGTCAAAACAAAATGTGCTTTACAATTTGAATGAATTATACAGAAAACAAGACCATCCATAGTTATGACAGAATAGAAGTATAAATGTTACATAGAAACCTTCACTGTCATGACAAAAGCCACCCATTGACAGGGCTAAGGAAGAAATTTCCCCTAAGGGCAGATTATTTCATGTGTCCCTTACTAAGGATTTTTGTACAAGTCTGATTACTATGCAGTTCATAAACTGGTGCACATGCATGACAGGTAAGACGCTCCACCCTGGCCATGCATGGTGCTGTTTATTCAGCATTCTCACTACCTGTGAATGTTTTAAGGGATACAAACTCACAAAAGCGTTGGAGGGCCAGGTTGAGTAATGGAGGTGGAAAAAAGGCCACAGAAGTATTTATTTAGTCTCTACCCTTCCTTCTTTCCCCCCATCAACATTCTATGCTTTCTGATAAAATATCGATTTCTCACACTGGTATGCAGGATCCTAGCTATGTGCAGCCATGTAAATAAAGCATCAAGACACTCACTGGAGATGTAAAACAGAATTCATTTAATTAGGCCTGGATTAGAGAGGAAAAAATACATACTGTGTATTTTCTACAAAAAACGAACAGGTAATCTCAAGTGTTCTACCACTGTATTTCCTACTGCAAATGATTCATCATTTTGCAATAGTTGAAGTGCACATTGTAGACAGCTTTGCTTTCTATCTTAAGAGAGCCGTCATCTCAGCACTTATTTCCTCTTCCAATATATTTGTGTTGCATTTGATTGCATCTCTTTGGCCATTCCCTCTTATTCATCTTGCATTTCACCTGACAGTAACTGCACATTTCTATTGGTTTCAATATGGATTTCCATTTTCCAGGATCACATCTGAATCCATATTTTGAACCTTCCCATTTAACCATCCATACTGGTTGCCTTCCTGTAATTATTTTTTATTATTTTGGTTAGGGGGTATTATACATGCTTTGACTCTTACGATATATTTTGCTGCTTATGATATACATGCTGAGTCTGAGAAATTTAGTTCTCATTTTTGATTATCTTCCTTTAAAAAAAAAAAAGTCTCACTTTCTAAACTTGCTCACAATGCTTATCCCTCCATGCTAAAACTTACTTACATTGTGGTCGCTAGTACTCAGTAGCCTAGCTATCATTAATTCCTCACCTGTGTGTTACTTAGGATGATAGTCTCTGCTCTTGTGTGCTCTGGAGCTAGCAATTACAAGCAATTCTTTAGGATGTTAAATGATACAACTTATCAACGTGATTCCATTACGACATGATGCTTTTATGAACAGATCACTGCAGTCTCACAGATCATTTTATTAGATCTAGTTGCTGCTTTGGCCTCCCCTCAAAGTTATGCACTCAACACTTTTTACAATTCAGGAATCCAGTAGCATAACCATGCAGCATATTTGTATTCTATGATTTGGCCTTTGCATCATGTTACATCTCATAACTTGAACCCTTATCTCCCGGAATGATCTTCTTCATGCATGGAGAATAGTCTCCTACACCTCCATTGGAAAGCGTGGCTCAACTAAGAATAAGGTTTGCTACAGATGGATACCTTGGTAAGGTTAGAAAATACACAGAGAAGTAAAATTTTTAGAATCAGAGTCCAACAATCCCATGAACTTCCACAGTTGTTCAACAGGAGCTTGGCCCAAGTTAGAACAGAACTGGGTTCCTATAAATGAGAGGGGGGAGGGAGAGCTCAGTGGTTTGCGCATTGCCTTGCTAAACCCAGGGTTGTGAGTTCAATCCTTGAGGGGGGCCGTTTAGGGATCTGGGCCAAAAACTGGGGATTGGTCCTGCTTTGAGCAGGGGGTTGGACTAGATGACCTCCTGAGGTCCCTTCCAAGCCTGATATTCTATGAAAGGATGGAAGAGGCTCACCACTGGCTCATGTAGGCCATTCCCCCAGGAGCAAGCGCAGGATTCTTTCTGGCTATTTGCCAGGCCTAATTTTAAAATGTCTTCAGGAACAGGGTTCCTATTTTCAGAGGGGGTAGACGTGTTAGTCTGCATCAGCAAAAAGAACGAGGAATCCTTGTGGCACCTCAGAGACTAACAAATTTAGGCAAATAAATCTGTTAGTCTCTAAGGTGCCACAAGGACTCTTCGTTATTTAGACTCTACTGTTTCCCCCTCAAAGATTATTCTGCAACCTAACAAATCTCCCCATTAGTTGGTTTCTTCCTTGAGCCCGAATCTATGCTCTTTCTCAATTAGCTTTGGTTACACACTTCTCCCCTCTCAGCTTGTGCCCAGTTACTCAGACCCCCCGCCCCAGCACACACACACAGCCCAACTGCAGCGCTAGGGCCCCCCCGCTCCCGCGTGGGATCTGCAGGAGCCGCCCACCGACCGAGCAGGGAGGCCTGACTCGGCCGTGAGCCTCCCCCGGCCCGGCAGCGCTGGCCCCCGGCCCGAGAGGCAGGGACAAGCCGCGCTACGCCCGCAGGACCCCCGGGCAAGGTGGGCTCGTGCCGAGCCAGGGGCCTCACGGCTCCATGCAGAGCAGGGAGCTCGGCCAGCGATGGAGCCTCCGCCAGGGTCACCGCCCTGCCGGGGCCAGCGCAGCCAGCCTCCCAGGGGAGCCCCCTGACCCCGGCCTGCCGGCCCCACGCAGGCCTCCCCCCGGGCCCCCTCCCGCCGGAGCCCGCGCTCGCAGGGGCGCCTACCCAGCAAGAGGCCGCTCGCGCCGAACATCCCCATGGTGACTGGGCTGCTCCGTGTCCCGCTGGCGGGCTCGCGACCTCCCCGCAACCGGCCCCTACAATCCGCTCCCCCCCGCCACCACCCTGCCCACGCGGCCCCGAGTTCCCAGCCGTGGCCGCTGCTCATTGGTGCTGCCGCCGTTCTCTCGTTTGCATAGCCAATAGATGGCGGCCGGGTCATTCCCAGCTGGGACTGACAGCGTTCGGAGGGTGGAGCCCGGCGGCCCCGCTGAGCCTATGGCGGGCGCGATCGTGGCTGGGTCTGTGGTTGCAGGCTGGAGGAGCGCGTGGGGTTCCCCGCCCTGTTCTCCTCCATGTCCAGCAGCTTCCCCGGGCAGCCGGGTGGGACACGGGCAGTGCACCGCGTGAAGAGCTCCCCGCTGCTAATTTGAGGGGCCCTGTTCCTCTCCCCCTTGAACTGCCTCGCGCTGCTGGCTAGAGGGGCACTGCCCAGTGTATCCCCCAGGAACTGAAACTGGGGAGGGGGTGAGAGCAGGAGGGAGAAGGTGGGCTGTAGTCATGGCACCATAGCAAAAATTGAAAAATGTTTCGTGACCTTTTTATTAATTTTAACTCATGTTTTAAAATCATTGCATATATTAAAGTTAGCTCCACAAGCCGGTGAAGAAGCACAACAGCTACATCCTTCTTGGTTTCGTGTTACAATTTTGCACAACTCTGTTAATGAACTTTTGAATACAGTGTGTCCATCTTCAGTGGCTTCTTGTGTGTCCAGTACTTCCATTCCTTCAACTGATATGCTCATTAGTTCGTTCATATGATCAGGCAGAGGCACTGCTGACAGGTGAATGACCAGCTGGGAGAGACTGCTGCAAGCAGGGAGAGTCACAGTTGCAGTAATTTTAAGACAACTGCCAAGGATTACCCCTGAGAAAGCCAGCGGGTTTTCTCAGGTTGGACTAATTTGAACTTCAATCCCAGAGTATCTTCTGTTTTTTCCAAGAGGTTCAGTCTTTTTGTTCTCCTGCTGAAAAACGAGTATAATGAAGACATTACATTTATGGCTTTTTAAATGTCTTTTGAAGAGTCTGGCGCTCATACTAGTGCTAGTTGGAGTAGATGGCCTCTGCAGCGTGTACAGGAGAGATTAGGGTTACACTTTTCTCTGAGCAAAGCTTGTACTCCACTATGTCTTCCAGAGAAGTTTGCAGCTCCATCAAATGCACAAGCAGCCATCTGTTTGGGATCCAATTTACAAGTATTTAACTCTTCTAAGATATGGGTTGTCACAGATGCAGCCAATGTGTCTTCTATAACCTGAACATCTAGAAATAAATCTACTGGACTACCACTGGCATCAAGATAATGTATGCAATGACGTAATACTTGACATCCATTTTTATCGGTGCATTTATCAGCTCTTTATGCAATTTTTTTGAATGTGGTGAGAGAGTCCTTCACTTTTTCAACTGCTGAGTCTTTCACTGTTGCACCGCATGCTTCTAACCAGTCAGTTGAGTTTCTTGCAGAAAGATAGTGAACATTTGCCAGTCTTGTTCAGAGCCAGTGTCCCACTTCAGGATTAACAAGTGACAATGCACTTAACATTGGCCTCAAGTTTGTAGTGTGTGGTATCTCTTGCTTAAATAGAAAGTATGATGTGACAGCCATATGTTCGCATAAACTGTGTTGTGTCTCCAGCATTCTTAACAGCCTCATAAAGTACTTCTAATATTGGCTTTGACAGTGACTGGTTTATAAGGCTTTCTGCATATCGATGCAGTGCAGATGATTGGGGTTTTGTAGCCTTTTCACATAGTTTGTCAGTATTGACTTTGCAAGTTGGTCTGGAAAACCAAGCCCCTTCACATCAGTTGTAGATTTGGGAAGCTTTCCTTCTTCATAAGCTTTTATGCAAGAGGTGCACTGGTAGCCATCTTTTGTCACTTCAATAAATGGGAAAACTTTGACCGACAAACATTGGGAACTGCCTTTAGGTTTTGGAGACACTGTTTCTTCAGCAGGTTGCTGTATTTGTGCTTTGGGCTGGTCAGATATAGGATATATCACTTTAACCTTCAGATGACATATAGGTATATTCTTGGTTCTTGATGTGTTCTTTATCTTGGCTGGTTTTTGAGGCCTTTGAGTGGACAAATTGTGGCATTGTTTTTTGTCTTTTCATTTTCACTTGGACTTGCAATACATAAAACAGATATGAATAAATTAAATGTTTTGTTAGCATAATACAAATTTAACATAAGGATAATGCAAATTATGCCAAAACACATAACAGTTCTAGATTTCTAAAACAAAAAATATACATAAAAATGTATTCAATTTAAATTGACTTTGGAAAAGTAAGCAGTCATGGGATAAGAAGGAAGGTCTTCTCATGAATCAGTAACTGTTAAAAGACAGGAAACAAAGGATAGGAATAAATGGTCAGTTTTCAGAAGGGAGAGAGATAAATAGTGGTGTTCCCCCGAGGTCTGTATTGGGGCCAGTACTATTCAACATATTCATAAATGATCTGGATAAAGGGGTAAACAGTAAGACGGCAAAATTAGCAGACGATACAAAATTATTCAAGATAGTTAAGTCCAAAGCAGGCTGCGAAGAGTTACAAAGGGATTGCACAAAATTGGGTCACTGGGCAACAAAATGGCAGATGAAATTCAAGGTTGATAAATGCAAAATAATGCACGTTGGAAACATAATCTCAACGATACATACATAAATGATGGAATCTAAAATAGCTGTTACTGCTCAAGAAAGAGATTTCAGAGTCATTGTGGATTGTTCTCTGAAAATATCTGCTCAATGTGCAGCAACAGTCAAAAAAGCTAACAGAATGTTAAGAACCATTAGGAAAGGGATAGATAATAAGACAGAAAATATCATAATGCCGCTATATAAATCCATGGTACACCCACACCTTGAATATTGCCTGCAGTTCTGGTTGCCCCATCTCAAAAAAGATACATTGGAATTGGAAAAGGTACAGAAAAGGACAACTAAAATGATTAGGGGTATGGAACAGCTTCCATGTGAGGAGAGATTAATAAGACTGGGACTTTCCAGCTTGGAAAAGAGATGACTTAAGGGGGGATATGATAGAGGTCTATAAAATCTTGACTGGTGTGGAGAAAGTGATTAAGGAAATGTTATTTAATCCTTCACATAATACAAGAACCAGGGGTCACCAATGAAATTAATAGGCAGAAGGTTTAAAACAAACAAAAGGAAGTATTTCTTCAGACAACACACAGGCAATCTGTGGAAGTCATTGCCAGGGGCTGTTGTGAAGGCCAAAAGTATAAGTGGCTTCAAAAAGGAACTAGATAAGTTTATGGAGGATAGGTCCATCAATGGCTATTAGGTAGGATTGGCAGAGATACAACAGCATGGTCTGAGTGTCCCTTGCCTCTGTTCACCAGAAGCTGGGATTGGATGACAGGGGATGGATCACTTGATGATTGCCCGTTCTGTTAATTCCCTCTGAAACACCTGGCATTGGCCACTGTAGGAAGACAGGATGCTGGGCTGGATGGACCATTGGTCTGACCCAGTATGGCCGTTCTTATGTAAAATTAATTATGATATAATAATAAAAATGTTTAGTACAGAAACTCCCAAGATAACAACCTCTTGAGATAGTAACAATGTGAGATAACGACCTTGGCAAATAATGCATTTTTAAAAATCTTGGCCTACTAGGAAACATATGTTTATATAAGTTTCCCAGTCACAAATCTGGCATTCTGGAGCAAAGTCCCTAAAACATAGTCCAACAAACAAAGGTTCCTTTAACATCGCTGTCAAGTCTTCTTCCACCCCACCTCACTCACCGTTGTTGTCTTTGGTCACTGGAGTTCCGGAGTGCAGAGGTGCTTTCACGAGAGTTCACCTCCCATGGAGGAGGGAGGGGGGAAAGTACCTTGCTGATTCCTCCAGCTGCTCATCGCTTGCTCTGGCCACTGTTGTTCATCATGTCACCGTTCACTCTACCGCTCCATTGCCAATGGCCCTGTGCCCTCACCTTCTGCTGTCACCTACCACTATGACCTCTGCGAGTAGGTCTCTTGAGGTTCCACCCAGCTCTCAGTGATTTCAGCTCTCAGTGGGGGAACCTCACTGCTGGTGAAGGCTGGGCAAGTCTCTTCCACGGAAACACTGTCCCACAGCAGGTCTCAGCACTTAGGCCTGATTATCAGTGATTTCACTTCTAGTGGTATCCTAATAACAAAAGACTCTCAATGGTGCCTAATCAGCTCTATCTTTTAACAGGGGGTAGAGGCAGGTCAAATAGTGCTGGTCACTCTTAGGGCTGGTCTACACTACCGCTTAAGTCAATCTAACTGACATCACTCAGAGGTGTGATAAAGACACCCCCTGAACAACGCAAGTTACAATGGCCTAAGCGCTGTCCACATTGTGCTATGTCAGTGGAAGACGCTCTCCCACTGGCATAGCTTCCACCTCTCGCAGAGATGGAGTAATGATGCCGACAGGAGAGTGCTCTCCCACCGGAATAGCGCGTCTTCACCAGATGCTCTACAGTGGCACAGCTGTATCAGTGCCGATGCGGCGCGGTGGCGTCGACTTGCCCTTAGGCTATGTCTACGCTGCAGACCTTACAGCTGCACAGCTGTACCGCTGCAGCTGCACTGTTGTAAGGTCTCCTGTGTCGGTGCTCTGTGCCGGTGGGAGAGAGCGCGCCCACCAACATAGCGCTGTGCACACCAGCGCTTTTGTTGGTGAAAATCATGTCGGTCAGGGGTGTCTTTTTTTCACACCCCTGACAGACAAAAATTTTGCTGACAAAAGTCCTAGTATAGACAAAGCCTTAGGCAGAGCCCACACCACCAAGCAAAACACCTCAGTCCCCAGCCTCTCTCTCCACTGGGATCTGGCCTCCAAGCCCTCTGCTTAGCGAGTGTAGTTCACTTGAGGGTGGGTGACCCCCTCAGTCAGGACAAGCTACGCACAGTTCTGCTGCCCTTTAATTATAAAATAACAACATTGATAACAACATTTAATTACCCCGGCATTCAATTCTAAAGTGATTTATAACCCAACACCAGCCAGAACTGATCACTTGGGCAACACAACTCTGTCTGCTGGATACCTAGGCAGAATAGGTGTTTTCATATAAATACAATCTGGTCCTGAAGCCTTTCCCCCTCACCCACCCTAGGTCATCACTAGCTGTCAAGGGAGAGCTCATTCAGACCCTGCTTGCAAATCATAATTTAAATTATTAGGTCAGCCAACATCCCTGAAACGAATGCGTCGACAGTGTCATAAAAAACACAGCTGTGTGAGGAAGCTAGTCTTGGTTCATACTTTTCAAACCTATCATGCTTTTTCAGAGACACGTATTTTATCATATACTGTATGTGCTTTTAAAGTGTGTATTAATGTTTCAGTTTGAATTCAAATTTCCAGCCAATGACTAAATTGGCAACAGTGCATGTAACTAGTTGACCATGGGTGGGGTGTCTGGGAAAATTGGTGGAGGAGTGTAGGAAATCCCTGGCACTGCCCCTCTCCCTGCTCTGAACTAACCCCTGCTGCTGCCTGGAGGGGACCTGCCCCTCTGCCCCTCTGAACAGCCCCTGGAGTGGTACGAGGGCAAAATGCAAACAGATTTTTTTACCCAGCCCCCAGCCGCCCACCTGCTGAGCAGAGAAGGGGAAACTGCACATTTAGACTTTTATTCAATCAGAGAAAAAGGCCAAAGCTCAAATCTGCCTGGATTCTGCTGCTATTTAGTATCAAGTCCCCTTTTCTCGCACCAACCCCCCCCCCCCCCCGAATTCTGACAGCACTGGGTACAATTGCTACAAAATCCCAGTTCCAGCTCCTGGATTCAGGCAAATTTTGGCCTGATGCCCCCCATGTTCAAATGCATAAATCAAGAACAACTCTAGCCTCTTCTATTGCACCAAAAACATTCTGGGCTTTGATGAATCTTGTCACATGAGCACTGAAAAATTTTTGATCCACCATTTACATCTAGGTGCATCTTGGCAATTTTTGACTCTAAATTGTTCAGTATAAATGGAAAATCAGTGTAGCTGCTCCTCCTTTATTGGAAAAAATCTGCATTCCATTCTAATAGCACTGAAAACACACCTACATGATATCAGTTGCATGATCTGAGTTTTTACAAGGCTTATGGACTGTGGGGTCCAGAAGTTTTTGGTGCAGTAAGAGTTGAGAGACTGTTCCTCTAACCCCTAGAATATGGGAAATTTGAGCCAAACTTTGGCTGAAGACAGCAGGATCCAGATATCAGATTGGGGTTTTTGTAGTGCTCAGGCTTGAGGATATGCTGAGGTCTGGATTTTTTTGGTAAAAGTGGCTAGTCTTGTTTTCGACTTTGATGGTACAGTTTCAGGGTTGGGCCCAAAGACAAGCAGAACTCACATAGATCTGGTGGTGAGCTTTTTCCTGCCATTGGTGATGTGCCCACAAGTAATGCTGTTAGTGCTACTTATGTTTGGCTCTCAACAGTGCTACATTGTTAGCACAGTAGTGAAAATGACACCCAGACATTAGCCCCAAGTTATCTCACAAATGGGGAAGCACATGGGACGGAGGCACAAGAAATTAAGCAGCCATGATCAGAGTGGCCATCGACAGTAGAAAGATCACATCATCTTTATCTGAGTAGCTATAACAAGGTGCAACCTGCAGAGCTGGCAGGGTGTAGCCTGTGATGTTCCACAGCACCAACATAAAACACTGCATGCTTGGACCTGTCATCTCTGCTGGCTACATTTCTGTATGAAAGATAAAAGGTGGTTGCTGCCTGTTTCATTTTATGTAAGTTATGTGCAGTCCACAACAGCTAATATATTGCCAATACATCGTCTCATGGGGGAACACTGCCCTAGTTTGAAGATATGAATAAAAAGCACTGGAATATTAGGAAAAGCATAATTAATATATAAAATGAACAGGAGTTGCTGTCAAGAACTTAATGCATCCTTTCAACTGTTCCCCAGAGGAGAATTACAGTCAGGATTTCTGTAATGTTGTGCCAGCATTCAAAGAGGGCAAACAGGTTGACCTGAGTAATTAGAGGCAGGTTAAACTGACATCAATCCCTCACAAAATAACAGAAAAACTAATACAAAAATCAAACAATAAAGACTTAAAGGATGGATGCATGGACAACAGGTCTTGGCAGAGAAACCAGATTCCATTTTTTGATAAGTTTGATAACTGTGTAGATATAATAGACTTTTACAAGGCATCTTACTACTGCACAACATTCCGATTTTAAAAAGTAGCATTTTACGACGTCAGTTAAGCAAACGTTAAATGGATGAAGAACTGGCTAACTGTCAGATCTCAAAAAGTAGTTGGCAATGGGGAATCATCATCAAATAGGGATGTTTCTGATGGGGTTCCACAGGATTCAGTACTAGGCCCATTGCTAGTCAACATTTTCATCAATGATCTGGAAGTAAATACAAAATCACTGCTGATAAAATTTGCAGATGACACAAATACTGGCAGTCATTCATTATGCAAGGTAACCTATTTCCCCTTGTTTTTTCCTCCCCCCCCCAGACGTTCTTGTTAAACCCTGGATTTGTGCTGGAAATGGCCCACCTTGATTATCATACACATTGTAAGGAGAGTGATCACTTTAGATAAGCTATTACCAGCAGGAGAGTGGGGTGGGGGGAGAGAAAACCTTTTGTAGTGGTAAACTCCCATTTTTTCATGGTTTGTGTGTATAAAAAGATCTGTACTTTCCACAGTATGCATCCGATGAAGTGAGCTGTAGCTCACGAAAGCTTATGCTCAAATAAATTGGTTAGTCTCTAAGGTGCCACAAGTACTCCTTTTCTTTTTGCGAATACAGACTAACACGGCTGTTACTCTGATTCCTCCTCCTGGCAGTCCTAGCTGGGGGGGTCTCTGCCCCACTAGGACTGCAGCCTCCTCCATACCTTATGCTTGCAGGGATCCAGTATCACTGGCCCCATGGCTGCACAGGGAGCCCTCTGCAGCCCCACTGTCATAGATTCATAGATATTTAGGTCAGAAGGGACCATTATGATCATCCAGTCATGGCCCCACTCACTGACTTACCAGCTGGGAGTGTGGGAGCTGTCTCCAGGTTGGATCTGTTCAGCAGCGGGATGGCTTCCCCCATGGCTGGAGGCTCGTCCTCCTGGTTATGGTCCCGGAGGAAAGGATATCTTCCTGGCAACGCTGGCCATGTGGCCAGGCAAGGTGCACTTGAGCAGGTGATCACCTGACAAAAGGCTAAGGCAGCCGCTAAGTAGGGTTGTCAGGTGTCCGTTTTTTTGACCTGAACGCCTGGTCAAAAAGGGACCCTGGCGGCTCTGATCAGCATTGCTGACCAGGCCATTAAAAGTCTGGTTGGTGGTGCAGTGGGGCTAAGGCAGACTCCCTGCCTGCCCTGGCTCTGTGCAGCTCCCAGAAGAGGCTGGCATATCCAGCTCCTAAGCAGAGGCATGGCCATGGGGGCTCCACGCACTGCCCCAAGTGCCAAGTGCCAGCTCCACAGCTCCCATTGGCTGGGAACCACGGCCAAAGGGAGCTGCAGGGGTGGCGTCACAGACAGGGCAGCACGCACAGCCACCTGGCTGCCCCTGCGCCTGGGGGCCGGAGGGAAATGCTGGCCACTTCTAGGAACAACCTGAGGTAAGCACCACCTGGAGACTTCACCCTGTTACCAGAAGCTGCTGATATTCCATAGTCTGGTAAATGTTTTGTGCACTGAAGTGATTCTAATGAATCCGATCCATGGTTCAAGCTTTTTATTAGCTCTGCTTCGCAAGCATGCATTGGCAGCACACATTTGCCCACATCTTCATCAGCGGAAGAAAATACCTACCTGAAGTTTTTGCTTACCAGCAAGCTGCAATTAAGGATCCTTTGAGTGTTGAGAAATTCTCTGTAGTAACTGATGAAACCCCACAGCTTTCTGGGCAGCCAAAATTAATGTCTTTACAGTGTTCTGCAGTGATCAGAATAAATCACTAAACAGTAATCTCCTGAAGCCTTCTGTTCTTCAGTGCAGTGTGGGATTCATTTAAATTTGGGTTCAAGATGTGTCACCAGAGCACGACCAAACTTGGGGAAACTATGTGTCAATCAACAGTGACTCCATAGTCATGGACAGCGCTATCGTAGACTGGGGGAGACGATACCTCCCTAAACAGCCCAGCATGGCCCCGCCCACACTCCACTCGGAAGGCCCCCTCCTGCTTGCCTTTTCCTCTTGGCCCCAGCCAAGGCAGGCTGGCTGCTACTCTTCAGGGAAGCATGCTGGGGCTGGGGCTGGAGCTAGATCCACCCATGCAGACTAACTTGCAAGACTGGGCTTAAATAGACAGGATGAGATAGGTAGGCATAGAACACAGAAAGAATAGGAAGAAGGAAAACGAGTGACCAGAAGAACACAAGGCTGCATATTTTAACTAGCTGTACAATTTGGACGCTTTGTAGTTATTTGTCATTTTAATGAAATAAGTGAACAGGGGCTGTTAACGAATCACTAATAGATCACTCACCTACCCATTATCATTTGGTTGGCATGGTGGAGTGGATTTAAGAAAGTACCTCTAGTCTATCCCCATTCAAAACCTATCTCTGACTGTACCTAGGCTCTCCTGAGAGGTTCAGCTCAGCCTTGTTTAGCCATAACCACCGACTCAATATAACTCTTTATAAAAAGAAATCTTCCCTACCCCAATTATGCTGCAGCTGACCAGGCAACTCAACGTATTTTTAAGACAAAAATACAAAACTCTTAAACCAATATTAACTGAGTTACCTAGTCACAAACAAACCTGCCTGCAATGTAAGAGATACTCAGCTACTGCCACATGCTTCCCAGAACACCACACAAGCCTAGAGTCAGGGTTCATGCCAGGGGGAAATGATTTAATTCAAGGCAAGCTAAATAAATTGGCTTAAATCACTTGATTTTTTTCAAGTCATTTTTAAAGGTTGACTTTGTAAAGCTAATTTGAAAATTTTTGCTATTGCAAATTTAGATTAAAATACATAAAATTCAAGATACCCTACCAATAATGGCAATTATAAAAAAAAAACCCAGCATTTATAATGTAGTTCATTATAAATTTTATAATATAGAGTGTTACAAAACTGCTATATGCAAAAAAACCCCAAGATATTGAAAATTAAGACCTTGATCCTGCAGACACTTAAATATTGAAACCAATGGGACAGCCACTGGGTTTGAAGTTAAGGATGTGCCAAACAACTGCAGCAACAGGGACTAAAATTGTATTTTTATTTTAAAAAATTTAGTGGCATAAAATCTGTTAACAACAGTAAAAATTATTTTGAAGGGACAATGAAATGTTATCTAGCCTTTCTATACATTAGCAAAGTTATTGGGCACATATTTATACTCACAGGCCAACATTTTCAAAATAGGAGACTAAAGATAGGTTCCTAAGACCCAGATCCACAAAGGTATTTAGGTGGCTAAGTCCCAGTTTTACTCTCCATTGTGCTGCCTAACTCTGTGTGCGCCTAAACTAATTCAGTGACTAAATTTCTGCTGTAAAAGTTCCCTTGGTACCAAAGTTTCTGCCTCAGGGCATGCACGCTGCCTCCTGTCTCTGGGCATCCAGGCACTTATTTCCTGGCTAAGCCCCATGCTATCCACGAACCCGTGAAGGCAGGCAAAGGACTGCCTCTCTCACCTATGGGGCCCAATCCAACAGGTGTGTTCAGAGGCTGCCTGCTGGATCAGGTCCCATTCAGAATCCGGCTGAAGAAGGTGGTGGTGGTTTTGCTATCCGCCTTATAAATTTTAGCCCAGTGGTTAGATCATTTAACCAGGATGTGGGAGACGCAGGTTCAATTCTCCTCTCTGCCTGAGGGGGGAGAAAGGATTTGAACATGTGTCTCCCACCTCTCAAAAGAATGCTGCCACCACTGAACTATGGGATACTCTGATGTGAGAATCCCTCAATCTCTCCTATTGAAACTGTTCCACTGTGTTTTAAATGAAGGGTCACTGGAGCAGGGGGGCTGGACAATGAGTCTCCCACCTGACTGGTGGGCACTCTAACCACTGGGCTATAGAGCCATTATCTCTTTCTCTCTCATGCCCAATGACTCTGTAAGTATATATCCAAAGTGGAACAGCTTCAACAGGAGACACTGAGAGAGCCTCACATCAGAATAGCTATAGTTCCATGGGTAGTGCACTCACCTGAAAGGTGGGAGACCTCTGCTTAAATCTTTTCTCCGCATCAGACAGAGAGGAGGAACTGACCCTGGGCCTCCCACAGCTCAGGTGAGCACTTGAATCACTGGGCTAAAAATTATAAGATGGGCACTTCTTTTTCCTCCTCCTGTTTTATGTGGAGTGAGGCACCTGCCTCACTCATTCTTGCAAGAAATGACTTAGACACCTATACCGCCTGACTCTAGGAGAGGGGCTTTTGGTTGTGGATCGCTAGCAGAGACAGGTGCCTCCCTGCAGCTCTGACTTAAGTGCTTATTTCCATGAGAGGGACAGGGTTTAGGACACACCCTTGTCCTTGGCATCTCCCATTGGCTAGCTTAGAAGGCTTCCCACTTAGCATCCTGGCTTTTGTGGATCACATTCTCAGGTACGTATCTGTCCCCATTCATTGTATAGGGAGTCTAGGTGCCTCACTCAGGCTTTGTGATCACCGTGTTGTTCATGTAATTTTCTAGGCACCTGTAAGTTAAGTGTTGTGAAGCTGAGCGCACCCACCTAAGTCCCTATTTATGTAATCAAATCTAGTATTTTAAAAAATGTTTAAATGACTTAGGAGCACAAGTGTCATTGACTTCAAACTGTAAACGCTGACAGAAGTGTGTAGTATGGTTGAAACATTCCAGATTTGGCTTGTGGAAGCCCCAATGTACTGGAAGCTACTGTTGATTAAAATATAGCATGAACTATTTGAGACACCTCTAGGCTAGGCCCTAGCACCTCATAGCCCCAGCACCTCTGGGCTTGCTGGGTCAGTTATGAAAGTAAAAAAAACTGCTTGAGCCCTAGCACCTAATTGTTTGAGCCCCGGCACCTCTTTCATGACAAATTAAGTACTGAACAATGCCTAACATCCATTTTAAAACTATAAACTGGGAAGTAAGGAACTAGGAAAGTGTGTACAAAAATCTGATTTAAGTTTAAAAATCAATTGAAATGAAAAAGAGTCATGATTTACAATTTAAAAATTTAAATTTCATACTTTCTTTTTAAAATTCATGAGTTTATCTAGCCTGGTTTAGCTCACCTCAGACCCAGGAAACCCCAGCTTCTGGCCGAGCTTTCATTTCAGGGAGTTTCTCCCTGCAGGGAAGAGACCAAAGGTAATGTTCCAGCTGTCACAGGCCATCCTGCTGTGTTAAAAAGAAAAAGCCTATCATCAACTGACAATTAAATGAGATAACTTAATAATAGCTCACCAAGCCCTTCTGAATTGCACAGCATATTGTACTATTGACTTCATTTACTTACTTGTCCCCAGAAATAAATCTTGTTGAGTATAAAAAGAAGAGTGGGGCCTTTCAAAACATCCCTGTAGCAGGGTGCTGCCAGAACACACTGCGCCATGGTATAGTACTGCAGTCACCCTGCCTCAGTTTCCCCTCTTAGTTCTCCAATTATCTCACATGCACCCAGGAGCTTTAAAATAACATTCCCACTCCAGGGGCCATCACAAAATAGACACACAAATCCATTGGCCAGTCCAGGCTCAGATCACTCCAACTATGGTGCAGCGTCTCCGCAGCCTTCCTACTAAGGGCTGGCAGGCCACCTCCACCCAGCCATTTGCTAGCTCTGCCATAGCAGAGCTTTTCTGCTCCTTGCAGATCTCCCAAGTGAAGCTTTCCCCTCAACCCAGCTTGTCTTCACAAGCCCTCAGGCTGGGAGCTCTGGAGAGCTGTTTCTCCCTTCCTCTCTGCCTCCAGCAGGCTCTCTAGAGGAGACCCTCACCCTCCCTCTCTGGCCTCTTTTAGATTGCTAATAGGGCCAGCACACCATCAAGGTGCCCTAAAAGCCCTGGTTATGACCAGGGGAGGATTCCCCTGCCACAGGCCCCTTGGATGACAGCTATCAGGCTATGCCTTAGCTTGCTCATGCACACAAAGTCATGGTAACCACATAGTCAAATGACAGGTTCTACTTCTGACCAACTAGCGGACTGCACAGTTACTGTGATTACCACTCAGTGCTCTGTTTTTTACTGTTCCAGCTTTGTGCTTTTTCCTGGCACGGCCACCCTGCTGCAGAGCCATGTACACACACAGCACTAGAAAATAAGTCATAATAAAGATGTGGGTAGTGAAGGAGCTTAAAACTGATGCTAGGATCAGAAAAGGAGACAGAAATGTCTGAGATGTTTAACTGAAGGAAGAATTTCAGTGTAACAGCTGTGTTAGTCTGTATTCGCAAAAAGAAAAGGAGTACTTGTGGCACCTTAGAGACTAACCAATTTATTTGAGCATAAGCTTTCGTGAGCTACAGCTCATTTCATCCGATGAAGTGAGCTGTAGCTCACGAAAGCTTATGCTCAATTAAATTGGTTAGTCTCTAAGGTGCCACAAGTACTCCTTTTCTTTTTGAAGGAAGAGTATTTGCCATACAACCATAGACCCAGGATAATGAAAAAACAGTAATGTATCAAATTAGGAGTATGTACCTAATGAGGCCAGCAAGAATTAGTGTTAGTGTCAGTATTAATGTCTTCATTAATGATCCAGAAAAAAAGCACGCTCATGAAATTCAGCAGGCAATGGTCCTTTGGAAGATGATGCTAAGTGAGTGCAGAGAAATAATACAAAGACCTAGAAACAAGGGCGGAAAATAATAATGAGTTTGAGCTTGGAAAAATGTAGGCAAACACATCTGGGAAAGCTATGTGAAACACAGGTACTCACTGAGATGGCAACATCTGGAAAATAGTAATATAGCAGGAAATGAGGGGTGAGATCCCTATTGACATGAAACTCCCGTGCACTTCAGCCGAGCGAGGATGTCACCCTAAGTGCTATAGTAGGCAAATAAGGCATGAGTATGCAATGCTACATGCCAGCAAAAAGATAAATCCAATTTGGGTACATACACTGACCTTCCCTGTAAGGCTCTGGTACACATACACTTCCTGTATGCATTCAGTTCTAGATACTGCCTTGCCATACAAGTATCAATGAATTTAAGAGATTTCAAAGAAGAGCACCAAAAATGACTACATGCTAGGAAGAAGGATTTAGGAGAAATTATTTAAAGAGCTAAGTATGCACTTGTATAGCTTGCCCAAGCAATGATGAACTGGAAAGGGGACATATGAAAACAGCTTACAGGTATCTGCAGAGTATAAACATCAAGGTGACTGAGGAACTATTTAGTGTGATACAACTAGGAGTGATGGGATGAAATTAAGAAAGGGACCATTTAAGCTGTAGAAAGGGAAAGACATCCAGATAATTAGCCTGTGGAATAGTCTCTAAGGGAAGTAGTGGAAAGCATATTGCTTGGAGCATTTAAACTGCATTGACAGGGGGACGGAAAGGATGACCTTATGGGTCTGCTGTTCCATCTTTTCTCTCTGTATTTCTCTTTTTCTCTCTCCAGGGACGTGTCCTAGCAATGGGCCCTGATTTAGTATTATAGCTTGGCAGTATTATAGCTCTGACAATATAATAAAAATCCACTAGATGGTGCTCTTGACGTTTCTTAACCAGCATCACAGTATAAGAACACACTACACAAGCAGTAATGTAGAAAAGGATACATTTAATGTTTTAAAAATAATTGAAGTACCAGAGTCTATAACAATGGCAAGATCAGGTGAGTGTGAGTGAGAGTGATGGCACCTTTCTAAAACACTGAGATATAAATCTTGTGCAATAAAAATAAATGTGCAATTGAACAAGATTACCTAAAGAGAGAGCATTCAAAGAAACCATGTAATGGGAATGGAGTATTTATTCTGCAATGTCTAGTACCCAGTTAGAGAGGAATTTCTAGGGAGATGTATTTCATGTTCTAATGAAGGCCCCATCAGTAATAAATAGTGTTATTGCTGTAAACATTTTCTACATCCATAATATCTCATTAATCGTAGTGTCTCCCAGATCAGATAATACAGCTACTAAAACTACCGTATCACAGGTACTCCCTGGGCTCTGAAGCAAATGAGCCCAAATACAGCTCTAATATATTGTTCACTTCCATAATACTTTGCCATTAACTTGAGAAACGGCAAAACCAAAAAACTTCTTGCTTGTACTAAAAGATGGAAAGTAAAAGATCTGCACTTATTCTGTTGACCTTGAATTAAAACTTGTCATTGCTTTTACCTCCAATTGAAGCACATAGATTACATGTTCTGGCTGAATTATGTAATTTCAGATTGATTTATTGACCAAAAGTGTGCCATTTTTCATGCATATTATTTTAGATTTGCTATGCACAAACTTTAAAAGGATATCTTTTCATTTGGGTAGATTCAGTCAATGGCTCCTTCCCAACAAGGAGCAACATGCAGGTGGACCCTGGAAACCACCTGCAGCCCCTATTCAGGCCAACGGGACATTTCCTGCAGTTCTCCATGCAAATCCAGGTGGCAATGATGTCATCTGAAAAGATGGGATATTTCCTGTTGCTCTGTAGAGAAAAGAGCGCAGATTCTGACTGATCTGTCCACATATGTGGTAACTTCAGGATTTTCAGAGGACGGAAATGAGGCCTTCTCTGCCTGAGGATGCTGGTGCTCACTAGGGTTCCAGATATCCTGGAAGAACTCAATTCCACAACCTGGTCTTTGGGCCCCATCCTTCCTAACTGGGAGTCTGGTAGAGAGATCCTCTAGACCTTCCTGGAAGAGATCAGCTGTATGTCTGATCTGGGAGACACTATGATTAATGAGATATTATAGATGTAGATAATGTTTACAGCAATAACACTATTTATAAGGAACTGAAGGGGTCTTTATTAGAGCATGAAATACATCTCCATAGAAATTCCTCTCTAACTGGGTACTAGTCATTGCAGAATAAATACTCCACCCCGTTACATGGCTTCTTTGAATGCTCTCTCTTTATTGTACAAGATTTATACCTCAGTTTTTTTAAAAAGGTGCCATCACCCTCATGACCTGATCTTCCCATTTTTATAGAGCTGAATCTCATCTACTTTTGAGTAAGATCATTGAGAAGGGTGTGGAGAGGTAGCTTTGAGTGTCTAGATGTCTCAGATCTTCCTCATCTGTTTGGCATCAGACCTGGTTATGGCACTGAACATGTCCTGGCAGTGTTGGTCTATGTTTACCTCCTGGCGATGGATAAGGATCAGATGTCCAGGCTGATATTATCAGAACTGTTAACTGCCTTTGACACCATTGATCATGAGGTATCATTGACTCGCAGACCCAAACAAGAGAAGATGGAGCTGCCTTGCAGCAATTTCATCCTTTTCTCTCAAAGTGATTTAAGAGGTTAGTTTTGGATAATGTTTTTTCTGTCCCAGAGGCCACCTCATGTCAGGTCCCTCAAAGTGCCATCTTATCACCCTTTCTTCTCAATGCCTATATGGAATTAATATGAGGGTTAGTGAGTGGATGTGAGTTGAAATTTTTTCAATATGCTAATGATTCTCTCCTCTCTTATGCCACTCTATTCCATGAAGAGCATAGGACCTTCATCCACTGCCTTCCATCTTTGCCAGTCACCTGCTGCAGTCTTAGCTTTTTCCCATGTCATTTCTGATAGCTTTTAGTTCTGCTTCTATTGTGTGTTTCCATGTTATTCTTGGTCTACCTCATCACCTCCTGCCCTGGAGGTTTCAGTCCAACACCTGTCTTGTCATGTTATTCAGATCGTTCCTCCATATATGTCGTAGACATCTCCATTTTCGTTCTGAAATTTCCGTCCAATTGGTTTCTGTTTCGTCCTCTTCCAGAGTTCTTTGTTTGTGATTTTTTTTGGCCACCTGATATTGAGGATTTGGCTGAGGCAGCTGTTTATGATAACTTGGAGTGTAGATAGTAAAGGTCTTAATAAGTCTCCAAGTTTCAGCACCATCTAGTAAGACTGACTTTATAATGGTGTTAGATATTCAAAGTTTAGTTTGGAGCGCAATATTTCTGTTTCTCCAGATTGGCTTAAGAGTTACAAAGGCATATTTGGTTTTTGTTATTCTGGTTTTAATTTCTTGGTCTGTACTTACAATGCTACCAAGAAATGTGAAATATTGGACCTCTTCTATGTCAGTCCCAGAACTTTGTCATAAATCATATTGTTATAATCCTTTCTGAAACTGGTGCCCATTCTATCAGGCTTTTGCCTGCGCTCCTTGATCAGACCCACACCATCTCTGTGTACATCACTGGAATTCAGTAGTCCAGAATATAGTAAGATGTGTCCAGTTGGTAAGGTTATTTGTCCTGATGTTACCCATCTCATTTCACTTAGGCCTAGTATATCTAGTTTATCTATCAATTTCTTTTGTTACTTGGACCATTTTACCAAGATCTGCACATTCCATGTACCAACTTTTGATAATGGATTTAGGAGAAAGCAAATTCATCAGCAGAGTAGCTTCCTTGCAGGTTTGGCCACTTTGTGTCATCATCTTTCTTCTAGGTCTATTTAAATTGAGTTGACTTGGACATGAGTTTGTTGAACAGAGCAGTAGCATACCCTAACGACTTTGTTTTTTACAGGAGAAGGTCGGTAGCCCACTCTCAACCCCTTATGCTAAAGGGTGCTAAAGACACTCATCTCTATATCCCTATTTCAATGAACTCAAAGGGTATGGTCAAGCCTGAACCATGGATGAAAGAGCCAGCTGCCTGAGGCTCAATACAGGGACGATTGAGGTGATGTTGGTAGGTTGGAAGAAGAAATTGGAGGATAGGGTGAGGATTAGATCTGCTTTTTAAACTGAAGGGGCACATTTATTGCTTGTTAGTAGCATTCACAATTTAGGGGTTTTGCTAGATACCCAGCTGCTATTAAATGGTCAGATAGCAGCAATGACTAGGACAAATTCCACCCCTCCCCCCGTGATTAATCAAGAGATGGTAACTTTTCTCTCAAATGTGGACCATCATTGCTATGGTTATTCATGTCTTTTTCTCTTTGAGATAAGACTACTACAATGTGTTCTACATACGGCTATTTGTTAAATCAGCTTGGAAAATGAAGCTAGTGTTGAAGGTTAAGTCCAGTATTTTGCTGTGATTATGTGGTACCTGATGTGGATTTCTGGATGGTGTTTAAGGTGTTGATTTTGATCTGTAGGGTATACCTGCATTGCACAGTTAACCCAGGCTCTTACCAGGGTTTTAACCTTAACCTCACTACCATCCACACACAACAACCTCTTACCTGATGCTTTCAGCCTGGGCTAGCTGACCCAGCTGGGGGTGCCGGTTAAAACCCAGGCTTCAGTTTAACTCAGGAAAGAACCTGCCACTTTGCAGTGAGGAACACTCAAACTTGGGCTAGTCCCAGATGCTGATCACACAGGTTTACTGCAGTGTAGACACAGGCATAGTCAAAGATAAATATCTCATTTGTTTGTATTATAGTGAGACTAAGCTCCCCAGGGCAGGAAGGGACTGTCTTCTGTTTCTTGTATAGCACTAAGAACACTGTCAAGTAATAAAAATAACTGCACTGGGTGGTGTACAAGTTGTCAGTGCAAATGTGGACTTTGTTTTTCAAATATTGGTTCAGCTGGGGTTTTTTTTTGAGTTCTGCACTTTGAGTTATGGAGAGTTTTCCATTTGAGAAACATTCATACAATGAATCAAAATGTCTTATCTTCAGATAATAGCTGGTACTCTGTGTGACCTACAGCTGCTGGTGTTTAAAAAAATAGGGAGACGCATAAGCACAACAATCACTATTGAACATACTGGGAAGGGTTGTTCTTTCTGTGGTTAGTGTATGAGATTCAAGATTCCTGGATGCTGTTTCTAGCTCTGACACAAGCTCCTTGTGACTGAGTTTACAAGTCTGCAAACTAGTTTATCTTCTCTTCCCCACACTGCTCTGGCCTCTCTCTCTGATAAACCCCAGTGACCCGTGAAGTAAATATCACTATTTTACAGACAAGTAAACTGAGGAACGAGGAAACCCTGGCAGAGCATAACAGTGTTAGTGTCAATGCTTTAGCAATTGAGAGTGTCATTTTTACTTGACAGCTACTAACACACACAGAGCAAAGCACACCAGAGAAAGAGACAGCAGTGGTAACGGGATGTGGGGGAAAACATATCAGACTTTCTAATGCCCTTGCATGGAGCTTGGACTTAAGATTTGTGGTCCCCTGTGGTTCATTTCAGGATCCCAAATATTTGGAATGTGCCAGGCTAATGTAGTGCTTTTGAAGGAACACAGGATCGTTCCAGAGGATTGAAAGCAGAAGCATAGTATGGGGCAAACAGAGGTGAGCGTCTAGGAGAAAAAATAGAGGAGTGAAAGGGCCCTTCACCCCTGGGGAGTGCTGGATACCTTTTTAAGCTGAGCTCCTATTAGTTTATGAGGAGGAGCTGTCTGTCTGTGTGTGGCACTTACTGAGGGAAAGTGAAGTCAAATAAATGAGTTTTGCTTTTGGTTCTGAAAGTGGCTAGTTCCATGGCCGGAGAGAGTTCCTAGTGTAAGTCCAGCTCCTGTGAAAAATCTGTTTCCTTCACTCTGAAGCCTCCCCTGTTGGCTGATGGTTGATAGTTTCATTTTGTTCCAGTGGAGCAGGATGATTGTGGGAGATCACAATCATGGGGTGGGTGTGGGGATGGTGGAAGGAGAAAGAGGTTAGGGCCAGTCCCTGCGAACACTTTGGATACCATGACAGAGAGTTTGACCCAGGCTCTTTATCCAATAGGCAGCCAATGCAGAGAGTCACAGCAACCGGTTTACTAATCAGATCGGTTGGATTTTACACCAGTTTGAGATTTTCCAAGATATGTGGCTCATTACAAGATAAGACAGGTTTCAGAGTAGCAGCCGTGTTAGTCTGTATTCGCAAAAAGAAAAGGAGTACTTGTGGCACCTTAGAGACTTACAAATTTATTTGAGCATAAGCTTTCGTGAGCTATAGCTCATTTCATCGGATGCATTCAGTGACCGCAAAAAGAAAAGGGTACTTGTGGCACCTTAGAGACTAACAAATTTATTTGAGCATAAGCTTTCGTGAGCTTTTTGAGCTGTAGCTCACGAAAACTTATGCTCAAATAAATTTGTTAGTCTCTAAGGTGCCACAAGTACTCCTTTTCTTTTTACAAGATAAGAGTTTCTTGTGGCTCATGAATATACAGATCATGGGGCCAGATCTCAGTTTGATAGGATGATATGCAAACTTTTGGGCAATTACAGATGGAAAGGAGCATATTTTGCTAACATGGCTATTTGGGCATCTAACAACACTGGAGTCCCAAAGGACCTCAAAGTGGTGAACTAATTTCACAGATGCCCTCACTGCAGGGGGATGTTATCGGGGGATGGGGCAGTAAATTTAATGAAAACATTTTCTCTTCCTGCATGAGAACTGCGTGGGTTCAGTCTTAGCCAACTGCTCTCTGCAAGGCCTGGGAATAACTGACAGATGGTGCTGTTTCCTTTTGATGCAGAAGAAATGTCGGGGGTGGGTATCATCCTCAGTCTGAGTAGTCTTGCCTACTCTCCAAAGAGGGTCATACAGATGCTGAATTCTGTGGGGAAGGGGGCTGAGTCTTGTGGGCCTTGAGAACTTTTATTTAAAAGAATCCTAGCATAACAAATCAAACGACTGGGGTAACATTGTTGCAGTATGCAGTATTTTAGGCCATTATGGAAGAAAACTCACGTTTAAAATTAGACACAGAGAGCAAGATCTTCAGCTGCTGTAAATTAGCAAAGCTCCATTGTTAGAGCTACATCAGTTTACACCAGAGCATTTTGTGCACTGAATTTCATTGTGCTTTTATAGACTGAAATGACCACATCAAATCAAGTGGTAACTTTCTATTTTATTCAGACAAATATCAGAGCAAAATCACCAGGCTTAAGAGGAAATCAAATGCTCCAGCAGGAGCAAACGGTGACCTTTTCCAGACCGCACAATTTAGAGATGCTAAACTGCATTGTACAGAAGAATCATGTTTCAGATTAAGAACTGTAGAAGGAAACAAGGATTATTTCCTGTGAGTCAGGTGCATGAAAGGAAAATAAAATAGCTTTGCCGCTTAATATAGGATGTTGATGATGTGATATTTTGTAAGATACAACAATGAATTTCTCACATAGTGTTGGTAGGTTAAAATAATTCGTGCATCCAATTTCTTGAGTACAGAGTAGTGTACAGAGTCCTTTGTGATTTTTGGTACAAATGCTTTGTGATGCTAAGGGAAGACTAGTGAAAGCCAGAATTGAGTTACTGACTACTTCAAAAAGAAAAGGAGTACTTGTGGCACCTTAGAGACTAACCAATTTATTTGAGCATAAGCTTTCGTGAGCTACAGCTCACTTCTTCGGTGAGCTATAGCTCACGAAAGCTTATGCTCAAATAAATTGGTTAGTCTCTAAGGTGCCACAAGTACTCCTTTTCTTTTTGCGAATACAGACTAACACGGCTGTCACTCTGAAACCTGACTACTTCAAAGCATCCTTGCCTTGTTCAGTTCCAGATCCTACCTTTCTAGAATGGGCCATTTAATCTGTATTGCTAGCTGTTACCAGTGTGCTGAACAAAATATTCATGGCATATTCTCATCTTAATGTGTGGGACACTGTCAGTATAGCATCCCTTGGTGTTTACAGGAGCCATATAGGTTAAAGCCCTGCAAATTCAAATATATAGCTGAGAAATACTTGGTATCTTGGAGGTGAACTGAAAGGCTTTTTCCTGTCTTAAGCCTGAGAGCTGAATTCAGCTTCCTTTCACCAAATGATAATCTCATATGTATTAGCACCTTTCATCCTGAGAGTTCCAGAAAACTTCACAGTTTTTACAACCATTTCTCAGATGAGTGAGTAGCTGCCAACATGCTGCAAACAGCAGGGGAGAGGTGAAAATTTTGGGCAAGGACAGTTAGGCAAACCCCTACTCTAATATGTCATGGGACTTTTAATGTTGAACAGAGCAGAAGGGACCTGAGTTTTTAAAGGTCTCATCAGATGGACCTCCTTCACATACAGCAAACTGCATGGAACTCACTTGATGTACTGCAGAAAGGTGATAGGCTGATGTGCTGGGAGGACTAGTTCATGTTAGCATAGTCCTCTTCAAACAGGACTACATTAATATGAACTTGGAACCTTTACATTTGCCTGCAGAATCTACATGGGGGAGTTACAGTGCAGCACTTTGGTGCACATTGCTATTCACACCCCCATAATCCAAACTGCGGGGCAGTGTAGTCAAGACCTCGAATGCTATTTCTGACTTTGCCACTGAGTTGCTGCATGACCTGAGGCAAGTCACCTGAGTCAATGTTTTCAAATTTGGGTGCTTAGAGTTTGGCACTCAAATCCATCTTTAGCCCCATAAATAAGTGCCCTGACTTACAGAGCTGCTGAGCAGCTAAAGCTTTCATTGAAATCGGAAAGTCAGGTCATTTTATTTATGAGCCTAAATTATTTAAATCACTAACTTTAGGGATCTGAGTTTTAAAAAATTTGTCCTTGACCTCTAACTGTGTCTCACTTTTCTCATTTGCAAATAATACTTAGACATCTTTGTAAAGTGCTTTGGCGGCTACAGATGAAAGGCAGTCTATAAACAGGATTATAAGTGTTAATATTATAAGACAACTATTCTTGGATTTGAACTTTTGATTCCATGCAGTCTTGATATTTCAAACTTGATACTTTGACTACTCAGCCATCCCCCGGGGAAAGGAGAGCAATGTTTCACCCTTCAAAAAACCAACTGCTTTCCTTACACGGCTTGATTTGTGAAGACATCAACTCCAGCAGAGAGCACAGAATCCTGAGCTCAGGTTTTGATAAGTAGATAGAGAAGGAAATACTTTCAATTTAGTTTTACACCAGATTTTTAGTCTTAAAGTAAAAAAAAAAAATAGGGAAAATTCTTCTCACATTTACACTGGTACAATTTCATCAACTTCAATACAGTTACACCAGAGTAATTGAGCAGAGAATTTGCCTTATGTGGCGTTCTTGATTTGGACTCTTAATAAATTATCTGCCTCAATAGAGTTTGTTTTCCAGCTTTTTTTTTGGTCACATTTTCTGCTGTGTTTCTACATAATGATTGGAGCTGACTGGGTATACAAAGCAAACAACTACACATTCCTGTGTCACTCTTTCCATATACAAAAATCCAACAACATTCTTTATTAAAAACATTTATTTCAGTTTCCTTTTTTTACAATTTAACTTTTTCTCTGACAGAGCACAAGAATAAAGACAAATGCAGAACAATCAACACGCCATGTTTAAGAAATATTGGTTTCTTCAAATCACAAATCATTTCATATATACTGCAAATTCACTGTTTAGGGAAACTTTCTATTGAGAAAGTCTCTGCTGGAGGGAGCCTTCCCCACTACAGGGAAAGACTCTGGCAATTCCCCAATACTGAAGCCTGCCCCTGCTCCAGGGAAAGACTCCGGCAGTGGGGAAAGGCTCTGGCAGAGGGAGGCAGTGGGGAAAGGCTGCCAGAGCCTTTCCTCACCACAGGGAAAGGCTCTGGCAGTGGGGAGCTGCCTTTCCCAGCTGCCTCACCCTGCCACAGCCTTTCACTGACACTGCAGTGTGGATGCAGCTTGTTTTTCATTGTGGCATGTAGCTAAAAACATACCCTATATGCCACTGAAAGTGGTGTATAGTGTAGGTGTAGCAAAAAAAGAAGAAAAAGCTGTCTGCCAACAAGCACTAAGGGACAGATGGATGGAAGTAGTGAGCTGCCACCCCAACTGTCTTCTGGGACACAGGGATCTACCACAACACCATTGCGCCTTCCTTGTCCTGATCCTGAGAGATGTCCTGACCTGAGCGGGCCAGAGACAGGGAACCAGATAACATCACCACCTCCACCTGCTTTGACTAAATCCCAACCACCTCCTGGGATATGAAACTATGTCAAAAACAAAAAAACCCTCCACATATCTTTTTCCTTCTCTACTTTGTTTCTTCTCTCTCTCTCTCCTTTTTTCCTTCGGTCTAATCAGAGACTGGCTTAGCCAACCAAGACTGTATATTTTGCAACACTGCTGTGATCCTGAGACCAAAAGGGGCAGCTAAAAGCAACGCCCTAAATAGCCTGACACTGGTACAAGTTTGCCAGGTTTTGCAGTGGCTGATAAGATGATGTGCCATGCCTCTGTGTCTCCACCAGTGTCAGCACCAGAGACAGAAGCTGCACCTTTGCTGTTTGATTTTCTCTCCCCTCTTGTGTGTGTTTTGTCTTTTAGGAAACACGATTAGTCTTTAACAACAACAACTCTAGCTCATTTCAACTAACTCTTCTCTGTTCCCTAAAAAGAATAGTTATTACCATTTTTAATGCCATCTAAACAACTGTCCTTCTAAAAACTCTCTTCAGCTATAGGTAAAGGGAACAGGGAGATGTTGCTATAATGAAAGCCTTACTTAATTCTATACTTTTCAAATGCTGTAAGTCATTTCCCCCCCCCTCTTTTCTGTATCTTTAATGAAAGGCTAAGCCAATTTCTAATGGTGTGTTTGCCATGGGACTAATCAGACCGGGATCTTTCTATTCCAAGCAGTGAACCTTATTTAAAAGTGTTTAATGGTAGACAGTTACGGGGTCATGTTAATACCTTTGAGTCTGTGGGTATGTCTTCACTACCTGCTGGATCGGCGGGCAGCGATCGATCCAGCGGGGATCAATTTATTGTGTGTAGTCTAGACGCGATAAATCGATCCCTAAGCACTCTCCCGTTGACTCCTGTACTCCAACACCGTGAGAGGCGCAGGCGGAGTCGACGGGGGAGTGGCAGCAGTCGACTCACTGTGGTACAGACACCACGGTAAGTCGATCTAAGTACGTTGACTTCAGCTACGTTATTCATTGAAGGGTGTTGGTCCATCCACCTGCAAACAGTCAGGGCACACCCTGACCGTTGTGAGGAGCAACACATTGCTCCGTCCAAGGACGAGGACCAGATATGAACCCTGGGAACTTGATTAAAGGTGGGAACTTGATTAAAGGACAGTAATCGTGGGAAGCTTCCTTGGCTTGGCCTTAAGGCCTGAGAATTAAGAATGTAGTAGATAGAAGCTGAAAAACAAGAATATTAATCAATGTCATGCATTCCTTTGCGGTGAAAGTAGGTAATGTGCAGGGGGGAGAAATATAATAAAGGAGAAGGTGGAAAGCTGACAGGCAGCAGCCCATTTCAGCTGACCAGCTTGCTTGCTTGAATAAATCTGTGTTCTGTCTCATCATTGAACCGCCACAACTGGCGCCCAAACGTGGGGCCCTCAGCACTCACCTCGCCCGGCAAGGGTTTCAGACGCGTCACTCATCCGCTTCGTGGATCCCGGTGAGTATTTTTCGTTGTGGTAAGTATGGGAAGTTCCCTCTCTGCTTTGCAAGTGCAACATCGCACTGAGCTACAGTATTTGCTGCGTAAGGCTCAGCATGTCTGCCCCACTCGAGAACTCACTCTCCTGTTACAGGAGGTGAGTGCCCAGTGCCCGTGGTACCCTGAAGCCGGAACCCTTAAGCTAGCGGACTGGGAGCGTTTGGGCCAGACATTGCATGAAGAACCTCGGGCGCCCGTGCAGGCTTTACATGCCTGGCACCTCTGCCGCGATGCGATACAGCGTGTCGCCTCGGACAGGCCCTCCGTCGCGAGGCTGGTGATCTCGCCACGCCCGTCGGCTCCTGCAGTCACCCCCCCTCCTACCGATGCAACACAGTGTGTCGCCTCGGAAGAACCTTCTCTCGCGCCAATAGAGGGGCTGCCAATTCCGCCACCGCCGTCGGCTCCTGCAGCCATCCCTCTCCCTGCTTCGCCCCCAGTGCCTTTTTTACCACCGCCTCCCTTACCTTCCCCGCCGGAGCCGGTGTGTGATTACCCTCCCCCCCTAGGACCCCATGCTTCGGGGCCCCCCACGGGGTCGTCTGCATCTGCTCAGAGGCTTTCGCTGGTGCAACAAATGGTTCACGCAGCGAAGACTCGCTCAGATCTTACAGCAGAGGAGCTGGCTGAGCTGGTCTCAGTTTGTCCGGTGACCTGGCAGAATGACGACCAGGGCAACCCGGTTGGAACCTGGGTTACTTTGCCTTACTCGGTGGTTAGAGAGGTAAAGAAAGCGATTCGCGAGTTCGGTCTGACTAGCACGTTTGTGCGTGGTCTCATTGAAGGGCTAGGTAGTGGGTACTCCTTGATCCCTGAAGATTGGAAGGCGCTGTTGCGCATGATGTTGTCACCCAGTCAGTATGTTATTTGGGTCAGTGAGTATCGGCAGGAGGCGGACCGTCAGGCCCAGATTCATAGAGCAGCAGGTGTTAATGTTATTTATGAGCAATTGGCAGGGGAGGGACAGTTTGCTACCGTTGAGCAGCAGACCCAACTCCCTCAGGTCTTCTTCCCTATCATTTCCACCTGCGCCCAGCATGCTTTCCGGAGGGTCCCGGATTCAGGCAAGCCTACAAAAAGCTTTGTCAGTATCCGTCAGGGTGCATCAGAGTCCTTTCTGGATTTTACCAACAGATTGCAGGAGGCTATCCTCCGACAGGTGGATAATGCTGTGGCCGCTCAGGAGATCCTGTTAAAATTGGCGGTTGAGAATGCGAATGAGGATTGCCGCCGTGCTCTCCAGACGGCGCAAGTCTCTGGCATTTTAGAGCTCTCAGACATGCTACGGGCGTGCCAGAACATCGGCACACAAGCCCATAAGGCTGGAGTTCTGGCTGCCGCCCTGAGAAAGACCGGGAGGGAGGGGAAGCGTTGTTACCGCTGTGGTAAGGAGGGTCACTTTCAGCGGGAGTGCCGCTCATCAAAGGCACCCGCTCGACCCTCAAAGAAGTGCCCCAAGTGTGGGAAGGGCTATCACTGGGCTAATCAGTGTCGTAGCGGGTCGGGAAACCGCGCAGCGGGTACCCCCCGAACCCAGGGCCAAACGGGGGTGTTTCCCACTCAGACAACCATTCCTCTGCCTTAAAATCCATAGACTCTATGAGGGCGGCGACTGCTGGAAGTGCAGGGCTTGATTTGATCATGCAGGAGGACACTGATTTTCGGCTGCCAGGGGAGGTCTGCGCCATACCTACTCAGGTGACGGGACCTCTCCCTGCCGGCTTTGTGGGTCTCGTTCTCCCTCGCTCTCATGCTGGGAAACAGGGCTTTTTTGTCATCCCCGGAGTCATTGATGCCGACTACACCGGCATTATTAAGGTTCAGGTGTGGACTCATCTTCCACAGTCGCTCCCGCGTGGAAGGTCAATTGCACAATTGATTTTAGTCCCCTATCAGGTGCCAGCTGCCGAGGATCGAACTCGGGGCGGAGGCGGCTTTGGATCAACGTTGTCTCACTCGCCGTCTCACAGCGCGTCCTCTCCACTTATTGCTCTGACAATGTCAGTCCGCCCCTCGAAACCTCAGTTAACACTTCTCTTAAATGATGTTCCCTTCACAGGGCTGGTGGACACTGGAGCTGACGTTACGGTGATTCGTGATCCGGAGTGGCCGGTTAGTTGGCCTACGGTTCCTTCTAAAGAGTTGTGGGGGATCGGGGGTAGTAAACCCGGGCGACAGAGTTTGTCTTGGGTCACGGTCTCTAAACCGGGAGGCCGTGCCCTTGCTACTATCCGCCCTTTTGTGCTCCCTGTCCACCTCAATATTTGGGGCCGTGATTTACTTACAAAGCTGGACACCACCCTCGATATTAATATCTGATGGCTCAAAACCCTCCCTCACCCACATTGCCCTCCGCATTACCCTTGGTATGGCAATCCTTAGAGCCCGTCTGGATTGACCAGTGGCCCCTCCCTCTAGAAAAACTGAAAGCGCTTCATTCGCTTGTGCAGCAGCATTTGCAGGCACAGCGCTTGGAGTGCTCTACTAGTCCCTGGAACACCCCGGTGTTCGTTATTAAGAAAAAATCTGGTGCTTGGCGGCTGTTACATGATTTAAGGGAAATAAATAAACGCATCCAACCTATGGGCCCCTTGCAGTTTGGCTTGCCAAATCCAAATTTAATTCCTCAAACCGATCAGCTGTGTGTGTCAGATTTAAAAGATTGTTTTTTCACCATCCCCCTTTGCCCACAAGATCGCGAAAAATTCGCGTTTACGGTGCCACAATATAATAATCAGCAACCCTCTCAAAGGTATCAGTGGAAGGTCTTACCCCAGGGAATGCAAAATAGTCCAACCTTGTGTCAGCTTTTTGTGGATCGGGCCCTCACCCCTTTCCGTGCCCGGTACCCTACGCTAAAGGTCTACCATTATATGGATGACATTTTGCTTAGTGGTCCCCAGGTCACGGAACAACAGATTGAATCTTTGTCTCAAATTCTCGGCCAAAATGGCCTGTTGGTGGCACCAGAAAAAATCCAACGCTCTTATCCCTACCACTACCTCGGCCATAAGGTTTTACAAACCTATGCTGCTCCGGTTCGTCCGGCACTAACTCTACCTCAACCCCTAACCCTTGTTAAATTACAACAGATTTTGGGTCATTTAAATTGGATTCGGCCCTATTTTCGTCTCCCCACCTCAATGCTGCAGCCGTTGTTCGAGCTCCTACGTGGAGCCCGAGCACCGGGTGCAGTTATTGCCATCACTGAAGAGCACATTGCCTGCATTCGACAAATTAATGCAGCATTGAGTCAGCAGTTTGTGGACAGACCCCCTGAGGTCCGTCCCCTACGGTTGATTCTTCTTGCCACCCCTCATACGCCCACTGCGGCTCTGTTTGTGCCCCGTACGAATACAGCCGTCTCTATCATCGAGTGGCTGTACCTCTCCTCCACTCCTCCTCGGAATATTTACCCATATCTAGATGCCCTGTCTGATCTTGTTCGTAAAGCCCGCCACCGTGCAGTGCAACTCACTGGCACTGATTTAGTTGATATTGTGTTCCCCTTGTCCCGTAGTGAATTTGATTCCTTGTGCCACACCTCTTTGGCTTGGCAGGTTGCTCTTTGTGATTATGTGGGAGAAATTTCTTATAACCCCCCAAAAGATCCTCGGTTGGTAATTACCCAAAAGGTGCCTCTAATTGTTCATCGTCTTAGCCACTCTCAACCCATTGTTTCTGCTGTTACTCTTTTTACTGATGGCTCTTCACATCGAGGTGTTGTCACCTATCAATCCGGTGACCCCCCTCGCTGGCATTCTCGTTTTACACTGCCTCAGCGTTCCGCGCAGCGCTCGGAACTGGCTGCTGTTATTTTGGCCTTTCAACTTTTTGCTGATTGTCCCTTTAATTTAATTGTGGATACCCATTATGTTTATCAAGTGATTGATCATTTACCCCTTGCCCTCATTACCCCTCAGGTCGATGCGGACCTCCTTCGCCTATTTTTGTCTTTGCAATATCTTATCTCCACTCGTAATTTTCTTTATTTTGTTGCTCACATTCGCAGTCATACCCCTTTGCCTGGGTCACTCACTGAGGGCAATGCGCGCGCCGATCGCGCGCTACGTGGTCAGGTAAATTCTCTTTTTTCTGACCCCATTGAAAGCCATGCCTTTTTTCATCAGTCTGCCTCAGTTTTGGCCCGGCAGTTTCACATTCCTACTGATCATGCACGTTCCATTGTTCGTTCCTGCCCCCACTGTGCCGCTGCTGCCCCTACCTTTTCTTATGCCGTTAACCCCAGAGGTACCGCAGCGAATCAGCTGTGGCAAATGGATGTCACTCACGTGCCACAATTCCGCCCCTATTCCTTTTTACATGTTTCTGTTGACACTTATTCAGGATTTCTCTGGGCAACCCCACAGCGTGTGGAAGCCACTGCCAAAGTGATTCACCATTTGCTAGCCTGTTTTTCTGTTATGGGTCGCCCAAGCCAGATTAAAACAGATAACGCCCCAGCCTACTGCTCCACAGCCCTCTCCACCTTTTGTGCCCGATGGGACGTCCGTCTTAAACACGGGATCCCTTATAATTCCACGGGCCAAGCCATTGTTGAACGTGCCAATCGCACGCTCAAAACCTTGCTTGATAAACAATTAAAACAAGGGGAGCTGCGTCTCCGAACCTTAGGAGACATTCAACAACAAATGCATATCCTTTTGTTTACTTTAAATAACTTAACGCTGAACGCAGATCAGCAGACCCCCGCGGATCGGCATTTTCACCTATCTGAGGTACTGGAAAGACCGCGTGTCTTTTACCGTCAGCTGCCTGATCCGCAGTGGCTGGGCCCAGTACCTCTAATCACTTGGGGTCGGGGATATGCTGCGGTGTCTCTCCCTGCAGGACCGTTGTGGGTTCCAGCCCGGTGTGTGCGACCGGCACTGAAACAGCATGGCATGGCGCCAGGGGCTGCCGAACCCCATACCGGAGTTTCAGCTGACCTTGGAGGAGAACGCGGTGCCTCCCGGGTCAACAACGGCGGGACGGAAACGGAAGAGGCGTAGCGCCCCAAGCCAGCCCGTGACATGGGGAGCAGTAAAAGCATTGGTCGCGGCGGCTCAACGAAGACTGGCAGCAAACCAACAGCCAGAGACTCCTGAGACTTTGTTTGTGGCGATTCTCGCCCAAATCACTGCTAACTCTGTACTGATTGTATGCTTTTTGTGCCTGCTAATTCCTGTAGGGGTTGGCTCGGAAGCGCTTCCCCCGTTACGGGCCCGAATGACATATAACATATGGGAAAGATTGGCTTCAATAGCAAACGTTACCCACTTTTGCTTGTCTAATTCTGTAGAAGCCGGAGAATTGTTAGGTACATGCCTTATTCCAGTATGTCATCACCCTGAGGAGATAGGGAATGAGACGATGCTCGCTGCTTACGCGAATCTCTCTTCCCAGTACTCTGGCATGGCTAATTGGGGCCCGGCCTACTATACCTTGCCTCACACGGCTATATCCCTCCACACACCGTACCCGGCCGGGGCCAACGATGTCACCTGTGCGCGTGTGGTTAACTGCACTAGTACAAGCCATCTCTAGGCTGGCTGCGACAACTTTTTGGTTATGCTGTGTTTATAATCATTGGGCTTATTTTTTGCTGCTGCTGTGTACAATGTATTCCCTCTTTGCTAAGGCTTTGTAGAGATTCGCCCTGGCAAGCTCCCCGAGTTATGTCCTTGCCTATTTGGGAGTTAAATTGCTCGCAAAAGCAAATTGCCGGCTCCCATGAGAGGGCCGAGTATAATTAAACAAAAAGGGGGAGATGAAGGGCCCATGTTTGGTCCATCCACCTGCAAACAGTCAGGGCACACCCTGACCGTTGTGAGGAGCAACACATTGCTCCGTCCAAGGACGAGGACCAGATATGAACCCTGGGAACTTGATTAAAGGTGGGAACTTGATTAAAGGACAGTAATCGTGGGAAGCTTCCTTGGCTTGGCCTTAAGGCCTGAGAATTAAGAATGTAGTAGATAGAAGCTGAAAAACAAGAATATTAATCAATGTCATGCATTCCTTTGCGGTGAAAGTAGGTAATGTGCAGGGGGGAGAAATATAATAAAGGAGAAGGTGGAAAGCTGACAGGCAGCAGCCCATTTCAGCTGACCAGCTTGCTTGCTTGAATAAATCTGTGTTCTGTCTCATCATTGAACCGCCACAATTCATGTAGCTGAAGTTGCGGAACTTAGATCGATTCCCCACCCCCAGTGTAGACCAGGGCTGTGTGTCCATATTGCCATCTAAATCAATGCAACTCTTCCCCAGCTGCAAAATGCACTTCCCTACCTCACAGGGGTATTGTGAGGTTAAATGCATAAAACTTGTGAAGTACTGAGATACTACCATATTGGGAACCATAAAAATACTTTAATCTTGCATGGATTTGACATTGCAATACATGCCCAGGGTCATTCCCTTTGCTACTGCATGTCAGTGAGACCCTTTTTGGAAGCATACAAATGGCCATACTGGCTCAGACCGGTGGTCCATGTAGCCAAGTATCCTGTCTTCTGACCATGGCCTATGCCAGGTATTTCAGAGGGAATGAACAGAACAGGGCAATTATTCAGTGATCCATCCCGTCATCCACTCCCAGCTTCTGGCAGTCAGGGCCTGGGACACCCAGAGCATGGGGTTGCATCCCTGACCATCTTAGCTAACAGCCATTGGACCTATCCCCCAGGAACTTATCTAATTCTTTTTTGAATCCAGTTATAGTTCTGACCTTCACAACATCTCCTGGCAATGTGTTCCACGGGTTGACAGTGTGTTATGTGAAGAAGTACTTCCTTATGTTTGTTTTAAGCCTGTTGCCTATTATTTCCTGGTTCTTGTGTTATCTGAAGGAGGAAATAACACTTCCTTATTCATTTTCTCCACATTATTCATGATTTTATAGACCTTTATCATACCCCCACTTAGTGGTCTCTTTTCCAAATTGAAAAGTCCCAATCTTTTAAATCTCTCCTCATATGGAAGCTGTTCCATATCCCTAATATTTTTGTTGCCCTTCTTTGTACCTTTTCCATTTCTAATATCTCTTTTTTTGAGATGGGGTGACAGAACTGTATTCAAGGTGTGGGCATACCATGGATTTATATAATGGCATTATAATGTGTTGTTATCTATCCCTTTCCTAATGGTGCCTAGGATTCTGTTAGCTTTTTTTTTTTTTTCCACTGCTGCTGCACATTGAGTGGATGTTTTTAGAGAACTATCCCCAATGATTCCAAGAGCTCTTTCTTGAGTGATTACAGCGAATGTATAGTTGGGATTATGTTTTCCAGTGTGCATGACATTGCATTTATCAACACTGAATTTCATCTGCCACTTTGTAACCCAATCACCCAATTTTGTGAGTTCCCTTTGTAACTCCTCCCAATCTGCTTTGGACTTAACTATTCTGAGTAATTTTATATTGTCTGCAAATTTTTCCACCTCACTCTTTACCCCCTTTTCCAGACCATTTATGAATCTGGTGAACAGTACTGGTCCCAGTACAGATCCCTGGGGCACATCACTATTTATCTCTCTCCCTTCTGAAAACTGATAATTTACTCCTACTCTTTCTTTCCTGTCTTTCAACCAGTTACTGATCCATGAGAGGACCTCCCATCTTATCCCATGACTTATCAGGAAACTACAGACCGGTCAGCCTCACCTCAGTCCCTGCAAAAATCATGGAGCAGGTCCTCAAGGAATCCATTTTGAAGCACTTGGAGGAGAGGAAGGAGATCAGGAACAGTCAACATGGATTCACCAAGGGCAAGTCATGTCTGACCAACCTGATTGCCTTCTATGATGAGATAACTGGCTCTGTGGATATGGGGAAGCAGTGGATGTGATATACTTTGACTTTAGGAAAGCTTTTGACACGGTCTCCCACAGTATTCTTGCCAGCAAGATAAAGTAGTATGGCCTGGATGAATGGACTATAAGGTGGATAGAAAGTTGGCTAGATTGTCGGGCTCAGTGGGTAGTGATCAATGGCTCCATGTCTAGTTGGCAGCTGGTATCAAGTGGAGTGCCCTAAGGGTCGGTCCTCGGGCCGGTTTTGTTCAATATCTTTATAAATGATCCGGAGGATGGTGTGGATTGCACCCTCAGAAAGTTTGCAGATGACACTAAACTGGGAGGAGAGGTAGATACGCTGGAGGGTAGTGATAGGATACAGAGGGCCCTAGACAAATTAGAGGATTGGGCCAAAAGAAATCTGATGAGGTTCAACAAGGACAAGTGCAGAGTCCTGCACTTAGGACAGAAGAATCCCATGCACCGCTACAGACTAGGGATGCAGTGGCTAGGCAGCAGTTCTGCAGAAAAGGACCTGGGGATTACAGTGGACGAGAAGATGGATATGAGTCAGCAGTGTGCCCTTGTTGCCAAGAAGGCTAACGGCATATTGGGCTGCAGTAGTAGAGCATTGCCAGTAGATCGAGGGAAGTGATTATTCCTCTCTTCAGCACTGGTGAAGCCACATCTGGAGTGCTGTGTCCAGTTTTGGGCCCCCCACGACAGAAAAGATGTAGACAAATTGGAGAGAGTCCAGAGGAGGGCAATGAAAATGATTAGGGGGTTTGGGCACATGATTTATGAGGAGAGACTGAGGGAACTAGGCTTATTTAGTCTGCAGAAGAGAAGAGTGAAGGGGGATTTGATAGCAGCCTTCAACTACCTGAAGGGGGGTTCCAAAGAGGATGGAGCTAGGCTGTTCTCAGTGGTGGCAGATGACAGAACATGGAGCAATCCTCTCAAGTTGCAGTAGGGAGAGGTCTAGGTTGGATATTAGGAAAAAACTATTTCACTAGGAGGGTGGTGAAGCACTGGAATGAGTTACCTAGGGAGGTGGTGGAATCTCCATCCTTAGAGGTTTTCAAGGCCCAGCTTAACAAAGCCCTGGCTGGGATGATTTAGTTGGGTTTGGTCCTGCTTTGAGCAGGGGGTTGGACTAGATGACCTCCTGAGGTTTCTTCCAACCCTAATCTTCTATGATTCTATGACTGCTTACTTTGCATAAGAACCTTTGGTGAGGGACCTTGTCAAAAGCTTTTTGAAAGTCCAAGTACACTATATCCTGTGGATCACCCTATCCACGTGTTTGTTGATCCCTTCAAAAAATTATAGTAGATTGTGAGGCATGATTGCACTTTACAAAAGCCATGTTGACTCTTCCCCAACAAATTGTGTTCATCTATGTATCTGATAATTCTATTCTTTACTATAGTTTCAGCCAATTTTCCTGGTACTGAAATTAGGCTTACTGGCTTGTAATTGCAAGGATCGCCTCTGGAGCTTTTTATAAACATCAGTGTTACATTATCTATCCTCCAGTCATCTGGTACAGAAGCTGATGTAAGTGACAGTTTACATGCCACAAATAGTATTTCTGCATTTTCATTTTTGAGTTCCCTCAGAACTCTTGGGTGAATACCATCTGGTCCTGGTGACTTATTATTGTTCCATTTATCAATTTGTTCCAAAGCCTCCTCTATTGACACCTCAATCTGGGACAGTTCCTCTGATTTGTCACCTAAAAAGAATGGCTCAGGTGTGTGAATTTCCCTCACATCCTCTGCAGTGAAGAACGATGCAAAGAATTAATTTAGCTTCTCCATGTGACATTACTCAGGATACAATCTGGACTGTTAAACAGCTGAGTCCTCTCAGTTTGCCAATTTGGGGTGCCTTTTACACTGCTTTGCTGTGAGAACAACCACTCTTAGTCCTGCTCACACACAGGCTCTAGCATGCAAAATCACTCCTAACTGAATTGGCTATTAACCAAGATGGACAGGGATGGTTTGCCTCTGTTTGCCAGAAGCTGGGCATGGGCAACAGGGGATGGATCACTTGATGATTACCTATTCTGGTCATTCCCTCTGAAGCACTTGGCATTGGCTACTATCAGAAAATAGGATACTGGGCTAGTTGGACCTTTGGTCTGACTCAGTATGGCTGTTCTTATGTTCTGAATTACATGAATGCTCTGGCCAGCCACCTATGAATTACATAGAGGATAACACCAGCAAATTCCCAGTCCCAGACCTTCCCTAGAAATGAGTTAATACAAGGATAGCTGAAATCTCCCATTATTATAGAAATTGAAATGATGAGTTCTAGATAGAAAAGAGAAGTTGAGACAATTTTTTTCCAGTCATAGGGGAACGGACATATGATATGAAAGTCTAAAGACTTTAAACAAATGAGCAATTCAATAATTTACAACACTGAAGCAGAACCATGTGTGAGAAGATGTCAACTCTGGAAAAATTCCAGTCATCCCAGAAGGTGAACAATTTAATTATTGATTAAAATACCCAATTTTAAAAATCTATTTTAGAATTTAGATGAGGAGAAATACAGGGTAAGCATTTTCTTAAAGATGAACTAAGAAACTTTTGTAAACAGAGAATTACTGGATGAAGTCTCACAATACACAGAATGTATGAGCACAGTCAGCGCCTGATTCTTACTGCTATGTTGTGAGCATTGACCTGAGAGGGAGCACTCCTTGGGGCACAGAACTTCCTGGCAGATTTGGATGTGTGAGCAAAGAAATTACATGCTGTTTGTCCCAACTGTGTTCAGGGAAACAGGACTTTGTGTACATTCTTTGTAAATAAACAGAATTGCACCAAAGAGTATACCTGACTCATTTCAAATTTCTTCTCCTAACAGAAACAACCTAGCAAGGCCCCAAATATTGGCTAACCACTCCGGCCAAAAGGGGCAGCAATATATTGGTTTGAGTATTTAAAATTCACAGTTAAAGGTACTTTGTGTATTTTGGCCCAAATTCTTCTCTCACTTATGCTATGTAATCCCATTGGCTTCCTGGAACTAGACTGGTGAAATGAGAATTTTGTTGTTGTTGTTGGCTTTGTACTGCTTTTTAATGTCTGCTAAAATTCGTTTAAAAGCCACAGAAAGAAAGAAACATTTTACACGTAAGGAATAAACCACTATATTAACAATAAAGCTTTCGGAGTTGACTGGCCATAAATGAGAGGGAGGCATTAACATAGAAGAATTCTGACACTTTTGAGGAGACTTCCAAAACCCCACAATATTTGAAGTCGGTAGAGGGTGGGGTGAAATGGAGGTGACACAGAGCAGTTTTTGACCCAGCTGCAACTGCTGAAAAATGAAAGTTTGGATCCACAAGGCTGAGGATGCAGAACCTAAGTGACAGGTCAAGAGACAAGACTTCAGCAGAAAGGGCAATGCCATTTTTAACTCTGGCCCAGAAAAACAAGAGACTAATTAACCATCTGTCTCCAAAGAGAACATTTTCAGCCCTTTTTATCCATTATTAGATCTGCCTGGAAATGAGCCCTGACTGGAAAATTACTTACCTTTTAATTAACTCCAAGAAGTGCTGAACTGAGATAGGTGCTGAGCCACGAAAGATGTGCAGAGCAATTTTAAAGCTGCCTAATAGGAACTGAGATGCCAGAGCATCCAACTCAAACACAGGTGCATTAAGAGCTGTCAGGTGCTGGACTGTTAAGGAACAGTGAAAGACCATTCCTATCAAGCAGTGAAATTCTTCTTCGCCCCACATCACCCCCAAAGGGGATAAAATGGCTCAGAAGGGGCTATTTGACTGAATGGGCTGCACCTGGATGAGCTGTAAGCTGACTATACAGCCCTAATTGAATCTGGAGCACACCTGGGCAGTATAAAGTGTGAGCGCAGCAAGCAGAAAGGGGCTGTAGGGAGACAGAGTTGGCAGTCACTCTCAGGATTGAGAGAAAGGAGTAGGAAGAAGCCTAGGGACAACAGCCACCAGAGTGAGACCACATGGACTGTACTGTAACTGCTGATTGTGGGGTCCGTAGGCTAGAACCCAGTGTAGAGAGAAGCCTGGGTTCACCTCCCAGCCATTGGGAAAATGGCACTGGCAATGGACTTTGAAGACTGCCCATGGCAGTTTGGTTAGAGAGACTTTGATACCCTGAGAGAGGGAGGGGGAACTGGCTGGAGAGCCAAGCTATGAAGAGGAAGCACTACAGTTGTGGGACATGAGAGAGGCAGCTCAATGAGAGATCAGGACAAGGGGTTGCAAAACCACAAAAGGAGGTGTCAAACCAGGGTGAGCAAAACCCAGATGAGCCACAAGGAGGCACCACAGCAGTGAGTGGAGCAAACCCCATCACACCAACAAAGGAACAGAGGAGGGGGAAAAAAACCTTAACACGTACCTCTGTTACATACTGTAAATGGGAAATGACATTGATAGGTAGTCATATCTGTTATGTAATGGCCCATAGACTTATTGTCCCTGATTGATCTTAAGACATGAAGTTCCCTATATTTATTAGTTAACTCTCATAATTGTGGAAAAGAGGTTAATGGATTCTTGAGAAAGAAGAATATCATCAGCATACTTTCTTTTGTAAGCGGAGTCTCATACTTGAAATCCCTACCCTTCACCTAGGTGCCCTCTTAAATAAGCATAGACAATGGTATGATCTAACAGAAGAAGTGACAAAGTACTACCTTCTCCAATACCCTTTGGGATTTCAAATGCAGAGTAGAACTGCTCCTCTGTGGCTAGGAGGAAATTATAGAGGAATCTGATCCATTTGATAAAATTTGGCCCAAATCCTAAATTCAGCTGGCAAAGATATTTTGAACAAGACTGTTTTTCCACTGGAAAATGGGGTGTCCTCAAAATCTAAATTTTCTGTGGGAAAAGATTGATTTCAATGGAATTTTCTGCCAGGAAAGTTTAAACAAAATGATTTGATGTAGAAATGTCTAAATGTTCTTTCTGATGGAAAATGTTAAAACAAAACATTTTGACATTTCCAAATAGAAATTTTTGAGAACTATTCATTATTTGAAACATTTGGATATTTTGACTTTTTTCATTGTAATTTGAGATGAAAACAAATGTAGAAATATTAGCATTTCCCTTGAGATAAATATTCTGTTTTTCCAATCGGCTCTAATCTTAAGTACAGTTAGTATCAAAGGTTCTGGAGCCAAATTCTACCCTTAGTTATGTTCTCCTATCTCCAGCTGTACAAGGACAGCATTTACCTCAATCTTTTCAGAGGTACAACTGGCCTAAATACAACAGTGATGGAGGCATTAGAAATGACTAGCTGGCTGCCTATGGGGTGCTGATTTTATCTTTGCACTGGATGAATGAGAGAGAGAATTTTTTTAGTGTTGTTAGCACCAAGTCTGCCTTTGAATACACAAAGCTACACATTATGCAGCATTTGCACAAAATAACTGCTATAATCATTAGAAAAGTCAAATCCAACCCATGTGGTAAGCTTATGTTCTGTAAAGATAATTACCCTGTATCATATAATGAAGTACAGAGGTTCAAATAGTTATATTCCCAGTGTAAGGCTAGTTATTCAAGTAATGAATACTCTATCTACCTTACTTGTGACAGAGAGGATTGCGATGGAAAGAAATCACTTATTTTATTTTTGAACAAACCAAGTAAATTTGGCAATAGCCAGAAAATACATCAGTTGATATCGTGAGAAATTGCCTAATTTCTGATAATCTATGTAGCAGGATTCCAGGATTGTGACTCTGTGTCACTCTGAAGCCTAGAATGTCTGAGTCAGTGTGAAGTGATAGAAAACAGCTAAAGTAAGGCTCAGAGTTCTTTTTGTTTAGAATGTCACCAAGTTCAATCATCGCTAGGATTCATGGCCTGCCATTCTCCAGTTGTTAAATTCTCAGCTATTTTGGGCTTTTCTACATTTTATGAATTATAGCTGTATGTCTACACAGGCTCTCACCTAGTGTTTGATATGACTGAAAGATTACAATTCTATAAAGCGCTTATATGATTAGTATATTTTATCCTATTCTGTTCATACAGCTAATTCAGTTCATTTGAATGACAGACAGTTGCTTAATGAGAGATTGTGGTAAATAATTAGCAGTAGTATTTCTGCTAAATTGAAATCTTCATTTCTGCTTCCTGCTATTTAATAAATTAGGCATTAGGCAATTTCTTTATCCATGCAGTCCTTATATATGCACACAACCCTACTGTCAGCATGTTTCTTTGACAGTGCTTGGTTTGATTTATATGTTAATGAATGTATCTGCTGTGCAGACAGATTTGGTCAGAGGCCAAGCTAAGGAAGCATGCAAAACTACGAATTTCTGAGTATATATGCCTCTAAGCCAGAAAGACATGGAAATTAACAAACTGCTTTGGCAGGGGGAAATCAGCCATCTTAGAGAATACTACAATCATGATCCCTTGAAATTTAGTACCTCTCAGTGCCATTTCCCATACCAAGAGTAAAAGAACTGGAATTGCATATGGCCACTTGAACTATGCCTATTCTTGCAGAATGTGTGACTGGCTTTAGAAGGTTGAGATTTACATTTTTTGGCAGTCTCCTTGGCGAGGGAATCAATTTCTCTCATTAAGGACTTATCAAGTAAAGCATGGGGCAGAGAAAGCCCTGAATTCAGGGATACCAGTGTAGGGAGCATGCATGGGCATCCTCTGAGTGCTGCACAGGACAACCATTCCATAGCAACTCTTCATCGGGCCCACAGAAAAAGTTTAGAGGGAGGACTGCTACATGGGAATCATGGACATAATTTCTACTATCAGGAGATAACCGTGTTAGTCTGTATCCACAAAAACAACAAGAAGTCCGGTGGCACCTTAAAGACTAACAGATTTATTTGGGCATAAGCTTTCGTTGGTAAAAAACCCCACTTCGTCAGATGCAAGAAGTGGGTTTTTTACTCACAAACGCTTATGCCCAAAGAAATCTGTTAATCTTTAAGGTGCCACCAGACACCTTGTTATAATTTCTATTGCAAACTTTTGGGGCTGCATTTGCTGCTTGTCTTTAGGAGCTTGCCTTTGAAAATCACCCTGTTGGGACATCTGAGAACCCAGGCTACCATCACACCTCTCCTGTCAAGCACAAGTTGTTGCTGTCAGAACTCACTCCCACTCTGGCTGTGCCCTCCTTTGAAAGGCCTGTTGAGCACAGACATCTCTTGCACCTCCTCTCGTTGGTGCAAACCCCCAACCTAGTGGAAAAAATTCTTTTGGAAAAATTAGCTTGCAACTGGTGTAATGGAAAAGCAGTGCGTACTAGCAAAGGTCAAAAAGCATAGGGTCAGCTCAACGTAAACAGGTGTTCGATCAATCTCATGTGGTTGGCATTCAAAGTTATGCTAATGTTATAAATCATTTCCCCGCATCTGCCTTCTGACTGGTGCCACATCACAAAAATAGATTACCACCTCCAAAAGGACTTTAGAAGATGGATCAACTATTCCTTACAAGCCTATAAAATAAATGTTAATTGCTGGGACCACAGTACCCATCCTGGGCTAAATTAATCTAATGAAGTCAGTGGGGGACAGATTTTTAAGGTGTCTGAAGATGCAGATAGGAGCCTAGCAGGATTTTCAGAAGCACTTAGGTGCCTAAATCCTATGTATGTCATGCTCTTAGATGTCTAATGGGATTTTTCAAAACCACTTCTCTGTTTCATGAAACCAGTTTGGTTTGTCTGTGTCATGATTGTAAAGGGAAGGGTAAACACCTTTAAATCCCTCCTGGCCAGAGGAAAAACCCTTTCACCTGTAAAGGGTTAAGAAGCTGGGATAACCTCGCTGGCACCTGACCAAGATGACCAATGAGGAGACAAGATAACTTTCAAAGCTGGGGGGGGGGGGGACAAAGGGTCCTCTCTGTCTGTGTGATGCTTTTGCCGGGACCAGAGCAGGAATGCAGGTCAGAACTCCTGTAAAGAGGTAGTAAGCAATCTAGTTAGATATGCGTTAGATTCTGTTTTGTTTAAATGGCTGATAAAATAAGTTGTGTTGAATGGGATGTATATTCCTGTTTTTGTGTCTTTTTGTAACTTAAGGTTTTGCCTAGAGGGTTTCTCTATGTTTTGAATCTGATTACCCTGCAAGGTATTTACCATCCTGATTTTACAGAGGTGATTCTTTTACTTTTTCTTTAATTAAAATTCTTCTTTTAAGAACCTGATTGTTTTTTCATTGTTCCTAAGATCCAAGGGTTTGGGTCTGTGTTCACCTATGCAAATTGGTGAGGATTTTTATCAAGCCTTCCCCAGGAAAGGGGGTGTCGTGCTTGGGGGAATATTTTGGGGGGGGAGACATTTCCAAGTGGGCACTTCCCCTGTTATTTTTGTTAGACACTTTGGTGGTGGCAGCATAAGGTCCAGGGACAAAAGGTAAAAGTTTGTATCTTGGGGAAGTTTTAACCTAAGCTGGTAACAATAAGCTTAGGGGATCTTTCATGCAGGTCCCCACATCTGTACCCTAGAGTTCAGAGTGTGGAAGGAACCTTGACAGTCTGAAATTTTATATTGATTAAATATTTGAAACTAAAACCAAAGCAAAATGGTGCAGTGAAAAGCACAACAGAAGTTTTCATTTAGTTTTAGTTTTCAAAAGGCATAACAAGCAAAATTTCAATGTGGAACAAAACTAACATTTTCATTTAGTCTCATTTTGAATTTTTTCCATCAAAAATGTTGTATGAAGTCAATGAGTTTGAAATTTTTCTTGGAAATTAAATTGGATATTTCAAAATTATTTGAGCCAAAAATATTGTTGCAGCAAGGTTGCCAAAGTGAATTTTCATGGCACTGGTGAAAATAGAAAGGGCAGGCCCTACTACCAACCACATTTAATCAGGCTGGGACTAATTTCTACATGTACCATAATTTGTCACATGTAAGAAGAACAAGAACTCGTTCCCTGGTGGATGTTGCCATCATGTTTGTCCACTGTACTTCTCACCAGCTCTGCCTGGGCAAATACTGACACAGTACTAGGTGGGGTCTGTAAGGTTTATGGTCAAAGGAAGTCTCTAACCATGGATTCAGAGCAATGGCTGGTATGACACTGGGCAGTGCTCTAGCCATGTTTTACTGGCCACCAGGGACCTACCAGCAGCCAGAGCCACAGCCCTCCCAGCCAGAGATCAAGGAGCAGATAGAGCCACCCTCACGCAGCCACAAAGGAATGGGTAAGGCTAGCCAGCGCTAGGTGGTACCCAGCTAGGGGCCAGCAGCCCAGCCAAAGCATTCTCCAGCTGAAGGCAGGAAGCAACCATATCCCTGTCACAGCACAGAGCAGGCAGAAGCCAGCAGTAGAGTTTAGCCACACAACCACAGCTTTCCACCAGTTCAGGACAAGGCACAACTGGAGCAGAGCCTCAGGGAACTGCCAGAGCATAGCAGTTCCTATGTTCCTAAAGCTTGCTCCATGCTGGAGCTTTGTCAGTCTTTAAATTCTGGTAATCAGGATTGTGATGGAGTATACCAACCCCTCTGGGCCAAAAGGGGTTTAAGGACAATACTGGCCCAGATCACCCCACCCCTCAAGATGTGCAGAGAATGCTACCACTGGAGAGGAAGCTTAAAAGGGAGCAAACCAGCTCTCAAGGAAGGGGCTGGAAAAGAAGACAGACCTACCCTGATGCCTCCCCTGCCCCTGACTTCAAGGGTGCAGAAGAAGCCTCCTGTGAGGAATAGAACTGCATGCTGAATCCAGTTGGGACTGAAGATTTAGTTCTCTTTGCTCTTTGTCTTATCTTGGACTTGGAGCAATGGGGAGAGATGGATAGTAAGAAGTGACCAGGGGAGGTTAATGCTAAAGGCATTGTAAGGGCCAGATACTGGTTGGCTCTTTGAGGGCCCTGGGTCAGAACCCAGTGGCCTGGGAGGGCCCAGGCTCCCCTACCAACTGCTCCTGCTACAGGAGGGGCATAAGCCACATTCCAATCTCACGTCCCCTCTGACGTGAAGAGAGCAAGGACACTGCAAACCTGAGGTGAGCCAATGCACAGGTGAGGAATTGGACTGAAAGGCTTTTCTGCTGGGAGGAGAGAATAGATACTGGATGTGCTAACCACTTGACAACATGGCCCTCTGAGGACTCTATTACAAGAACATTTGCTGCTTTAATAAATAAGACAATGTGTAGTAAAATATGAAATTTAGGATTAAGTCATTTACATACCGCCTCCAGATTTCTGAACTTTCAGCCTTAATGGGTTTGGGTTGCTAGGTGACAACAATGCACTTACTTATCACCTCATTTACACAAATCATGCACTGAAAAGCAAGAAAACGAAGATGTAAGAACATCATAAGTCTTACACTAACCCAGGGGTTCTCACAACAATATTTTTGGTGGCTTCAGTGTGCAGCTACCAACTCTTGCTGGTGGCCACACTGACACCTTCCCCCCCTAAAATACTTAAATTAACTTTAGGAAAAACAAATAAATATGCTGACATACATGTCCAAAGCATTGTAATTTATTTATGTAGGATATTTTTCCTGACTCAATAATAAAAATAATGTACAAGTTGTCTTTATTCTTCACTGGACCTAAACAGAATAGAAACAGAATAAGGTGCTTTGCACATTCTTGTCCTTTTTTTCTTGTTGTTTCTTTAAAAAACCCCACAAAAAAAGACTTGCTAGCTACTAAGTTTGCTGTGAAAAATGATATTAACAAACTTACAAATATCACTTTTCACAGCAGACGTACTCAGCCCCAGCCAGCCCAGATATAAATTAAGCCCTGGGTGGGGAGGAGGGCATGGAGGCAGCGGGGGCCGGGGCAATGGGTGAGCTTGGGGCCAGAGCCTGCCTCCTTGTGGCCAGCCAATGGAGCCTGGTAGAGCCCCGTGGCTGGAGTCTGCCACCTGCCACCTTAGGGTTGAAGCCCAACCCCACTGCCCCCTGGAAGGTGGGCAAATCACTGGCTGCCTTCTCCTCCAGCTTTAGTATCTGCAGAGGGGGGCAGGGCCTAAGCACTGCTGCCAGCCCCAGTGGAGGGGCCACTGCTTTGTTCCCCCCCCACCAATCACTGCCCAGAAGGCTGTGGCTGCAAAAAAAAGCCCCTGGTGGCTGCAAGCAACCATGGTGGCCGCATTTGAGAAACACGGCACTAACCACACTATAAACAAACATTATTCTTAACATGTAGAGAGAGGTGTATATTTTGTCACAATACAACTCAACTCTGACTCAAAACAAGTACTATTCTTTCATCAGTAATCTCAATATTTACTTACAACGTAAAACTCATCTGAAAAACAGAATTGTAGATGTAAGCTGTGTTCTTGTAGTCGTGTTGGTCCCAGATATTAGAGAAACAAGGTGGGTGAGGTAATATCTTTTATTGGACCAACTTTTGTTGTTGAGAGAAACAAGTTTTCATGCTACCCAGAGCTCTTCTTCAGGTCCTCTCTCACCAACAGAAGTTGGTCCAATAAAAGATATTACCTCACCCACCTTGTGTCTCTCTAATGCATCTGACTGAAATGCAAATCCATGTACATAATTTTACTTATAAATTAATATTTTACATGTCATATTAAAATTCATACATTATTCTCAAGAAACAGCAGGTACAAGTCTTTCACCAAAACATTATTTTGAGAATTATATTGATACTGTTAAATCAAAAGTATCCCTTAGAAAAAAAATTAGATATGTTAAGATAACCAAAATTAAAAAAAAACTTGAAGTCCCAACAATCCAGAGTCCAGAATTCAGATTGTTGTGTTGAGATTGGTAAGAATGTCTATTATGTGGATAGTGTGTGATTTGTCATGTCGTTTACTGTTCAGTTCCTTGCATTTAAATGCTTGAGTACTGAAAATAATGTAACTGCCTTCTGAAGTGAAATCTTTTGGTTTTGGAATATTATAGATATGGGTTAATTTATTTTTATTGCAAGTATTTTATAACGGTGCTAAGGCACTGATAAATATCTAGCTGATCTCCTCCCCATTTTCTTACTATTCCATGGAAGCCTTAACAGTTACAGTGCCTACATCTAAAGTGGCTTCTAAAGACATCTTGAAAATGTAGTGCCATTATAACTATCTCTATTTGTAATTCAAGGGCCTTTTTATATTTGTCCACAGTAACCTTTTATTTTTGCTTCTTGTAACAAGTGGATCACTTATGTACAGTATTATATCTTCCAGTTTATTTGTTGTAACACTTCGTAATACACAATACAAAATTCATCTTACTAGTCCTGATTCCAGAGATACTTGAAAATGCAGCTGCGACCATGTTAGCTTTACTCCATGGAAGGCAATAAAGCAATTCTGATTTACACAAGCTGAGGTTCTAGCTCTTAGAGCTTCTACGGTGGTAACCATAAACAGGACATCATAGCAATGAGCAGTCTGCCAGAGATTTATACTATGGAAAGTAACCCATGTTAAGCCAGCAGTCACATTGCATTGACATCATTAGCTTGATCCTAAAAGGTACTGAGCATCCTTAGCGCTGTGACTACAGGAGTCAAGAATTCTCAGTGTCTCCCAGAAGCCGCTCAGCTCCTAGCAGAATCCAGACTCTGGGCCAGCACAAGATTTATGCATTACTTAAATCCCTCTTAATCCCTATTTTAAGAACTTATGTGGGACTGAGCAGGATGGCAGCTCAGGCTAGCCACTCAAGTACAGTATGTACAAAGGGTCCTGGATTGGGGTTATAATGCTTTAGGCTAGTCAGTGCTGCTGCTGCCCCAGAGACGTTGTTATTGTTAGCTAAATCAAAGCTAGCTTTGGGTGTATCTACTAATGCTGAAACTGTACCTCCTGATTGCAATGTAGATAAATCCAAGTGGTGCATAGCCCTTCTCTGGCATGTGCACAGGGGTGTATTTCACATCTAGGAAGGAAAAAGGAAAATTGTGCCAATGAGCTAGCAAATAAATAGCAATTTGCTCCAAGGCAAATTACTGTAAACTCATTTGAGATATTCCTGCCATTTGTCTCACTTTCAACCTTAACTAAAAATAAGGTGACATATTTGAATATTTTAGTTTCTAAAGTTCATGCTGCAAGAACCTAAATTTGACAATTTCAGACAACTTCCTTATTTACTAAATAAACTCCAAGCCGGGAAGGCCCACTTAATATTCTTGCTTTTTACAGTTATAGGGAGAGTTCAAATACTGGTAAGCTTTGTGTATCTTCAGGCAAAGATTAGTTGTGTGGTTTTCATTGTCGTTGATACGGCCCATTTTCCAGATAGACAATACAAATACATTTTTAAAAATCCACATGGCAGAAAGAAGCAACAGAAATGGAACATTTAGGTTTTGATAATAGCTGGGTGCATTTTACAAGACATAACTTCTTTGGTGTTTCATTTAGAGATAGAGGATATTACAACCAGACAATCCCAGAGGAATCTGAAAAGTACACATGGGTAATTAGATAACTGAACCCGTCCCATTCCCTGATAAAATACCAGTAGGTGTTTTATGCCTAAATTGGTTACTGGAAAAACGAATGCCTAGAACTTCCCCCACCCCTCCCTTTAGCATCGCTGCTATAGAGGGTTGGGGTGGGGGGCAGAAATGAGAAAATATGTATACATAAGGGAGAAGAGCTAAAAGGAGGCAAGTGGGGAGAGACACAAATGCAGTTCTCCCTGCAGATTTATTTAAGTCCCTGATGAAGGACTGGTTCAAGAGAATATGCAAAGCCACTTGAATACCATTCCAGTAGCAAGGTCCAAGAGTCAGTCTGAATTTCCCCTTGCATAAAGTGATGAATATATATCCCAGTTTTTCATTTGATGTCCCAGTGCCCTGAGGACCTCTTTCAGGATGCCTTAAATGTCAGTCAAAATGTTTTTTGTTTTTTTTTATAGCTACACAATATCTCAACAAGACGTATCGCCACTCTGATATAACATGTTCCACGCTTATAGCAGAGTGAGTGTTTTGTGAGAACCGGTGTCAAGGGTAAAAATTTGTCATAACTAGAACTGGGCAGAGAGCAGTAATTCCACTTCATGGATAATTTTGTGATTTCAGAATTTGTTTTGTTCCAGTTTGGAATGAGAAACCCAAAATGTCAAAGTTCTCCATGAACCAGAAATTGGAAACCAGGTGCATCTGATGAAGTAAGCTGTGGCTCACGAAAGCTTATGCTCAAATAAATTGGTTAGTCTCTAAGGTGCCACAAGTACTCCTTTTCTTTTTGTAAATTGGAAACTGAAATTCATTCTGGTGAGTTGAAAGGGAAGGTTGAAGCTCTGCTCTGCAGCAGCCCAGCAGCTTGGGAAGGGGTCGCACAGCTCCCCAACTTCTGGGCCAGGTGACTCCCAGGGTGCCCAACTACTAGGAGTCAGGCAGTCTGGGGAGTTAGCTGCCACAGACAGTGTGCCTGGCTGGATGCCCTGGAACCATAGATGCTGGAAACCTGGGCTCTCTAACAACTTGCTAGGCCGGTTGCTGAGCAGCCTGGTGGGTGGGTGAACTGGCAGGAAACCTAGAAGGTTTCCCAACTGACCAAGGTTCTACTGAAGCTTTGTTGAAATCAAACGCTCTCCACCAAACCTTTCACACAAAAAGCAGGAGCTGGCCAGAGGACAGCAATTCCATTCGTGGCCGCTTTAGAGGTTCTGAAATGTGTTTTTCCTTCTGTATCAGAACAAAACCAAAACCTTTCAAATGTTCTCACAAAATGGAATTGTGTAGAAATACCCACTCTCTGCTCAGGATTTAATTTTTTTTTCTCCCTCTCTCTCTCTGGTTCGATGTAAAAGGAACACCATTTCCTGAACAGCACTTAAAGTAAAGGCTTTCTGGTCAGAATTGCCCAGAGAGCCCTGCGCCCCAGAAATCATCCATACAAACACTTTGCTGAGATCAATAGTCTGAGTGAAATGTTTCGGCTTCACTGAAGCACCCTATTTCAATGAAAATACATTTTGTCAAAATCTTGGGGTATCAGTTCCTCACAGCATTTACAAGAGACTCCCAGCTGCCAGGGGAGATCAGCCCACCTTAGTAACCAAAGGGAGCCCATTCCCATTCGCCCACTGACAACTCTTCCTACTCTTCAACATACCAGGGCTGCAGAATGAATCATCTGCTGTAATTACTGCCAGCAGAGGCCACAGAGCAACTCACTGTCACCATTGCGACTGGAAGGACCAGTCGCAAGGTGGTGGTGGGGAGGCAGCTAAAGGAGCATCACTGACTTCATGGGAAGGAGGAGGCACGGTGAGTCAAGAGGTCCTGGGCCTAGGGAGCAAAGGACTATCTGTGTTAAGAGGGAAGGGCATAGAATTCATTTTTGGTTTTGGAAGGAAGTGTGGACTGGAATAGAGGAGAGTGTTTTACCCAAGGAATATTGCCTGTATTACTCTGGGGGGAAATTGAGGGAGCCCTTGTTCCCATGTAGGCAGCGCATCACTGTCACAGCTGGAACTGGAACATTCCACCTGTATCTGGACAGGCAAGAACTTTTAGAAATAAAAATTCCAGTTTCATTTAGCTTTGCATGCGATTGCTTGGTGCCAGAGGTGCGTGGGGAACTTGATGGGGCTGGCAGCAATTGGGACAGCCTCAGTTGAACAGGCGAGGAGAACATAGGCTGAGGGGATGTAGTGGTGCCCCTCCTCTTCAGAGTCTCTAGCCATTCATTGGCTAGTTATGGGAAGAAGGAAGCTGATTGGTTCCTTACCTTCCCCTTCATTAATTTAAACCCTAGCCCAGGCCAAGTGAAGCCTCTTTTTGATCCTTCCAGCAGCCCCACCCTCTTCACCCTGTACTGGTAGCCTCGGTGTTGTGTTTTCTGGATGCTATGGATCTGACCAATCACCTATTTTGGGGTCAGAAAAGAATTTTTTCTTCCTGTAAGGGCCAAATGGGAAGAGGTCTGGGAAATTTTTCCTCGTGGAGGTGCAGTTAAGTGGAATAGGATTTCATAATTAGTGATAGTACTTGGTAAGGATGTTAGTTCATCGCAGCTAGTGGCCAGTTTCCACTGTGGCTACAAGGAACGGTTCCCAGAAGTAAAAGACCTGGGATTTTACTGAAGGGGGTTTGTGTTCATGGGAAAGGGAAGACTTTGTGGTCTTCATGAGCCAAGGTCCTACCTTTTAGTGTCCTTTGTCCCCCTCACAGTGGGTGGATTATAGGCCTCAGTAAAGTGAGCTGCGTCCTAGGGTAGGCTGAGCAGAATCTACCCCAAATAATGAGATAGATGATAGAAGCCCTGTAAAGTCCACACTGGAACAACTTAAAATGCCTAGGAGATGAGTATGGGTGACAAGGCAGATAGTGCCCTTCCCCCACTGTTAGGTTTTATAAAGTTGTGGCCTGTTGTTTAAAATCCATCCCTGTGTTCGTACTCATACACCATCCTGGCTGCATCAGTAGGATGTGTTCTTAAGGGCAGTCTGTGACACACTCTTTCTTATAATGTCTGGCATATCTAATCACCTACCACACAGGAGAGCATCAAACAGTGTTCAGAGCCCAACTCCCACAGCCAGACTGAATTAGAGCAACTCTGGGTGTCATTTTATCATCTCTGTTTTTGCAGAGATATTTCCTTTCTTACAGTGCAATGCTAACACCAGGGAGAGTGCATAACTTAAGAGTTTGACATCTTCCAGATAAGGTAATTCATTATCTGGAACATAACTGCAGATTTTTAACATTTACTGTTCTGGAAGAGGAATAACAATGGGAGCAGAAAGGAGCTCAGCTTTTTCCAAGTTGTCACAGGGCTCTGCTCAAGGCAACAGTATTACAATACAATAATATGGCTCTCTTTGGCTTAATGACTGTTGTACAAAGGGCATCCTAAAATGCTTTACAGAATAGTGCCTCCATCTGCATTTCTCCCAGAGGGGAACGCTGCAATTCACCCCACTATTGACTGGATCACCCACCTGCAACACCTTACAGCAAAGAGCGTAATTATGAGGGGGATGAGAAAAATTGATGTTAGACTGGCAGTCGCCTGTAACTGTGGATTTATGCAAATGCAGGTGTCTCTACTTTTCCCTTGCCCTCCTCATTTCTGTATTTATCAATCTGCTGTGTATTGTCTAAATAGCTCGTCTTGTGCTCTCGGGCAGGGATTCTGTTGTTTGTTTGTACAGGGCTTACTGAAGTGGGATCCTGACCCTTGTGTGTGGTCTTTTGATGCTACCACAATAGAAATAGTGTTCAGATGAAATGGGATACAACTGGCCAGTGGAGGTGGTAGAGAGATACTGGAAGATTATTACAGATGACATGAGACAGATGCTGAGCTCTGCATTGACAAGATTTGTGAAGAGGACAGGCAAGGTAGGTGCATGATGAATGGGAAGAATCAGGGAGGGAAGTAGAAAGTGGTTAAAAGCTTTGAAGGGTTAAAATTCATTGCTAATGTAATAACCTGGTATATGGATTTGTGTACAGGCCCAAACTCGAGAGTTGGGTCAAGGGGTCAGAGGTCTAGCAATAGCTAAGAGAAAGCAGAATAAACAAAGATAACCTTGCTTTTGCTAAGATATGCCTGGTCAACAAAACGCCATGTGTTGGGGCAATAATTGTGTCTTATTTAAAGTTGAAAATAGAACAAAGAAGCCCTGTTTTGGTAGTGTTAGTTTTTTTTGTAGGGAGATGTTTTTCCCACACATTCAACCTTGAGTTTATGAAATTATAAGTATAAGATATGTCCTCCTCCCACCACCCTTTCCCAGGGACCAGTGCCTGCCTTAAAACACAAATGAACAACTTGAAAGACAATCTCTACCATATACTTTCACTGTTTTTTTGCTTTTACCCCTAGATATGTATCTGTTGGACAATCAAAGGAGCTACTTCATTCCTATGGACCCCAAATCAGAATTCAACATATATATTTTATACTAATACATTTATTAAAGTACTAATTAAATGGTAAATGTTAATTTGTCTATTTGAGACCATGGGCGGAGACATTATGTAACCTTTGACCATTGGCTACTGTGCTATCATGTCTTTCAGCTAAACCTATCCGGGGGTGTGGGACTGCCTACCCCGTCACTTTCCCCCGCCCATAGAAAATCCATATATTCCATTGGAATCAATTAATTGACAGTGTCTGAGCCTAATAAGCAAGGTGACACTCTGTCAGCGCTGTACATAATAAACTCCTGTGCTTGACCTCTACACGGTGTGGATTTATGTCTTTCAAGCTTGATACAATATTTTAATTATGAGAGAACTACAGAATCCTCAACATGGAAAAACTATACATTTGATGAAGATACTTATAAGATAGAGGGCAATGATTAGAATAAAATTAATGTGTCTACTCAGGCTGCTTATTCTATGGTCACGGTTCAGGGATAAGTCTGTGTGAGCACATGTTCCAAATTACAGGCCTCCACCTGCACTTCTCCCCGAGGGGAATTCTGCAGTTCACCCCACTATTGACTGGATCACCAACCTGCAACACCTCATACTCCCACTGTCCCGTCATGATTACAGAGCAGTGCATTAGAACCCACTTTGCATACCCAGCTGTTCTCTGCAAACAGCTCCCTGAAGATGGGAGATTCAGGGACCTCTTGGTGCCAACGGGAAAAGGATGCAGGGTTTTATAGGGATCCCCTGGTTCCCTTTTAAAAATTGTTACACTGCCCCCCCACCTCCTTTCTGCAGAAGGTGCTGGCCACATCTACACTACAGAGCCTATGCTAGCATAGCTATGCAAGCAGAGCCCCCTAGTGGAGATGGCACATATGCCAACGGAAGGAGTTCTGGCAGCATAGCTACACCACCTCCTCCAACATTAGCTATTCTGACAAAAGCTTTCTGTCGGCATAGTTGCATCTTCACTGGGGGTTTTGTCAGCATAGCTATGACAGCTAGGGGTGTGGTTTTCTCCATACACCCCAGCTGACATAAATATGTCAGCAAAGCTTTGTAGCGTATACCGGGTCTTTGTGCCTCACAGGGGCATCTCACTTCACCACTCCATATGGCCACTGGCTTTCCACGCCAAACAAAACCTTCTTTATTTGCTCTATCTTTGTCCTATATCAAATGGAGGAATCTCATCTACTCATAAGTCCCGATGCTACAGTCCTTCCCACTGAAGTTGAGGGCAGTCTTGCCTGAATAGAGACTTCAGAATGAGGCTGACAAATCAATAAAATTAACACAAAGTAAACTGAGCAAAAAAGAGAAAATTTAAAAAGGAAGAAAATGCTATTTGCTTTGTTAAACTAAATGCAGGTTTTGATTTGGCAACACTGAAGGATAAATTACACACTCAATCAAACCTCTGCTCTCCTTACAATCTCACATGGGTCACTACAGCAGATTGCAGTAATCGAACAAAGTCAGCACAAACAGTTTTCTTGTTAAACCTCTAGTCTTCAAACCTCTTTGCTAAGGTTACAGGAACCCAACATAACTTTTCACAATTTAATTACTGGGTGGAAGCTACAGGATTAAGATTCATCACAGCCTCAATTGCTTCTTTGTCATGTACAAAGGCTATAAACAATAGATATGCCAGAAGTGGCCTGGTGTATACTGTAAGCTTGAGATGTTAGAGTTCATTGGTTCAGATCCACTTTATTTTTGTTCTTTTGGTGCTGTATTAATTATATTTCTCATGACTAAAGCCATTTTATGTACTGGTGCCTTTTCCAATCTGCTTTCAAAACACAGTTCACATACTGCAGAGTCAAAAATTCACATCCTTCCAGTGGGCTGGCTTTATTAACACACAAATTAACAATACAATAAAGTTCAGTGCAGCAACCTCTCCAGGCTGACCTGCCCAGCCTCCACCATAGAAGGGATCTCAACTGATCATCTAGTCCAGTTCCCTGCACTCAAGGCAGGACTATGTCATAACTAGACCATTCCTGACAGATGTTTCTCTCTCTCCTCCCATCCCCCGAGAAGCATGCCCATCTCCTTTATATCTCGTTAGAGTAATGAGCTACCTGCCTCAGAGTTAGCAGGACCCACTTAACCTTGTCCCAGCAAGATAAACATCTACTAACAGAGGAGGGTGGTGTAGGCAAACACTGCCTGCCTGTTACATTCTTCTCAAGACACTGACAGCCATGAAAAGTTAACTGGGTGATTTTCTTCGGCTGCTGTACAGAAGGAACAAGCAGAGAATCTGAAATGAAACGGCAATATAAATTATTCTAAAAATGGGCCAATTTTTTGGTATGTTTGACAGCATTTTGTGATATGGTAGTAAGGATGGGATTTTCCCATGTGATTAGGGAGCACGTGCTCCCAAGTCACTTGGATGCTTTGGAAAAATCTCACCTGAAAATATTTAGTGTGCTGAGAACAATTTCCAAATTGTATATTTCTGCAGTATGAACATGTCTCCCACCATTAATCCTCTAATATAAATCCCATCAAGCACAGATAATGTTATTAATCAAGAAACCTCAGGAGTAGTTTCATACAGGCAGGCAGTAGTCTCACAGCAGTGGTGCCCACTGTGGGGTGATGATGATGCCTGAGAGAGTGGTCTCTCCCCTTCTCTGTGGCAGTGGTTTTCAAACTGTGGGTCATGACCCAGTACTGGGTTGCGGAATGTAAGGCACTGGGTCTCAGCGGCTCTGGTCAGCATCGCCGACCTGGTGGTTAAAAGTCCCATCGGCGGTGCTGCCTAGGCTAAGGCAGACTAGTCCCTACCTGTACTGACACCGCGCTGCACCCCGGAAGTGGCCAGCAGCAGGTCCAACTCCTAGGCAGGGGAGCCAGAGGGCTCTGTGGGCTGCCCCCTCCATGAACACCGGCTCCGCACTCCCATTGGCAGGAAACCAGCCAATGGGAGCTGGGGAGGGGCGGTACCTGTGGGCGAGAGCCACACAGAGCTGCTTGCACACCTCCGCCTAGGAGCTGGACCTGCTGCTGGCCGCTTCTGGGGTGCAGCGTGGTCTATGGTGCCAGGACAGGGAGGAAGTCTGCCTTAGCACCCCTGCTGTGCTGCTGACCAGGAGCTGTCTGAGGTAAGCCTACACCGCAACTTTGCGCCCCAATCCCCTGCCCCAGCTCTGAGCCCTGCCCAAACCTGGAGCCCCTTTCTGCACCCCAAACCCCTCATCTCTGGCCACACCCCAGAGCCTGCATCCCCAGCCCAGAGCCCTGACCTCCTCCCATACACCAACCCCCTGCCCCAGCCCTGAGCCCTCCTAAACCCAGAGCCCCTTCCTGCACCCCAAACCCCTCATCCCCAGCCCCACCCCAGAGCCTGCACCCCCAGCCTAGAACCCTGACCCCCTTCTGTCCCCCAACCCCCTGCCCCAGCCAGAGCCCCTTCCCACACCCTGAACCCCTCATTCCCGGCTCCATCCCACAGCCCTCACCACCGCACTCCAACCCTCTGCCTGAGCCCCTCCCACACCCCAAACCCCTCATCCCCAGCTCCATTGGGTAGCGAGCATCAACAATTTTCTTCAGCTGGGTCTCACACAGAAAAGATTTTACGGCCTCAGGAGAGAGAGGGAGATACACCATTCCACTGAGCTTGCCTCCATTGCACATAGCACAGAGGACACGTGACTCTTGGCTGCCTGTACTCACTGCAATCACTTATTAAAAATTTCTAAGGAAAAATGGAACAATCTGGCTGTTGAGAATTCATAATTGCTAAAAATATCTTTGCTTGGTTATTGGTTTAGAGTATTTTACCGTACACTTTTCTGTTGGTTTAAATAAACAGCATTAGCACTTCTCTGCTGCGTTGGGCGCAGGTAGCATGGCCAGGAGAATGACCTTTTAGCTGAATTATCTGGATCACCAGTCTGGAAGCATATGGGTTTCTGAGGGGGGAGGTGTTTGTGAAGCTGCAGGCGACTGAACTGTTTGAGATACATGGAGTTCTAGGGCAGCTGGGAGATGTGGCAGGGTAAGGGGAATAAAAAGACATTTAGTGGTTCAATCCAGACACTGCAATGTACTGAGTAGAGTTTTTTGCAATAGTTATTTGAATTGCAATTTAAAAAAAGAATCTTTGCAATTAGATGTGCTAAATTCCTGCTCCTTCAAAGGAAATTGCTAGTGAGAGACTTGGTGTTGATTTCTCATTCTAATTACACTAGAACAACCCTCAAATTCTTTTTTACTTGTCTCCTATTACACTTGGTTGTCTCCTTTTCCACTTCTCCATCCCCTTTTATGTGGGAAAATATCTATCGAGGCATTCACACCATACTCATACGGTGGTACATGAGCACTTTTCCCCTTCCCTTTGTTTTTGGGCATGCAGTTACCACAGATGGGTATATTTTTAGCCACTCTCCTTATCTGGGCTTTGTTGGTTAAACTGGATTGATTTATTCCTCAACACAATGGGATCTTTGCCCTCTCTCTCCACTGCAAGGCACAACTTTTAAGATACTAAAAGAAAAGCAGGCTCTGAGATCCTGATTTTGCTCTGATATATGTAGGTGTAATGGGCTGATCCAAAGCCCACTGAAGTCAATGGAAAGACTCCCACTGAGTCAGCAGGTTTTGGATTAGGCCCTAAATCAGAAGTAGCTCTGCTGAAGTCAGTGGTGTTACATGGTGTAAAATCAGGGTGTGAGCAATATCAAACTGTAAGCTACTTTGCTTACTAAAAACAAATTGCTCCAGGTGAAAATCTGTCTTTTCACAACCGAGTAGTGAAAAGTCCACATTTAAGTTTCACTTCATATGAAAGGGTCTGTAGAGGTTTATGGGCTGAGAGAATATTATTTGAGTTAGGAACTTTAAAATTAGTTTGGATCCTGATCTTCCACACTGGGGCATGGTGAGCAGAGTGGAATGCCTTTTATCTTTTGAACTTTCATACTGCTCGGCTGCATGAATGAATATAATTTTCTTAAAGACAACAAATAAACAAAAATGTGTTCCAAACTCTTGGGTGCATCTGCTGTGATGGCCATCTACTACACAACACAGGGCTGGCTTCTGTTCTCAATAACACCTGCATCAGTCTGAAGTAACTCACTGTCTGGTACTGATGTAGCTGATGAGAATCTGGCCCCTGAAAAACGGGGTTTGGAAATCCAAACTGTAGGCTCTAATACCTACTGCATGAGCAAGATCTTAAATCCTAGTTTCTCATCTAATCAAAATAGCCATAGAGCTTTTTTGGGCCACGTTAGAGTAAAATGAGAGAGAAAAGAGCTATTTAAATAACAATTACTCATTGGTCTGGCAGGTGGTAGCAATGGAAGAGTTGACTCATCAAGTTAGAACAAGACAAGGAAGACAAAAAGACTCCTCTAGAAATCTGATTGCTCTTTATTTCATATTCAGATAAAGAGCACTTGCCTGCTGTTTAGTCCCAATATCTACAATCATTCTCCGAGTGCTGATAATCATATGATGCAGATCCCCCATTCCCCAAAAAACAGTACTCTAATCTGGAGTCACCTGGAATACAAAGATGAATGAAATTGTTTATTACCTCCCTATAAGTAATGCAGTTTATATAAAGGCCTATTATACTGCTGAAAGAAGATGTATATATTTTAGGGGAGAGGCCTGAGATGATATAAATGTATCTCCTAATGTTGATTAATTCATAAATTAATAAATGATTAAAAATACATTCTGGAAGTCTCTATAATTAAATAGAGAATGAGGTCCTTTCTAAAGGGTTTTAACTATCCTATGGAGTCCTATGGCAAGGATAACATTCTCTATTAAATAACAGGACTTTTCCATCAAGCCACAGACTGGAGGCTTCATTCTGTACTTATTTTCCTTATCTATCTAGGTTCTCACATCATGCCCATCATCATGGTATTGTAGTGCCTACAAAGTGAATACTGAGAAATAACCATAGCAACAAACTGTTAGAGAACCAAATGGGAAAGAAAACAGGAAAAAATCCACAATTTATTTTCCCTTGACTCTTCCACGTAATGAAAGAGAGGGAGAAAGAGCCCATAATATTCGGAGAAACTTATTTACTATGTGTATCACAGAAGCCCCATCAGATCAGGGCTGCAGTGTTGCTAGATGCAGTGCTTAATTTGTAATGAAAGAGGTATCAGGGCTCAGGCAATTAGGTGCTGGGACTCAAGTAATTTTTTTACATTCATAACTGATGCAGCAAGCCAAAAAGTGGCAGGGCTATGAACTGCCAAGTCTAGAGGTGCCAAGGCTCCTCCCTGGCACAAATTAAGCACTAGCTGGATGCTGCATGAACTCAGAGGCTTGGGCTTCACATGGAAAGTGAGTTGGGTAAGAAAACTACTTCTTCGTCTCCTTATCCCATCATCTTGGGCTGGGTCATCATCATGCAAGCATCTGCCATCTTCATCTGCCTGAGGCAACGATAAGGTCCACCTGCTTACCATCTTCTTTGATGCAACCCATGCATCACTTCCTCAGCTTTCCTTGGGGTTTCTTTCTTACCATCCTCTCCTCCCATGCTAACTTTACCAGGTCCTTGTCATTCGTGACAAGCTAAATAGATTGAGCTCTTTGAGTCTAAGAGAGAATCGTAGGACTGGAAGGGATCTCGAGAGCTCATCTAGTCCAGCCCCCTGAACTCATGGCAGGAATAAGTATTATCTACCATCCCTGACAGGTGTTTGTGCAACCTGCTCTTAAAAATCCCTAATGATGGAGATTCCACAACCTCTGTAGGGAATTTATTCCAGTGCTTAACCACCCTGACAGTTAGGAAGGTTAAAGGGCGACTTGTTTACAGTCTATAAGTATCTTCATATATTTAATAATGGACTTTTCAATCTAGCAAAGGAATAACATGATCCAGTGTCTGGAAGTTGAATCTACACAAATTCAGACTGGAAATGAGGCATAAATTTTTGCCAGTGAGGGTAATTAACTATTTGAACTGGTGGTAAATTGTATAGTCAATTGCTTGGCCACCCTTTTGTTCATTATGAAATATACTCAAGAGACCAAATAACAAAGGTCAGTCAGGTTTATTGCTATGAGCCAATGATAACAGTACAGGAACAAGGTTCTATACAATATCAGTCTCCAGGAAGCCATCTTATGCAGCATTGTTATATTCACTTTACATAGAAGGTGTGCTCCAAAGTTACACATTTCAGCTGGTAGCATTTATAGGGTGATTTTATAAGTTACACATTTCTTTATATGTCACTAAAATTTAACCCCTCAGTTTGTCCCAGTTCCTTAACTTGCTGTTCTGTTCCTTTCCTGATCCAGGTACTGGTCCATGAAGGTACCTTCTAGGTTTGTACCAGGGATATCTTACCCTCTTCCTTTGGGATATTCCAGTACTGGCTTGTGAGAATAACTCCCTATCTGTTGCTATGGTAAAATGTTTATATGTCCTGATCCTAACAGCTTTCCTATCTACTTAAGCCAAAACTTATTTTAGTTAATGCAAGGTGTTATGGGATACTTAGCATAAGTGAACAGGATTAGAGTATTTAGGCCTCATAGCTGCTATAATATTTGTGTTTAATGCTATTTGTGTGCATATATATGTATATTGCAGACAATACATATTATTAATTATATATGCTAGCCAGCATATATTATTCAACAGAACAATTTACTAAGGGGTATGGTGAGTTGTCCATCACAGACAATTTTTAAATATGACAATTTAAAAAGCAAGATTGGATGGTATTTCTGAAAGGTATGATACAGGAATTCTCTTTAGGAAGTTCTATGGCCTGTGTAGATGATCACAATGGTCCCTTCTGGCCTTGGAATCTATGAATCTATTAATCCTCTACATGTGTCCAAACCCATGAAAGTTGCCTTTCCTGGATTTTGTCAGCCAGACATTTTAATTAGTATGTTTTAAAATACCAGTTAGCTCCTAGCAGAGACAGTTGAATTTCAAAGTGTCTTAGCTGCTCCTAGCTAAGTGTAGCATTTGAGTGTCCCCCCAGTGGATGGATTGGATTTTGTAGTAAGGGTGTTAAGGTTAACCACCTTCACCTCGTATGTTTTTAAACATGACTGTCAGTCTATACCAGGGGTGGGCAAACTTTTTGGCCTGAGGGCCACATCTGGGTGGGGAAATTGCATGCAGGGCCATGAATGTAAGGCCAGGGTAGGGAGCTGGGGTGTGGGAGGAAGTGCAGGGTGTGGGATGGGGGTGCGGTGTGCAGGAGGGGGCTCAGGGCAGGGGGTTGGGGTGCAGGGAGGGGTGCAGAGTGCAGGAAGGGGCTCAGGGCAGGGGATTGGGGGTGCAGGAGGGGTGAGGCAGTAGGCTCAGGGCAAGGGTAAGAGGCTCAGGGCAGGGGGTTGGGGTGCATGGTGCAGAAGGGGTTTGGGGTGCAGGGTCTGGCCTGGCACCACTTACCTTGAGCAGCTCCGGGGTGGCAGCAGCACGCAGAGGGGCTAAGGCAGGCTCCCTGCCTGCCCTGGCCCCATGCCGCTCCTGGAAGTGGACGGCACCATGTCCCTGTGGCCTTGGGGGGGGGGGGGGGGGGCAGAGGACGCTCTCACCTGCGGGTACCTCCCCCAAAGCTCCCATTGGCCATGGTTCCCCGTTCCTCGCCAATGGGAGCTGTAGTGCCATAGTGCAGATGCTTCCTACGGTGACAGCGTTGCTGTAGGCCAGTGTTTCTGAAACTTGGGATGCTGCTTGTTCAGGGAAAGCACCTGGCGGGCCGGGCTGGTTTGTTTACCTGCCGAATCCGCAGGTTCAGCCAATCGTGGCTCCCAGTGGCCACGCTTCACCACTCCAGGCCAGTGGGGGCTGTGGGAAATGGCAGCCGGTATGTCCCTTGGCCCGCGCCGCTTTCCGCAGCTCCCATTGGCCTGCAGCGGCGAACTGCGGCCAGTGGGAGCCGCAATTGGCCGAACCTGCAGACATGGCAGGTAAACAAACCGGCCCGGCCTGCCAGGGGCTTTCCCTGAACAAGCGGCGTCCTAAGTTTGGGAAAAACAGCTGTAGGTAATCCACTTCCCTGAGCTAGGTCAATGGAAGAGTTCTTCTGTGAACCAACCTGTGTCTCCCCAGGGGTTAGGCTGGCATAGCTACGGTGCTCAGAGATGTGAAAAACTGATCAAGTCACCCCTTAATCTACTTTGTGTTGAGCTAAATAATTCGAACTCCTTGACTCCCAGTACAGTGCATGTTTTCTAATAGTATAATCAGCCTCATGGCTCTACTAATTTATCAACAACCTTCTTGAATTGTGGACCCCAGAAGTGGAAACATTATTCTAGCAATAGTCACCCCAGTGCCAAATATAGAGGTAAAATAGCCTCTTTACTCCTACGTGAGATTCCAGTTTATGTGTCCAAAGATCACATTAGCCCTTTTGGTCACAGCATCAGATGGGGAGCACATATTCAGCTAATTATCCACCATGACCTCCAAGTCTTTTACAGAGTGACTGCTTCCCAGGATACCTGTAAGTATGGCTTACATTCTTTGTTCCTAGATATATGCATTTACTTTTAGCCGTACTAAAATACATATTGTGTGTTTGCATCCAGTTTACCAAGCAATCCAGATCACTCTGAATCAATGACCTGTTCTCTTCATTATTTACCACTCCCCCAATTTTTGGGTCATCTGCAAACTTTCAGTTATGTTTCCTTCCAGGTCATTGATTACAGGGTCAAGAACTGATCCCTACGGTACCCTACTGGAAACACACCCATTCAACATTGATTCCCTGTTTACAGATACATTTTGAGACCTATTAGTTAGCCAGCTTTTAATCCATTTAGTAGGTGCCATGTTAATTTTATGTAGTTCTAGTTTTTTTAACAAAATGTTGTGCTATACCAAGTCAAATGCCTTACAGAAGTCAAGGCTATTATCTTTATCAATGTAACTTGTAATCGCTTTAAAAAAAAATCAGGTTATTTTGACAGGATCTATTTTACATAAACCCATGTTGTTTGGCACTAATTATGTTACTCTCCCTTAAGTCTTATTAATCTAGTCCTGCATCAGACACTCCATTATTTTGCCTGGGATCAATGCCAGACTGACAGGCTTATAATTATCCAGGTCATCCTGTTAACCTTTTAAAATATTTGTACAATATTAGCTTTTCTCCAATTTTCTGTTCCAAGACTCATTGAAAATCTCCACTAACAGTCTAATGAGCTCCTGAGCCAGCTCTTTCATAACCGTTGGATGCAAGTTACCTGGACATGCTGATTTAAAAATCTCTATCTTTAGTACTTGCTGTTTTACATCCTCCCAAGATACGAGGGAATGGAAAGAGTGCTGTCATCATATGACTTGATTATGTCATCTGTTTCTTTACCAAATACAGAATTTATTGAACACTTCTGCCTTTTCTGTATTATTGATGATTCTTCCTTTTCATCTAGTAATGGACCATTGTCAGGATTCTTTTTTTTCCTACTATACTTAAACTCCTTATTGTCCATAACTCTGCTGGCCATTGATTTCTCCTTGTGTCCCTTTGCTTCTCATTTCAATTTTCTACAATTCCTAGTTTCTGATTTCTATTTGTCACTATTACCTCCTTTTTCATTCATGTGTTATAGATTATTAATTTTATTTTTATAGCTGCTTTCATTTCTTCTCTAAACCATCGGTTTTTAACTTGTAAAGTTTAAGTTCTTCCTTGATTGTGGCTTTTTGGGCATCTAGTAAAGTGTTCTTACACAACTCCCAGTCACATTCTGATTAAATTCTTCCTCCCAGCTGATTTGGCTCAATTGTTTTCAGCTTGATGGAGAGATTGTTTCTGATCTGTCTGTGTTGTCTCCCTCCCTTAACTCTGTCTGTTAGTCAACAGTAGATTAAAAAATAAATATAGGTTAATTTCCTATTTTAGGACAGAAGAATAATGAGAAATAACCATAGTAACACACTGATGATTAATTAGAGTCTCAGATAACTGCTATGAAACCACAGGGGAAAGGCAGCAAAAATCTCAGAATGGCTTGATTTTTCCCCCATGCGGGGTTCGGGCTGAATACACATACTGCCTAGGCCCATCTCATACCCCTCTGTGGTAAAGCCCACAGGAAGGAGGCAGATGGCTTAGAAAGGAAAGGCTAGAGGGGACTGAGGGAGAGTTAGGGGGCACAGCATCTGAAAGCTGTGGATCCCTTTGATTTGAGATGAAAAGCAGCTGCAACCCCAAGCTGTGACAACCTGTCTGCAGTGATGACTGCTCCTCTTCCCTCCCCTACTCCCCACACCATGGCAGTGCAGCTTCCTCTGGAGTTGTGTTGCCATTGGCTTCCCTGCATGCACTCTGAAAACCTCCCTCTCCAAGGGGTGGTGGAGTTGTGGAGAGGAGTTAACACCACCTGGAGCAGCATTAATTCCCACACAGCTATCTTTCCAGCTCAGAGGATACCAGGCAGTAGAGAGCGCTGCTCCCCAGCCCTGCCTGTGGATGGCCTCAATAGCAGAGCATGCTCTTCAACCTGCATACCCCAGCTTTGTGCAATTGTGATTAGACGGGCTTCAGAGGGAGTCAGGAGGAGAAAAGGGAGCATGGCAAACTCTCTGCTCTCCAGTTCTGTTCCATGGTCACTGGCTTCTGATCCCCCACAGTAGTGAGGAGAGCACAGGCTCTGGTATTGCTCTCCCAAACACTGTGCTATTGATGTTTTATGGTTTACCTTAAACTTGTCTCCCGTGGAGCAAAGCCCATGCATTTCACAGCATTTTACAGCTGCTTTTCCCTCCCCATTTTAGCTTCTTGATGTCAACTGCTCTAATACTGACCGATGCAATACCTTCCTTCCCCTCTCCTCATTCAAGAGCTTCCTGAAGGCCCACCACTGTTGTGATGCCCATGGGAAACTTGCTGACTGACTATGCCATGCCTGAGAAAGGAACTGATATAAATTTTTGTTAACAACTGTAGAGCTGTTGCTTCTTTTTTCCCTACCTACTTGGCTGTCTTTGGACTGTCATCTCCTCTTCAAGGCAGGGATTGTGCCGCCTTCTTTGTGGAAACTACCAGAAATAAATAATAATAAGTCTGGGATATGTTTGAGTGCTGTTGCTCATCCAGTTAATGTACAGCAAAACCTGCCAAGAGCAACCATTCATGGGAGTTAAAAGAGATCACTTTTTCTAAGAGGTGGTCGCTCTTCAAAGGTTTGTATAGCAGAGACCGGTGGTGTTCTGTGGCCACTGCAAGTAGTCACTTGTGACAGGTAGTTGCTCTCTAGTGGTGGTCGCTAAGGCAGGTTTCACTGTATTAGTTTCTGAAACAAAGTTTTCAGTGTAACACCTCTTCGTGCCTAGACGCCTCCTGTCTTGGTGGAATACCTTAAGAGGTTGTTCACGTGCCACAAAATAGGCTACATCATACAGTAGAACCTCAGAGTTATGAACACCTCGGGAATGGAGGTTGTTCGTAACTCTGAAATGTTCGTAACTCTGAACAAAACATTATGGTTGTTCTTTCAGAGGTTTACAGCTGAACACTGATTCAATACAGCTTTGAAACTTTACTATGCAGAAGAAAAATGCGGCTTCTAACCATCTTAATTTAAATGAAACAAGCACAGAAGCAGTTTCCTTACTTTGTCAAACTTTTTTTAAAACCTTTCCCTTTATTTTTTAGAACTTTACATTTAACACAGTACTGTACTTTATTTGCTTTTTTTTGGTCTCTGCTGCTGCCTGATTGTGTATTTCCAGTTCCAAATGAGGTGTGTGGTTGACCGGTTGGTTCGTAACTCTGAAGTTCTACTGTACTAACAGTGTGACTGATTCTGTTTTACTGTCATGATCAATGAAGCAAAATGAATAGTGCTTCTACAAGCTTTTGTAATAACCCTCAGCTAACACAAATGGGGATCTGGCTGGCTGGAGGTGCTATAGTACCAACTGATGAGGCTTGAAGGGGAGAAAGACAAGAGATTTACTTCCTTGTGCTACTTTAAAACAAAATGCCTCATCTGTAGATATTAGGAGAAGCCACTGTGAATGGTGAATGTCAGCAGATTCATCTTTTACTAGTGAAAGAATATAATTTCTATTTCAAAAAATTGAAACAGAAATGTAATGCCTTGTTTTCTTCAGAGAAGACACTGCTCTCTCATTCCAAACTGACTTAAGTATGAATAACCAGCAGTTGTTTAACTTGGACCTGTATTTGATTTACAGATGTGTCATACCATGGAACTCTAAAATATTGATTCTGGATGGCGACTTGAAAGGAGGCTTGTAATGAGAATCGTAAAAACAAGTAAAAAAATCCAAACCACCCAACCATAAAACCCCCTCTGATTTATGCATAGTTTCACTAATAAGTTTAAAGTTTGCTTTGTTACAATGTTCACTACTTGTAACTGTTCTGACCACTGCTGTGCATTTTTGAAAATATTTATGAATCTCAAAAGTCTCACAATTTTTAGCACAAATTCATGCCTAAGTTCAATATTTGTTAATTTCTTGCTTTAAAAAAAAGGAGCAGAAATGTACCATAGGTGATCAACACAAATAAATTGCAAACGGTTGAAGTGAACAGCTCATAGGCCAAAAATTATTCATCGGGACTATTTGGTGGATACTGACAGAAAGCAAAATACATGTGCAAACACAGTCAGTCTCTCTCCCTTGGGTTGGCTTCCTTTGGGGGACATGGTGTTGATCCCTTGACAATAACACTGTCTTGACTGACAGTCTCAACTGCCTGGGAATCCTCAAGAACTTATCAGCTCTATTTAAAACAGTCACCACCCTTAAAGGTTTTACTTTTTAGTTTAATTGGGGGGAAGGTGTAGGGAGGAGGGAGTTTACTGCACCCCTGTGTGACAGGTGTCAGCCGGTCCTCCGAGCCCCTAGGGAGGATGGAGAGCAATGGTCGCCACGGCCGTAGCGCCCCCCTCCGGCCGGAGGGGAGCGCCGCGGTCGGGGAACACAGGCCCACCCAACTCCACTGCGTTCCAGCCCAGAGCCCTGACAGTGGCAGGAGGCGAAGGTCCCGCCACTGGGTCAGCCCGCACCCGCTGACCAAACACACCCACCCCACGGTGTAGTTGGGCCCCTGGGCTACTTCCTACCCGGTCTCTCAGGCGGGTTGCTCCGGTCCCTCCATCTCCTCCGGGTATTCCACGGCAGGCAGCTCCGGTCCCTCCATCTCCTCCGGGTATTCCACTGCGGGCAGCTCCGATTCCTCCGGGTACTCTGCTGCGGGCCACCCCCGCTCCCCCTCGGTCTCAGATTCACGCTGGCCCAGGCTGCAGTCAGGCCCCTCCAGGTCCTCTGGGTATTCAGCGGCCGGCAGCCTGGGTTGCCACAGGCCTTCCCCCCAGTCAGGCTCCTCCTTGCCCAGGGCTTCACCTGGGTCAGCAGCAGGATCATAAGGGAGCAGCCTGTGTCTGTCTCCCTCCCTGGTGCTCTCCTCACTGGGCAGAGGGCCCCGCCCTTTGTACTTCCTGTTCCACCCTTCCCCTTCTGGGGATTGGCGGAAGCTCGGCCTGGCCCTGCCCGCCCAGGGGGTGGCTCTTTACCCTCTGGTTCGGAGGGGAGCTACCCTGGCTCCCTACACCCTGCAAATGATAGATTATATGGGGGTCAGCTGAGAGTATTGTAGCTATAATAAAGTGCCTTTACTCCTTTCTTGCTCAGGATCAGTTTGATTCTGCAGTCAGAATCTGCTCTTAGTTACACTTATGAAAATTCAGAGTAACTCCACTGAAAAACAGAATTACTTTGAATTTACACCCCTGTAACTAAGAGCAGAATTTGGCCCTTAGATATTACAAATGGATGAAAGCTCTACTCTTCACCAGAGATGGAACAAAGAGATCCCAAGACGCATAATCTGGAGACTCGATAGAATGTCTGTTATTGCTCACTACGAGAAGAATAGAGTTGGTCTATTAATCCAATGTTTTAGCTCTTTAATGCAGTAATCTCAATGCTCCATCAGCAAATTACTGAATGATATCCTGATAATAATGATGCTAGGGATTCAGAGTGAATTACTAATGCATTTTGCCTTTTCTTGAACAATTATAACTTTATTTCGCATGAAGAGAATTATCATTGCTATTTAGTTTTAGACTGATAAATTGCAGGATATTAAGAGATTCTCCACTGACTCCAAACAATGGAGAACCTAATTATTGCTAAGAGTATTACTGAAGTGTTATGGAACAATTTGAAATTCAAGTTGCAAGGCTAGATTTATTTTAAATCTGACATTTTCAGCTTTGGCTTTTACTCTCTTCTTTCTTCTTCCACTCCAACACAACACATCTGTGACATTGCACTCTGTATGTTTATGGAAATATGCTTATAAGTGTAAATATAATATAACTGGAATATGCTTTATGCTAGATATGCCATGTGACATATCTTTGCAAAGGTTATGATCTACTGAATATATTCATCCTATTTGTATGCATGTATCATTTTTATACCTGAAGTTATGAGCGTTGGCTCTATGCTTGTATTTGAAGTGTTTGCTGTAGGAAACACATAAGGGAGGTTTGGCCAACATTTTGTGAAGGGGCTATTCAAGTAAGTGCGAGTATTTAACTACAATGGACTTTGGGAGACGCCAATCCACAGCTGTGCTTTCCTGAGAATGTTCAAATTAACATGTAAACAATGGCATCAGCTTGCAAAAAGCTGAATCATTCATGGACATGTGACTTGCCCAGGTGACTACAAACTCCATCTTGTTGCTGTGATTTTGCATAGAAGAACAAAGGAGTTTCCGCCCACAAGAGAGAGAATATAAAAGGCCCTGGAAGCCTCTCCGTTTGGTCTTCAGCTGCCTCCAGAGATGGCCTCTCTACCCCAAAGAGATGCCTGAAAGAAACTGGAACAAAGGACTGTAACTACGGGGGTGTGAGTGATTGCTGGACCCAGGCCATAAACTACAACGTTGGTCTGAAAAGGATTGTAACATTCTGAGATAACATCTACGGTGAGAAGTTAGTGTTTGTAACTAGATCCTTAGGGTATTAAGTTAGCCTTGCATATTTTGATTTATTTTACTTAGTAACCTACTTTGTTCTGTCTATTATTACTTGAAACCACTTAAATCCTACTTTTTATACTTTTGTCTATTAATTAACCCAGAGTAAGTGATTAATACCTGGGGGAGCAAACAGCTGTGCATATCTCTCTATCAGTGTTAGAGAGGGTGGACAATTTATGAGTTTACCCTGTATAAGCTTGATAAAGAGTAAAATGGAATTATATTGGGTTTGGATCCCATTGGGAGCTGGGTGTCTGGGTGCTGGAGACAGGAGCACTTCTTAAGCTGTTTTCAGTTAAGTCTGCAGCTTTGGGGGCGTGGTGCAGACCCTGGGTCTGTGTTGCAGCAGGATTGCATGTCTGGGTCAACAAGGCAGGGTTCTGGAGGCCCAAACAGGCAGAGAAAAAGGATTCAGGGGTAGTCTCAAGCACATCAGGTGACAGTCCCAAGGGGGTCTCTGTGACCGAACCCGTCAAAATATCAATCTGCTTTCTAACAGAGAATTTATCAATTTTTATCAAGAAAATATTTTTTCTTTTATTTGTATGTTTTGCAGCAAATCCTCTTGCACTGCATTGACAAGGCTTCATGCAGCAAGGTTGTTCCCTGGGCGTAGGGGCCAGAATAAAGACGATAGTAGTATCTGCAGTCCAGGTGCCCTTGCCTCCCTTTTGCCAGGGTAGAGCTGGTCGAAAAATTTTCAGTGGCAACATTTATTGTTGAAAATGCAGTTTCAACACTGAAATGTTTTGTGGAAACGTTGATTTTAACAAGATTCTTGATGCAGGAAAACCATTTAATTTCAGCAACACCAGAAGGTTTTGTTTCTACTTGATCATTTTGATTCATTTCATTTAGCTATTGTTACATTAATTTATTATACATATGTAGATAGCTTATAATTAATATTTTAATAAAATATAAAAGTGAAAACAAAACATTTAGACTATTGACATGAAACATTTTAGATGCCCCAAATGAATTTTTTGGGGAGTTTTCATTTTTGTGGGAAAAAAATTACCTTTTCATTCTGATTTGGAACCAAAAATACTTTGAAATGTCAGAATTTCCTACTGAACAGAAATGCCAGTTCCCAGCCAGCTCTAGCCAGAGGGAAGTGCACAGTGTATCCATGTATTTGTGGGGATCAGCTAGCCCTGCTACAGCTCTTGTCCCACATTGAATCCCACCTGCCGTGACATCTTAGGAGACCCACAGAGCTCTGTTCTGCAACATATAGAGGCTGTGCATCCATTGCATTGGTTCCAGGAATGTTCCCTTCCCCACCCACATGCCATAGACAAGCAAGACAGGGGCCTTCCATGGCTATAGAGCATAGACCAAGATGTGAGCCTTTAAAGTCTAACAGTGTTTTCCCCACAATTAATGAAAACATCCAAAATGAAAAACAACCCCACCCTCCAAATAGAAACAGGAGACTGAAAGGTTCAGGGGCTTGTAACTGAGGATGTGGGTCCTGGTACAGCACAATATTTAAGCACTGTGTACTTTTAAGCACATGAATAGTCCCACTGACTCATATTCTTAAAGCTATGCATAATCTTAAAGATAATCAGTTCCTGTGTAGCCTTCCTCTGCCATGGAAATTATTACCATCTGATGGCTGGTTGGCTGCCCATGTAACGTGAGTTGGGCTCCTACTAGGTCAGTGTCCTCCACATCACAGAACCAACCACCATGACTGGCACCAGTTAGCAGTCTCAGCAGAGACTGAACACTGAAATTACATTGAGAATGTATTGCTCTCTCCCATTGTACCCCAATCCAGAATGACATCTACCAGGGAAAGTTTGAACTGCTCTGGCCTGGCCTTTAACTGCTCTGTGGATAAAAAAACCCTATCATTTTCCTGAATTGTATGGGACCTTTCACAGAACTCACTCACTTTTGTTAAACTTTTAAAGAAAAACAGAAAGAGACAATGTGATTCTGAGTGCAGTAAAATTAACTGGAGCGCCAGTGACTGATGGATAACTTTTGCCCACTCATTCTTATCATTTATTAATGATCTCTCAATTCTTTCAGTTGTAATTTATCAAGTGTCCAATTCTGTGGAGATGATAGAGTAAGAATGTTGATCAAAGCCCATAAAGTCTATAGCCGGAAGTCTTGAAGAGTGACTCCGAGAGATTACAAAACCACTTTAATAAAGATAAGCTGCTGATGAAGATTTTAAATCACCTCCAGTATATCTGAGAGGAACAGTTGGTACTAACCACCCATATTAAAAATAGAATATTCTATTTTAAAGGCCCCAAAATGTGATCACAATCCTGTCACAGGTTGTCCCTAAATGACTAAGATAGGATTTAGTGCAAATTTCATATTTCTATTATTTAGGCCCAAAACTTCTACCCATCTGAGTTGAGGAAATATGGTATTGGATTACAAACCAGGAGACATTGGTTCAATTCTTGGTCCTGCAAGACTTTCTGTGTGAGATGGGGCAAGTCACTTAATCAATTGTGCCTCTGTTCCCCATCTGTAAAATGAGGTTAATATTTAATAGTTTCATAGATTCCAAGGCTAGAAGGGACCATTTTGATCATCTGACCTCACCTACTGTATAACAAAGGCCATAGAACTTTCCCCAGTATAATTCCAACAAGCATATCTTTTGGAAACACATCCAATCTTGATTTAAAAATGGTCAGTGATGGAGAATCCACCATGACCCTTGGAAAATTGTTCCAATGGTTAATTACACTCACTGTTCAAAATTTGTATGCAATTTCCAGTACGAATTTGACTAGCTTCAACTTCCAGCCATGGAATCATGTTATACCTTTCACTGGTAGACTGAAGAGCCTGTTATCAAATATTTGTTCCCCATGTAGTTACGTACAGACTGTGATCAAGTCACACTTTAATTTTCTCTTTGTTATGCTAAATTTAATTTCTTGAGTCTATCACTATATAATTGTTTTCTAATTATGTAATCATTCTCATGGCTCTTCTCCAAACCCCCTCAAATTTATCAACATCCTTTTTGAATTGTGGGCACCAGAACACATTATTCCACTGTTTTCAGAGTAGCAGCCGTGTTAGTCTGTATTCACAAAAGAAAAGGAGTACTTGTGGCACCTTAGAGACTAACAAGTTTATCTGAGCATAAGCTTTCGTGAGCTACAGCTCTCTTCATCAGATGCATTCAGTGGAAAATACAGTGGGGAGATTTATATATATAGAGAACATGAAACAATGGGTGTTACCATGCACACTGTAATGAGAGTGATCACTTAAGCTGAGCTATTACCAGCAGGAGAGCGGGGGGGGGGGCCTGGGGGGTAGAAACCTTTTGTAGTGATAATCAAGTTGGGCCATTTCCAGCAGTTGACAAGAATGTCTGAGGAACAGTGGGGGGTGGGGTGGGGAAATAAGCAAGGGGAAATAGTTTTACTTTGTGTAATGACCCATCCACTCCCAGTCTCTATTCAAGCCTAAGTTAATTGTATCCAGTTTGCAAATTAATTCCAATTCAACAGTCTCGTTGGAGTCTGTTTTTGTTGAAGAATTTCCACTTTTAGGTCTGTAATCGAGTGACCAAAGAGATTGAAGTGTTCTCCAACTGGTTTTTGAATGTTACAATTCTTGACATCTGATTTGTGTCCATTTATTCTTTTACATAGAGACTGTCCAGTTTGACCAATGTACATGGCAGAGGGGCATTGCTGGCACATATCACATTGGTAGATGTGCAGGTGAACGAGCCTCTGATAGTGTGGCTGATGTGATTAGGCCCTATGATGGTGTCCCCTGAATAGATATGTGGACACAGTTGGCAACGGGCTTTGTTGCAAGGATAGATTCCTGGGTTAGTGGTTCTGTTGTGTGGTTGCTGGTGAGTATTTGCTTCAGGTTGGGGGGCTGTCTGTAAGCAAGGACTGGCCTGTCTCCCAAGGTCTGTGAGAGTGATGGGTCGTCCTTCAGGATAGGTTGTAGATCCTTGATGATGCGTTGGAGAGGTTTTATTTGGGAGCTGAAGGTGACGGCTAGTGGCGTTCTGTTATTTTCTTTGTTGGGCCTGTCCTGTAGTAGGTGACTTCTGGGTACTCTTCTGGCTCTGTCAATCTGTTTCTTCACTTCAGCAGGTGGGTATTGTAGTTGTAAGAATGCTTGATAGAGATCTTGTAGGTGTTTGTCTCTGTCTGAGGAGTTGGAGCAAATGCGGTTGTATCGTAGAGCTTGGCTGTAGACAATGGATTGTGTGGTGTGGTCTGGATGAAAGCTGGAGGCATGTAGGTAGGAATAGTGGTCAGTAGGTTTCCGGTATAGGGTGGTGTTTATGTGACCATCGCTTATTAGCACCATAGTGTCCAGGAAGTGGGTCTCTTATGTGGACTGGTCCAGGCTGAGATTGATAGTGGGATGGAAATTCCACTGGTGGTCACACCAGTGCCAAAATACAGAGGTAAAATAACCTCTCTACTCCTACTTAAGATTCCCCTGTTTATGCATCCCAGGATTGCATTAGCCCTTTTAGCCACAGCATCACACTGGGAGCTCATGTTCAGTTGATTATGCATGATTCCCAAATCTTTTTCAGAGTCACTGCTTCCCAGGATAGAGTCCTCCCATCCTGTAAGTACAGCCTACTTTATTTGTTCCTAGATGTATACATTCACATTTAGCCAGTGATGAGCTGCCAAAATCTTAACAACGGGTTCCCTCCTCACCCCACGAATTCCACCCCCGCCCCCGGGACTCCTGCCCCATCTAACCCCTCCCGCGTTCCTTGACGCCCCCCCCAGCCCTATCCACCCCCTCTCCTTCCCCCTGACTGCCCCCAGAATCAGGCAGGAGGGTCTCGTGGGCCGCCAGAGTGGGTGCCCACCCCACCCCTAAGAGCCAGAGGCACCTGCCAAGGGGCAAGGTGGGGAATCCCGGAGGTGCTTACCTGGGGCAGCTCCTAGGAAGCATCCGGCAGGTCCCTCTGGCTCCTAGGGACAGGGGAGCATAGCTGGGGGGGCGGGGAGCAAGGGGAGCGGCGACTCCCTGGGTGCTCCGGGGCTGGAGCACACACGGGGAGAATTTGGTTTGTGCAGAGCACTCACCGGCAGCTCCCCGCCCAGCCCCAGCTCACCTCAGCTCTGCTTCGCCTCCTCCCCTGAATGCACTACCCTGCTCTGCTTTTCCGCCCCACAGCTTCTGGCGAATCAGCTGTGGTGGGAAGCCGGGGAGGGCTGAGAAGCAAGAGGCGGCTTTCCGCTCAGGCCGAGGGTGGCGGAGGTGAGCTGGGGCAGGGAGCGTGCCCCCCTGCGTGCCCCCCCCTCCCAGGTTACCTGCTGTGGTGCGGGCAGCCTTCCTCGCCCCCCCCCCTCCACCCCCCCCAGCTCACCTTCGCCTCCCTGGGCCTGAGCGGGAAGCCGCGGCCTGCTTCTCAGCCTCCCCAGCTTCCCACGCGAACAGCTGATTCGCGGGAAGCCTGGGGTGGGGGGGTGGAGAAGCAGAGCAGGGCGGCACGTTCATGGGAGGATGCGGAGGCGGAGTGGAGGTAAGCTGGGGCTGGGGCCTGGGCCGGGAGGGGAGCTGCCGGTGCTCTGCACCCACCAAATTTTCCCCTTGGGTGCTCCAGGGCTGGAGCACCCATGGAGTCAGCGCCTAAGGTGCCACTTTTGGCCGGTTAAATTTAAATTTGTCCCTCGCAGAACAAGCGGTTCTGAAAGGGCTTCTAAATTTAACAACCGGTTCTAGTGAACCGGTGGGAACCGGCTCCAGCTCACCACTGCATTTAGCCATATTAAAATGCATATTGTTTACTTGTGATCAGTTTACCAAGCAATCCAGTTTGCTCTGTATCAGTGATCTGTCCTCTTCATTATTTACCACTCCCCTCATTTTTGTGTCATCTGCAAACTTTAACATTGATGATTTTGTTCTCTTCCAGGTCATTGTAAACATGTTAAATAGCACAAAGCTAAGAACCAGTCCCTGTGGGACCCCACTAGAAAGTCACACACTCAATGACAATTCCCCATTTACAGTTACATTTTGAGACATATCTGTTAGCCAATTTTTAATCCATTAATGTGTGCCATGTTAATTTTATATCACTCAAGTTTTTTAATCAAAATGTCATGATACCTTACAGAACTCTAAATATATTATATCAACACCATGAACTTTATCAGTGAAACTTGTAATCTCATCAAAAAGAGATATCAAGTTAGTTTGACAGGATCTAGTTTAGTTTGGCATTTATTTTAGTTTAGCATTATTTATATTACCCTGTAGGGACGTAGGATTCCCTGGCTCCTCAAGGACCCACTGTCCATTGTTTACCCTCTCTTCTCCCCTAATTAGCAGCCCTTGGGGGAACTCTCTGAGGGCAACTGCCCATGGGCAGAGGCTTGGCTCATCCTCTTTCCTTCCCCTTGCAAGACAAGGGGGATCTGGCTGTAAAGAGGACCAGTCCCTCAGGCAGCCCCTAGAGATTCAGCTGTAAGGGCTCAGTCTCCTGGAGTCTATTGTCCCTTTGTGGGGTTTACCGTCTACCCTTCTTCCTGGGGTATATTCCTTTGCTGGCAGTTTGTTTCAGGTGCATCTTGTGGCTGTCTCCTCCTTGGCTGGACTACCTCTATTACCAGCAGCCTCTGGGTGAGACAACCTTTTTCCTGTTCAACATCCCTTCCTGTGATAAGTTTCCCCCTTTTAATCTCCTCCTCCTCCAGGCTGACCAAGCCTTGCTGGTGCATCTTGTTAGGATGGAACAGGCCCAGAGGAGCTCATTAGCCTCTTCCATACCAGTATGAGGGCATGACCCTTCACATACGCTCCTTTAATTTTTTATTGAGTCCCATATTAGCCACTCCATTATCTTGCCCAGGACCAAAGGTAGACTGACAGGCCTATAATTAAAAAGGGTAAACAAGATGACCTGGGTAAATATTGGCACAACATTATCTTTCTTCCAGTCTTCTGGAGCTCCCCCAGTGTTCCAAGACTTAATGAAAATCAGCATTAATGGTACAGTGAGCTCCCAGCCAGCTCTTTTAAAATTCCTGAATGCAAGTTACCTGGACCTGCTAATTTAGAAATGTCTAACTTAGAAGCTGCTTGTGATGGAGTGGATAAAGCCCACACTGGGATAGAAATGATTAAAGACCAATTCTGGGCCCAAGTGACTCTGTTCCACCACACTTGCAGAGCTTTGCTCCAGCTGTAGGAGGAGTTTAAAAGAGAGCCAGGGAGCCCTGAAGGGGGGCAGTTTTGTGTAGGGCACTAACATTGCCATTTCTAGATTATGGATGCCAAGCCTTCAGTTCAGTTTCTAAATTAATCCTTAAAGTTAGACCCGATACAAGCTCAAGATCGCATGTGGTGTGGGTATTACTACACCATTGTATGTGATGCAGGTAGTCGACAAAGAAATGCCTACATATTTAAGGATTAAATTGTTAGATTTAACCTTTTGGGCTAAAATGAAAGGAAACAGTAGAAACAGAGAAATAGTAGGCCAGGTCTCATGGAATGACCAATTAGGAAGAAAAGGAGTTGTAGGGGACTGCCAGTTATTAAAAGATGTAATACTAGAAGTTCAACATCAAGCTATTCCAACATAGAGGAAAGATGTGGCTGCACAAGGAGATTTTTAGCTATCTAAAAACTAAAAGGGATACCTACAGGAAATGGAATGAGGGGCATGTCATCAAGGAAGTATACCTGGGAATAGCACGAGCGTGTAGGGACAACATCACAAAAAAAAAACCAAAACCCATGTCCAAAATCTTCTGAGCAATTTGAATTAATTCAAATCAGCGGGGTTGGATGCTATTCACCTGAGGGTACTGAAGGAATTAGCTGAAGAAATCTTGGCACCAGTGGCAATAATATTTACACACTCATGAATGACAGCAGAGGTCCTGGAAGAAGACCTAACATAGTGCCCATCTTTAAAAAGGGGAAACAGGAGGAGCCAGGAAACTAGAGACCAGTCAGCCTGACTTTGGTACTTGGGAAGCTACTAGAGCAGCATATAAAACATTCAATTTGCGAATACCTGGAGGATGCAGGAGTGATCACTAGCAGCCAGCATGGATTTACCAAGAACAAATCATGCCAAACCAGTTTGATCTCCTTCTTTTACAGGGAAACTGATTTGGTGAATAGGGGGAATGCATCCGATGAAGTGAGCTGTAGCTCACGAAAGCTTATGCTCAAATAAATTGGTTAGTCTCTAAGGTGCCACAAGTACTCCTTTTCTTTTTAGGGGGAATGCAGGGGACATAATATACCTGGAGTTCAGTAAGGCCTTTGACACCGTCCCACATGACATTCTAATAAGTAAGCTGGAGAAGTACAGGCTCGACAGAACTACCATTAAGTGGATATATAATTGACTAAACAATTGCAAACAAAGAGTAACTATTAATGAAATGATATCAGATTGGAGGGAGGTCTCAAGTGGGGTTCCACAGGGATCTGTTCTGGGTCCAGTGTTGTTTAACATCTTTATTAATGATCTGGATGTAGGTATAGAGAGCATACTGATCAAGTTTTCAAATGCCACAAATGTATGTGTGTATTGGAAATTGTCAGTACTTTGGAGGACAGAGCTAAAATTCAGGGGGATCTTGATAGATTGGAGAATTGGGCTATAGATGACAAAATGAAATTCAACAAAGACAAATGTAAGGTGCTACACTTAAGGAAAAAAAAACCAAATGCACAAATACAGAATGGGGAAAACTGGCTTGGCAGCAGCACTGCTGAGAAGGATCTGAGAGTTGTGGTGGATCACAACCTCAACATGAGTCAACAATGCAATGCTGTTGCAAAAAAAGCATAGCATGCAAGTCCCAGGAGATGATAGTACCACTCTATTCGGGGCTGGTTTGGGCTCAGCTAGAGTACTGTGTCCAATTTTGGTCACCAATGAATAGACAATATGGAAACTGGAAAGGATCCAGAAGTGAGCGACAAAGATGATCAAAGGAATGGAATGCAAGCATATGAGCAAAGGCTGAAGGAGCTGGGTATTTTTAGTTTGGAAAAGAGAAGATTAAGGGGGGATATGTCAGTGGTCTTCAGATATTTGAAAGGCTGCCATAAAAAGATGGAGAAAAGTTGTTCCCTTTTATCACAGAGGGCAGGACAAGAGACAATGGGTTCAAACTACAGCATAGCAGATTTAGATTAAATCTCAGGAAAATCCTCCTAACTGTAAGAAGAGTAGGACAATGGAACAGATTGCCTCAGAGGTTGTGGAAGCATCTTCACTGGAGATTTTCAAAAGGAGGCTGGATAGGCATCTGTCTTGGGTGGTTTAGAGACAACAAGTCCTGCATCTTGGCAGGGCGTTAGACTAGATGACCTTTTCAGTCCCTTCTAACCCTACAATTCTATGATTCTATAAAATAGTGCAGATTAAACAAATATACAAGCACTATTGGGAATTAAGTAGACAAGATGTAACTGGATGCCACAAACTGGATGCCATAAACCTCTCCAACACAACCACCCTGAGGGAGGAAAGAATAGTGGCATTGTAAGTCCCTGAGTCCAGGGCACATCACCCCCAAGGACCCAGAGGCAGACTGAAGACCCTTTCTTTTGCGAGGATGTTGGACTGTATATACTTTGTTGGACTATGTTATCCCAGAAGGGGATGAACTTAATTGGTGACTTGGCTGGAGGACTGAGTCACTATCTATTGAAAGGTAGACCACCACAGTGTGCGAGTGATTGACAGCAAGGGAACAAATGGGGAAGCGAGGGCATCCAGTGAACTAACCTGAGCTGGCGCCCCCAGTAAGCCTAACTCCTGTCACACTGCTTTTTAACATCCTTCTGAGATACTAGTGGAATGGCAAGAGTGCTGTCATCATTGTCAGATGTTATGGCTACATCTGTTTTTTTCCCAAACACAGAACAGAAATATTTCTTGAACACTTCTGTCTTTTCTGCATTATTACTGATAATTATACTATTTCCATCTAAATTGACCAACACCATTTCCTTTGTCTGTCTTGTCTATTTAGACCGTAAATGCTTTGGGGCAAGAACTGTCTCACACTATGTGTTTGTACAGCACCTAAGACAATGAGGCTTCAACTGTGGTTGAGGTTTCTCAGTGCTACCATAACTAGAATAATAATAGGTTTCAGAGTAACAGCCGTGTTAGTCTGTATTCGCAAAAAGAAAAGGAGTACTTGTGGCACCTTAGAGACTAACCAATTTATTTGAGCATAAGCTTTCGTGAGCTACAGCTCACTTCATCGGATGCATACTGTGGAAAAACAGTATGCATCCAATGAAGTGAGCTGTAGCTCACGAAAGCTTATGCTCAAATAAATTGGTTAGAATAATAATGGCTCAGGCAACCCTGAGGAACTCTGGAGTAGTAAAGAGAAGGAATCCTTCTAACACTGCAGGGTTATGTCACATGCTGGTCTCCTGCCTATTAGATGGATCAGGCCCTGTATTCCTGGTGCCCTGTGAAGATCAATCAGGGCCAGCTTGTCTATGACAACATGCAGGAAGCTCTTGCAGAACTGAGCACCTCATCATGCAGGAGCGGCACAGCCTTTCACAGCCTTCCCAAATCCTGCCTCCAACTCTACTTGAGCAGCAGAAATGTGGTGGGTCTTGTACACCTCCAAAGGAATGGGCAACATTTAACCCCTGGGTGCAGCTCCTCAAAAGGACAGGGTGACTATCACTCAAATATCATCCATGTTTTGTGCATGCACAACAATGCACAGGTGTGCTGTAATCGTCTCCTAATCCCCTTCCCCTAGCTATAGTTATTACGTATGTGAACTATCTGCAGACACTTTTTTTCTAACACTGAACAAGGAACTTGCTTATAAGAGGGAAAACAATATTATCCTTATGGCTATTCTCTCCCTCTCTCATGAGGAGCTTCTGCCTAGAACATTTCCCAGCCCCTCCCTGCCTAGTTTCATGCTATAGATTTTAAAAAATGGTACACATCCTACCATCTCACTCCAACACCTTTTTTCCTATATTAAAAATCTTTAACAAGAATCTCTTACAGCCATTTATAGATCCAGATGAGCCACAGTGTCACCCACTATCTCAGAGCTATTGTTTTTGCAGCCTCGAGGAGGGTTTTGTTCCACTGATTCATTTGAAAGATTGAACCCCCAAAATAAAGACTCCCGCTAAGTAGATTTAGGACTTTACTCATTGGGGATTATTTTCCTTCTATAAATCTGTGGTATGAATACAACTGCTGTAATGATATGTATAGTTGCAGAACATTCCTCAGACACTAGATGTATCTGTGTACTGTATAGAGTTCCAGACAAGCCTGTAGTCCAAGGTAAACAAGGGTGACAAAGCTAGAACTGGTTTCAGAGTAACAGCCGTGTTAGTCTGTATTCGCAAAAAGAAAAGGAGTACTTGTGGCACCTTAGAGACTAACCAATTTATTTGAGCATAAGCTTTCGTGAGCTACAGCTCACTTCATAGGATGCATACTGTGGAAAATACAGAAGATGTTTGTTTTTATACACACAAATCATCAAATCTGTGTGTATAAATGGGCCCCCAGTTTTGAAGAATGAAGGAGTTTTGGTGCCTAATAATATTTCAGAATCATAGTCTAGATTGACACCTTAGGATGGGGGCATCAAGGAGCTGGTTATAGCTCCTTGGTTCTCTGCCTGTACCTGGGCACAGGTTAGAACAGCCTGTGAGCTATTCTAACCTGCTCCAGTTTGCCACGGTCTCCAAGAGAAAATCTTCTAGGTGGAGGTTGCCAGAGGGTTTGTATTGCAGCCACTCCCCCATCCACCCATTCTGAAAGGGGATTTGAGAGCATTTCCACCGTCAAGATCAGCAACTGTGGGGTTGGCAGAGTAGAGATAATGTGTTAATGGGGGCATTGAGGCATTGCTGAAAGAGGACAGAGTTAAGGTTGCCCATGCAACATTAACTGTGCATTTCCTTATTTTAAAGTTTGAGTTTTGCTGAAGTTGATGTTTTGCAAGGGATGACATACCACCAAGGAACCTTAACTCTGCATTAATGTATTTTTACCCTGGTCTGATGTTTATTTATTTTCAAGAGATCTGAAATGAGTGCATGGAGGGGGTGAGCCATAAAGAAACAAAGGGCCAGTGGTTTATCTTGTCCTGTGTATTGTCACCAACAGTGACTAACAGCTTCAGAAGAAGGTGCAAGACCCTTGCAGAAAGCAATTATGGAACTTGCCCACAAGGAAATTTTCTTCTTAACCTCCAGGTTTGTTTATGCTCTGAAGTTATATAGCCCCTCCATAACTCTTTGATCTGTTTTTAATCCTTACTAACACAGCTGGATATTCCTGTTATCCATCTAAAGGTCCAATCATATTTTGAACCATTATAAGTTCTTGTCCTTAGTGATATCTTCAGTGCATAAAAAAGGTGTGTTTTTACATCAGGGTAGCTATCTCAGTATAAAAGCCTAGCTGAGACAAGGCACTATAGTTTTTATCTCAATCTAGCTCGTGGAGGTCAACCCCAGGTAGGAGGTTTACGGTTTACTTGACTAGCTACGTCAAGATAAAAACAACAGTGCCTTGTCTCTATTAGAATTTTACACTGAGATAGCTACTTGACATAAAAAACAAACTTTTTTATAGTGAAAGCAAAGACAGTCACTTGAGTACTGAGTTACCATCATATTTCCTTCTTTTGACATTCTTACCCTCTCTGAGTGTTGTATTTCCCTTCTCTCTGCCTCTATCTTTCTCTGTCTAATTTTTTTCTCTATCTTGAACTTCTTCTGAAACAAGAACACTTCGTAGCGACAAGTGTAATAAAGACCCTCTCTTGTTCTCTGTAGGAAGCTTTAGCAAATGGCCGTGTCATATCTAGAAATGTTCAATTTAGTGTATTCTTTGTTTTTGTAGGAACAGGCTCTTTTTATTACCTACTAGGTTCAGGGACATATAAATTTTAGCTCACAGCTAAAAACCACACTAACCCTTATTTCACCAGTGTCAGGGGCCTCTCTTGGAGAACTTCACTGCAGTAAATGGAGCACAGTTTGCACAAAAATGAAACCAATACCAAACCTATCCGAAGTACATAAGGGGGCTTGATTCTGAATTCACTTACATTGGTGAAATTCCTTTGACTTCAATGGAATTACTCCTGAATTACAGAAGGGAAAGTGAGATCAGAATTAAACCCAAAGTATGTTAATTTAATCAATAGTAGACAGAAAGGATTTACATGTGAAAAGACCACTTGTATAATGTGGCAAGAACGCTGATTCCCACTGTTTGAAGTAAAAAGAAAAGGAGTACTTGTGGCACCTTAGAGACTAACCAGTTTATTTGAGCATGAGCTTTCGTGAGCTACAGCTCACTTCATCGGATGCATAGCATATCGTGGAAACTGCAGAAGACATTATATACACACAGAGACCATGAAACAAAACTTCCTCCCACCTCACTCCCCCGCTGGCAACAGCTTATCTAAAGTGATCATCAAGTAGAGCCATTTCCAGCACAAATCCAGGTTCTCTCACCCTTCCCCCCCCGCCCCCCCCCACACATACAAACTCACTCTCCTGCTGGCAACAGCCCATCCCCCTTTGAAACCCCTCTTTATAATGCGCATGATAATCAAGGTGGGTCACCTCCAGCACTAATCCAGGTTTTCTCACCCCCCCCCCCACATACCCCCCCTTTTTCAAAAACCACACACACAAACTCATTCTCCTGCTGGCAACAGCTCATCTTACAATGTGCACAGCAATAATCCAAGTTTAACCAGAACGTCTTGGGGGGGGTTTTGCAGGAAAAAAACAAGGGGAGACAGGCTACCTTGCATAATGACTTAGCCACTCCCAGTCTCTATTCAAGCCCAAATTAATAGTATCCAATTTGCAAATGAATTCCAATTCAGCAGTTTCTCGCTGGAGTCTGGATTTGAAGTTTTTTTTGCTTTAAGATAGCGACCCTCATGTCTGTGATTGCGTGACCAGAGAGATTGAAGTGTTCTCCGACTGGTTTATGAATGTTATAATTCTTGACATCTGATTTGTGTCCATTTATTCTTTTACGTAGAGACTGTCCAGTTTGACCAATGTACATGGCAGAGGGGCATTGCTGGCACATGATGGCATATATCACATTGGTGGATGTGCAGGTGAACGAGCCTCTGATAGTGTGGCTGATGTTGTTAGGCCCTGTGATGGTGTCCCCTGAATAGATATGTGGGCACAGTTGGCAACGGGCTTTGTTGCAAGGATAGGTGTCTGTAGGCAAGGACTGGCCTTTCTCCCAAGATTTGTGAGAGTGTTGGGTCATCCTTCAGGATAGGTTGTAGATCCTTAATAATGCGTTGGAGGGGTTTTAGTTGGGGGCTGAAGGTGACGGCTAGTGGCGTTCTGTTATATACTGAGAAAGGCCAGTCCTTGCCTACAGACAGCCCCCCAACCTGAAGCGAATACTCACCAACAACCACATACCACACAACAGAACCACTAGCCCAGGAACCTATCCTTGCAACAAAGCCCGTTGCCAACTGTGCCCACATATCTATTCAGGGGACACCATCACAGGGCCTAACAACATCAGCCACACTATCAGAGGCTCGTTCACCTGCACATCCACCAATGTGATATATGCCATCATGTGCCAGCAATGCCCCTCTGCCATGTACATTGGTCAAACTGGACAGTCTCTACGTAAAAGAATAAATGGACACAAATCAGATGTCAAGAATTATAACATTCATAAACCAGTCGGAGAACACTTCAATCTCTCTGGTCACGCAATCACAGACATGAGGGTCGCTATCTTAAAGCAAAAAAACTTCAAATCCAGACTCCAGCGAGAAACTGCTGAATTGGAATTCATTTGCAAATTGGATACTATTAATTTGGGCTTGAATAGAGACTGGGAGTGGCTAAGTCATTATGCAAGGTAGCCTGTCTCCCCTTGTTTTTTTCCTGCAAAACCCCCCCCAAGACGTTCTGGTTAAACTTGGATTATTGCTGTGCACATTGTAAGATGAGCTGTTGCCAGCAGGAGAATGAGTTTGTGTGTGTGGTTTTTGAAAAAGGGGGGGGTATGTGGGGGGGGGGGTGAGAGAACCTGGATTAGTGCTGGAGGTGACCCACCTTGATTATCATGCGCATTATAAAGAGGGGTTTCAAAGGGGGATGGGCTGTTGCCAGCAGGAGAGTGAGTTTGTATGTGTGGGGGGGGCGGGGGGGAAGGGTGAGAGAACCTGGATTTGTGCTGGAAATGGCTCTACTTGATGATCACTTTAGATAAGCTGTTGCCAGCGGGGGAGTGAGGTGGGAGGAAGTTTTGTTTCATGGTCTCTGTGTGTATATAATGTCTTCTGCAGTTTCCACGATATGCTATGCATCCGATGAAGTGAGCTGTAGCTCACGAAAGCTCATGCTCAAATAAATTGGTTAGTCTCTAAGGTGCCACAAGTACTCCTTTTCTTTTTACGAATACAGACTAACACAGCTGTTACTCTGAAACTGTTTGAAGTGGTGCTGACACCATGTACTTTGTATCTCCATGGGGTTCTCTTCACTGTGATAGGTCATAGAATTTTACTCTCTGCATAATGCCAAGTTGATGGTCTGCCTTAAGTTTTTGGAAAATGCTCTGTTTCCCAAATCAAAGGCAGCTTAATTAGAACAAAAATGTGTTTGCTCAGAAGTCACAGTAAGTTTTGCCATGCAGGCAGGCACTGCATTGAAAACCGATATACTTTTAAAATGCTGAACACCTTAATTACAGCTGCAGAGCTGTAATTATGTGGGGTTACTTTTAGCAGCAATGTGGTTTTGTCTTTATTCATATGTCACTTCACTGGAATATTAAATAGCAATTCACAATTAATGCATTTTGATGTCTTGTTACTCTTATCTTCATTTTCCTGTCAAGGAAATGGTGTCTTTTAAACTGATCTGGCTAACATATAGTATTTATACTGTCTCAGTGATTAATTTGTGCCAAGACTCAGCCCTGGCACCTCTAGGCTTGGCAGTTCATAGCCCCGGCACCTCTGGGGTCTCAGCCAGCAGACACCACTCTGGCCGCCCAGCTCTGAAGGCAGCGCCGCCGTCAGCTGCAGCGCAGAAGTAAGTGTGGCAATACCATACCTGGTCAGCAGCTGCCACTCTCTGGCCGCCCAGTTTCAGCTCTGGCATCTGTTTCATTTTAAATTAAGCACTGTACTGTCTTGTATATGCCTAAAAGTCATCTCTGCTTTGCACTGAATTGATGTTTCTCTTGTATTCTAGTTCAGTTTGGCTAGAATGGTAAATGGTAGTACATTGTGGGTCCATGCCTGATTCTTGGAGCACTCAAAATCAGTGGGCTTTTGGATGCATGGGGAGAACCTGTGCATGTAAGTTTTACTGTTTGTGGAGGAAATTACTGTAAACAACTCAGAAACTCACTCAGGTACTATGGTGATCAGGGAGCACATACAATCCATGCATTTTGAGATTATTTGTACTTTTTGTTTGTTTGTTTCTTGTATATTTTGAAAATCATTTATTTTAGTCCCACATTTTCAGCTAAGCCTAATTTGTTTAAAAAAAAAAAACCCAAACCCCTGTATGATATGGATATTAATTCAGATATTGATTTTGGATTAGAGGAGTTTAAAATATTCACAATCAAACTGTAATTTCTGCAAAATTTTAATTTTAAACTGAAATAGGCCCATTTTTACTGAGACAACATGCAATTTTGCATATTTTAACACAAAGTATTGTTTTTGTGACTCACAAAAAAGAGAAATATGAAGAACACAAAAATGGCCACATCTTCAGCACCATCACATTAGAATTTGGCTCTGAGTAAAGTACTGTACATTGCATTGTGTAGGACTTAGTTTATATCTAACGCTATCAAACTGGAGCTAAGACCACACCATGTTAGACAATGCTGCTTCAAGAATAGTCAGCTTTTAATCTCCTCTCTTATTTCCAGGTATATAAAACAGTTAATGAAGCTCAAAGGTATTATTAAATCACTTAAAAATTTAGGAATAAAGTATTTAAGTAGGAGGTTTGAATGAGATAATTAGATATTAGAAAACCTATTCTAGGGCCATATATCATATCATATCATCAGTTTGTAAGCAGGTCTTCATTTAGGTTTCAAGGAGGAGTTCAGCTTAGAAACTGCTGGCACAAACAATTTCTGCAAACATAGTTTAAACTATGGGCTGCTGACAAGCTATTCACTCAGAGTATGGGCGGTTTTCAGTTTAGTTCTAATAAAATGGCTAATAAAGAATCTGATGAAAAACAAGTGAGTTGGACCTAGCTCAGTAAGCAGCTTAAACACATGCCTCATTTTCAGCATGAGAGGAGTCCCATAATTCTGGACAATCTTTATGCATATAAATATCCAGTCCTATTTTGAATTTTATTAAGTTCTTAGCCTCACTGACTTTCTGTGGCAATATGTTCCCCACTTTAATCACACATTGAATAAAAAAGGTATTTCCTTCTTTTGGTTTTGAATTTAAAAATTAGTTACATATTTGGTCATTGGTCATCAAGCTTGTTGCTCACGGGTTTCTGTCCTATGACAACAGTATTAATGACGGGTTATGTGTAACTGAGCAACTAAATACACTAAAAGGCACTAACGCTTTGATTGTGACTTTGATGTACACCAGGGGTGGGCAAACTTTTTGGCCCAAGGACCACATCAGCCTGTAACTGTATGGAACTGAAACTGTATGGAGGGCTGGGTAGGGAAGGCTGTGCCTCCCCAAATAGCCTGGCCCCCACCCCTTATCTGCCTCCTCCCGCTTCCTGCCCCCTGACTGCCCCCCTCATAACCCCTGACCCATCCACCCTCCCCCGCTCCTCGTCCCCTGACCACCCCCACCCGGGACCCCTGCCCCTAACCGCCCCCCCAGAACTCCACCCCCTATCCAATCCCCCTGCTCTCTGTCCCCTGACTGCCCCACCCCCTATCCACACCCCTGCCCCCTGACAGGCCCCCTGGGACTCCCACGCCTATCCAACCCCCCCCCCCCCCGTTCCCCATCCCCGCCCGCCCCCCATCCCAGAACCTCCACCCCATCCAACCCCCCAGCTCCTTGTCCCCTGACCACCCCCACCTGGGACCCCAACCCCCCTGCTCTCTGTCCCCTGACTGCCCCGACCCCTATCCACTCCCCTGCCCCCTTACACGCCCCCCGGACTCCCATGCCTATCCAACCCCCCCGTTCCCCATCCCCAACTGCTCCCCTGCCCCAGAACCTCCGCACCATCCAACCGCCCCTTGCTGCCTGTCTCCTGACTGCTCCCCAGAACTCCCTGCCCCTTATCCAACCTCCCCACTCCCCGCCCCCTTACTGTGCTGCTCAGAGCACCAGGACTGGCAGCCGCACCGCCTAGCTGGAGCCAGCCACACCACCGGGCAGTCTAGAGCACCGGGGAAGGCCGGCGGCTCTCACAGCCGCGCTGCCCGGCAGGAGCTCGCAGCCCCACCACCCAGAGTGCTGGCAGCATGGTGAGCTGAGGCTGCAGGGGAGGGGCCGGGGTCTCGCCTCCCCGGCTGGGAGCTCAAGGGCCAGGCAGGGACAGTTCAGATGTGGCCTGCAGGCCGTAGTTTGCCCACCTCTGGTGTACACTATCCTGTCTGTATGAGAGTATTTGTTAGGGGAAAGTACAACAAAAATGTAACAATACTTAATAAGTGCTGAACACTGTAAGGAAATGAAGAGCAAAAGGTAGCGATAAATTAATGCAGCGGATATTTGCCCTTGCAATGTGCAGTGCTCCCAACCCCCCCAAAATCACAAGACTGTCTTAAAAATCATGAGATTGTTTTAAAATAATACATTGTGGGTTCTTTTAATTTGTCGTCTTGTTTCTGGGCACTTTAGGCTACACTTGCTTCATATTTTCAAATATTCTGGTTTACTTTGCAAAAAACTGAAAGCTGAGACTCTCAATCAATCTCTTGATTTCAGTAGCTGGGGCTTTCAGAAAACACTAAGTCTGACAAGAGTCACAATAAAGTAATGAGATTTGGCATCACTGACTATGGTGAGAGCTTTTCTTTTCAAGCTGGTGGAGTAGTACAGCAGGAAAGAAAACACCTAGATAGCAAGTTCTCTTCCTCAGGATTTGTGAGGGCTGACGTCGATATTTCCAACACAAATACAAGCAAAATATATCGGAAAACAACTGAAAATCTCCGTGGCTTAGAGTCTGATTTAGCTCTATTACCCCTGGGCCTGGAGTCCTATTGTTTCTAACTTTCTAGCTCAAGAGAGAGGCATTCTCACACACGGTTTAAATACCTGTGTGTGGTGAACTAGAGTAGAACTCAAGATAATGGTAACAATGACAACCTATCCCTCCACGCCTTTGAGCCCTGCCATTGGAATTTTTATTATAAAAGTGCAAACAAAGCTGTCCAGGTGTTCTTTGTGGATGTGTGATGGTGGGCTGACTTCCATCACCTGCCAGAAAGGGAAAAAACCTCAATCTAAGTCATGCACCACTCCCGGAGGGGGGGTGGTGATTAACTAATTGCCTACTGGCCAGAGGTGGCAGAACTAGCTAAGGACCCATTAGGCACATAAGCCTTATAAGGGGCTGGGAGGAGAAAACCTAGGCTAGATAAAATAGAAGAGTGCTTCTTCCCTAGGACCTGTAGAAGGCAAGATTCTCCTATAGAGAGAAGCATATAGGGAGTTAGGTTAGGCTCCTGTTGGTGACTACCCTGAGTTAGGACTTAAACAGGCTGGAAGTCCTGTAGGAAGCAGCATAGGCTCCTGTGGTGGAAGCCCTGAGCTAGGTCTATAAGGAGCAGGGAGATGCCTAGGAGAAGCTGCTAGAGTCCCTGGGGAAAGGATGCAGTGAAAAGATGCAGAGTCCCTGGGAAAAGCAACAGAGGAAGAACTCTTCAGGAGCTGGTTAGGCTCCAGTGTGGGAGGCCCTGAGGTAGGATCAGTAAAAGCATTTCTCTAGAGCTGAGAGGGGTAGAAGGATTTTTATCCTAGCAGAGAAAGTAGAAGCTGAGAGGGCTTAGGGAGAGGCCTGAGAACCAAAGGGAGGCTGTGTTAAACATAGGCTGTGGAGCAGCAGCACAAGGGGTCTTAGAAGTAGGAAGCACCCCAGGGAAACAGCAGCAAGTCTGAAGAAACCGATGTAGCTGCTAAATACAGCATCCTTGAGCCAGCACCCAGAATGGAAGGTGGGCCTGGATTCTCCTATCAGCCCCTGAGGTAGGGGTATGCAAGCCCAACATAAGGAATATTGAGGCCAGGGTGTGCTGAAGACTTATCCCAAAAGGTGGGCTGAGAAATAGCCCAAGAAGGAGAACCAATGTCCCCTAAAACCTTTAGCAGACGCAAACCATGAATTATGAACACTTTAAAAAGAAATCTTGGATTTGTTTGTATAACTGTAAGTTCATTTTGCACTTTTTTGTGAAATGTGCTGACTTGACATGCAAGGCTAAATTTGCAAAGGTTTTGTGCAGTTATGGCCACTTGTATCTGTGACAAGCACAAATGGCTCTATGCATTTTGAGCTCTCCCCAGCCGTTTGTGCCTGGCAGAAGGGGCATGGTGGGCTGTGATATGCCCACTAAGAAACTTTTGTGCATAAGTACTGGAGCCTCAACTACATGTACCAGAAATGACATGACTATGCCTTTGCCAGGCAGTCAGCCCAAAGCATGGTGACTCAAGGCTTGCTAGTATCTGAGAAGGAGAAACATTTTCAGTCTGCAAAGCAGTTTAGGGAGATGAAGGTGACTGGTTTAGAGATCGGAGAATCAGCGAAGAGTATCTGAGTTAACTGTGCTTTTCCAGATAGGAAAAGATATTAGACATCCCAATGGAAATGTTGGGAACCATGAGTCATCATATTATTCAAATATTATGGCTCATGAGAACCAAACAATCCTGTTGCTTTTTAGTTTTGCTTTAAAACTGGTATCTTGTGCCTGACACTAGTCTGTCAAATGATGGCTGAGAACCATGTTCATGCTACTTTGTTGCCGAGATTGACCAATATAGGGTTAAGTTGCTCACAGATGATGGTAGGTTTATCCTTCTGATGCTACTCAAGTTATGTTGGGCATAGCTATATATTTAGAATATACACATTACTGAGGCTGGTATCTGTTCAGCAGCAGCCTTAACACCTGGCCCATTTAGTTGTCAAATGGCTCTTTTGAGCATTTTGCCCTTATTTCTTTATTAAAATGTTAGATTCGTTTTATTTCTTGTGAGGAGGACCTCTGCTACTTCCTTACCTTGAAATTATGACCTATGTAAGGCAGAATTCTCTAAAAGTAAGTCTGCCCCTTTGTACTAGGTTTAGTAAAAAGCTGGTAAGGCATCTGGAACAGACAAAAGATTTTATTTGTAGATTTGTGTAGAAAAGTAACAAGGGCACCTATCCAATCCCCAAGAAAGAAAAATTAAGCTGCTAACATAACACTACCTAAGGTACTTCAATGGCTTCCAGTAGCAGAGCACCTCACAATCTCTAATGCAGTTATCCTCACAACATCTTGGTGAGTTAGGGAAGTTTGACATTACAGGTGGGGAACTGAGGCCCAGAGAGAGTAGGTAAACTTTCCCTAGGTCCCCAAGGAAGGTTGTAGCAGAGCAGGGAACTGAACCTGTGTACCTTGACTCCCAGGCAGGTGCCCTGACCACTGGGTAATACTTCCTCTCAGAGGGGAAAATTCCTCAAAACTTCTTTCCCATCAAAACCTAGCCTCATTGGCAGCCTGCACAAATAGGGTGAGTCTTCACTGCAGAGTTAACTCGGGTGAATGGCACCTCGGTTAGCCTAGTTCAGGTGTGCGTCCACTCAACTAGACCCACACTCAGGCTGCACTCGCTTTTGTGAGGTGTTAGGACTTCTGCAGTCATATCTTCTAGCTCTTTGTGTGCTGAGCTGCTCTATGATTCTGTCCTGGTGAACAGTGAGAGAACTTGTGTGTCCTTTAGGACACCTGGGGGGCAATTGCAGGAAGGCACTGGAGGACTCTCAGTACATGAGTGACTTAACCTGCATCCTCACTGCAAAGTGGTGGACTACCTGCCTAAGTGTGAGCAGCACCTGCGCTTTTGCCTATATCTAGGACAGGCCAGCTAGCTAAGGTGTAAAGCACCACCACACTCAGGTGTCATGTGTATGGACAGGAGCTGGGTTAGGAGAAACACCTGAGTAAGATTGTCAGTTAACTCTGCAGCGAAGACAAGCTATAGATGCACCTGGCAGTGTGCCCTAAAGTTCAACAGACTTCGGCTATTCCAGAATAGAGGCAAAGCCTCTGCCAGAGCTGAGGGGCCCACCATTGTGATAGGTCAAGTGCCTTCCACCAGCCCCCTCTTTTAAATTGAAGGAGATATAGGTGGCAGCACTTGATGTATTGCAATGGGGGCAATATTGCATAAGGAGAGAACCAGTCTCTCAAGTAGGAAGGTTCCAAGCCATTTATAGGGCTTTATAGTTAAAAGCCAACACATTCAGTCCAGTCCAGAAACTAAGAGAGAGCCAGAGATGCTTCCCCCAGGGATGAGTGCTGTGTAGAGGGGTGGGGGGAAGAGAGAGGCACTCCAACTCCTCTTTCCTATCCAACAGCACCCTCCAACCCCCTCCCAAAACCAGCCATGGATTCTTGTAAGAAACTCTACATGGGTCTGGATCTGAAATGGAAAAGCATGCGAACTACTAGTATAGATAATCTATTAAGATACAAAGATTTCACATACGCTTCATCAACTCTCATAAAATAAACAGAGCATGTCTGACTTCTGTATATTCCATTTTTCTTAACATTTGATATTGCACATGTAAGTATGGTGTCTTCAATTTACATAATGGAGATAGAGATCACTTGAACAAATCCAGAGAAGAACTCCCTAATGGGAATGCAAGCAGGAGCCCTGTGCCAGAATATTCAGATCAGTTCATTTGATTTCAGATAGCATTCCAATAAGTACCGTATTCAGGGGCCAGTCTCTGAGAAGTAAGTAGCTAGTCAATGTTACAATGCCTGTCACCATAGTTTCTTGGTGCCGCCAAGTATTTTAAAAAGGGATAAAAAGAACAATCTTTGTCTTTCTTCCCAGGCTTTAAAAAAAATAGCCTGACTTGTTTATATGTGATTTTGTTCTTTTTTAAAAATATTTGGGTGAGCGGATGTCACACGTGTGTGCATTTGTGAAAAATTAATGGAAGGAAACCAAATATTCAGATGTCCAAATGTTATGAAATTAAACAAACCATTAGCAGTTTTTGAATGCTTGGTGAATTAAAAACCATAGGAAATGTGGAATGGAGCATTTTAATCACTAGAGGGGGCTTGTTTTTGTCTGGTTTGAATAAGAATAAAGCACCACAAGACAAACACCCACCTGACAACTCACAGTTGAAACATGGGGAACTGACCTTAATTAATAAGATCTACATCCTGGTTGCATTAAAATCAATAGTGAAATTTTACTATATGATGTAGAGACACATTCACTCCCAGGGCTGCTTCTGGTACAAAGGGGGGAGGCTGCAAGCTGCTCAGCTCATTAGACTGTAAACAGATTGTTCCCCCCGCTGTGCTGGTCCTGCTCTGCAGAAGGAAGAGTCAGATACGAAGAAAACCAGGGGAGGACAGTATTGTCCCTTAATTCAGGAGATAAAAAATCATGGTTAAGCATAACTGATGGAGTAGACACAACTCTAAAGCTCTCCAAGGCAACTGCCCAAGACTGGTCAAGAAGCAATACAGTGAGGCCTGGGAGATTTTGCTGCCATGACTGACTATGCCCATCAGCCTCCCAGAGTTCAGAATTCTTAGTCTATTGTCAGGTTTCAGAGTAACAGCCGTGTTAGTCTGTATTCGCAAAAAGAAAAGGAGTACTTGTGGCACCTTAGAGACTAACCAATTTATTTGAGCATAAGCTTTCGTGAGCTACAGCTCACTTCATCGGATGCATACTGTGGAAAATACAGAAGATGTTTGTTTTTATACACACAAATCATGAAAAAATGGGTGTTTATCACTACAAAAGGTTTTCTCTCCCCCCACCCCATTCTCCTGCTGGTAATAGTTTATGTAAAGTGATCACTCTCCTTTACAATGTGTATGATAATCAAGGTGGGCCATTTCCAGCACAAATCCAGGTTTTCTCCCCCCCCCCCCCCCACACACAAACCCACTCTCCTGTTGGTAATAGCGGTGGAAAAAACCTGGATTTGTGCTGGAAATGGCCCACCTTGATTATCATACACATTGTAAAGGAGAGTGATCACTTTACATAAACTATTACCAGCAGGAGAATGGGGTGGGGGGAGAGAAAACCTTTTGTAGTGATAAACACCCATTTTTTCAAAAAGAAAAGGAGTACTTGTGGCACCTTAGAGACTAACCAATTTATTTGAGCATGAGCTTTCGTGAGCTACAGCTCACTTCATCGGATGCATCCGAGCTAGCTCACGAAAGCTCATGCTCAAATAAATTGGTTAGTCTCTAAGGTGCCACAAGTACTCCTTTTCTTTTTGCGAATACAGACTAACACGGCTGTTACTCTGAAACCCATTTTTTTCATGATTTGTGTGTATAAAAACAAACATCTTCTGTATTTTCCACAGTATGCATCCGATGAAGTGAGCTGTAGCTCACGAAAGCTTATGCTCAAATAAATTGGTTAGTCTCTAAGGTGCAACAAGTACTCCTTTTCTTAGTCTATTGTGCAAGCATATTTACTAGACACAGACTACGCGGATTAGCCAATAAACACCCTTTAGAGAATGTCCAGCTGTCATTCAAAGCTCCAATGCTCCCCCTTTCCTCCTTTTTAAAAATGACCTTACCCTATGTAGGACGGAAGTAATTCACTGGCTGACTCACAAGCCCCTTCTGTGAGCTCAGCCCAAGAACAGCAGTAATTACTGTCATGGAATCTCTGTCTATGCTATGTTTTTAAGCTTTTGTAACTTTCAGTGGCTATATCAAGAGGTGGCAAGCAGGAACATAATAACTTCTTAAAAGCCAAGAACTGTGGGCATGGGCCAATGGAGTCTTTTCTGAATCAGTTGGGATCTGGCATACAAATTTGGGAGTCCTAAAGAAGACATGCCCTCTGATAAATTTTTGACATCTTCGTATAAGGGAACAAGGTATTTTGAGATACCCTCCATCTGCTGATAAATTCCCAATGCATCTCAATATACTTAAAAGATTCAGCTATCAGATTCTTTGTGGTGCCTTTACATTTTTGGTCCTCAGCACAGGACTCTGGGAGTGGAGGGAGAGTGAAAGATCTGGGATGATGGAAGATCTTAATGAATAAAGATCCCAGGAAGGTGGGGAAGGATAAATAATAAATTTTAAAAAGCTCAAATAAAAAGTCAGTTTTATTTAAAACTACCCAAAATTATGTAAACAACTTGCTAAGCAATTGATTTTATATGTTTGGGGTAAATAAATTATTCAGAATTAGAGGTAATTTCCCACAGATTCCACTGACACTAATTCTTGGTCAACAGGATTACTTGTGCTTTAAGTTAGGCACATGCTTAAATATCTTGCTGAATTGGAGCTATGCTGTGGGTTTCAGATAAATACTGGCAGCCGATTACAAGCTCTTATAGATTACATTTTTTGGTTAACAATATGAGAAGAAATGGAAAAAATTGTTTTTGGATTCCAGCAAGTTTTCTGGAATTTAGACAAAATTCAAACAGGTAGGAATACTTACTTAGTGCCTTTTATCCTGCAATTTCAAAGCACTTTACAGACATTTATTAACCTTCATCACCCCTCTGTGAAATAGGTAAATATCATTATAACCATTTACCAGATGGATATGTTGAGGGATACAGATGTCAAGAGCAACATTTCAAAAAAAGTTCTAAATTTACCGTGCCTCAGTTTTGGGTACCCAGTTTGAGATACCAAAAGGTTTATTTTCAGAGATATTGGGTGTCTATAGTGCCTACTGATTCCAGGTAGAAAGCTGAATGAAGTACCCTTGAAATGTTATTCCAAACTTCACAAAAGAAAGCGTGCGGGATTATTTTTCAATGTGGAATAATAATTTAGAATGTATGTGATCCAAGAGCAAACTAATTTCATTTAGGACCTCAGCCGGAGTGCTAGAGATAAATATCCAATCCATTATACTGTCCAGTTTGGGAGGAGTAATAGCTAATGCACTTTGAATTGTGTTGTCAGGAAGTTTAAAGTCACTTGTTTATAAAGCAATATCCAGGCACTGAAGTAGATTGTATGTATCTGACTGAACTTTGAGACCAATCTAAGTATTTTTAATTTTCTCAAGAAATTACTGAGTTCCAGAGCATTTCTTTGTTTAGTTGAGTTTTACACTTATCAAAGTGTGCATAAAGTACATATAGAAACCCTGACATACTGGAATTTCCTAGGAACCTCCTGTAGGAAATATCCATGGAAAAAATCTGATGTATAACAAATTAGAAACACAGGCCCATATTCTCTCATTGTTTCATATGCATATGGATATCAGTTCTATGAGAGTTGTAAGAAAAGATTGAGGATAAAACAAGTAAAGTAAAAATACATAATTTGTTGCTAGAGAGAACCAGCTGTCCATATAGTCTGTTTACTGATTACAGCAGGTGCCTTTTGCAGAGTGAGTTCATTATTTTTACTTTAAACTGTATCGCTGCTACAGCTTATTTTGTTAGCGGAATACAACGTGCGAGCGTGCAGTGCAGTATGTGTTGGAGACAGGAAAATGCCTTGTTAACCTTTAAGAAATTTTCTTTTTCCATTTATTGTAGCTTTCTTTATACACACAGTATTCTCCAGTTCTTATCCTAAAATGTTATGTGCTGTTAGAAAACTGTCATGCTTCACCCAAAAGGGGACTGCATTTCAGAAGTGGATAACAATCCCTCTTTCCCACAATGTGACTCCTGTTAACTCCATATGACTCTTACCTTGAGTTTTCCCTTCAGAACCAGACTGAGCTCATGGTTAGGAATTAAGAAATGTGTCCCAGAAAGGGTAAGATCATTTCTATTTCCACAGAAATGTCCTGATTAATCTCTTTGTTGGGAAGTCAAGGCTAAAGCAATGTAGTTTATTCTTATTTTGTCTACATTTTCTGCTTTATATACTTCAACTTGTACAGAATATGGCAATTAGATTGCTGGAACTATAACATAGCAACATTCACACTGAGATGGAAACACTGCACTGGCATTATGTCAAACAACATGAGTTTAAAATATTTGTATTCTACTTGCCAACCATTCTGTTCTTTCTAAGAGCTTCCATTTATATTTGGATGACTTCCAGGAGTCCCACTACAGCTGAAAATATGATTTCCTGTACAGTAGGAAATTAGACCTCTCAATTGTTTGCAATCTGAATCTGGTCCATTTTGTTTATTTTCAATATCGTGTCATATACATATGTATCTTACCTTGCACACTTAGGAAATATTTTTGATCAAAGGTAACAAATATATGGTGGAGAAAAAGTGAAAACGCAAATGAGTAAGCACACAAGCTGGCACGGGACACAAAGCTATGAAGAATCTAGCTCTTAGTTAACCCTTACATCAGAAGTACTGTAAACAGACATTTCTAGTGTAGGATGAGAGAGTGTTTGTATTCTCAAATAAGAGAGAGAGATGCATGAGAAGAAACCTTAGGGAACCTTAGCATTAGATGGGGTAGCATGGAGTCAAAAAGATCAGTAGCACTGTATGCTTACCCAGCATTAAGTGGCCATAATGAACTACCTTACAGGGATGTTGTGAGGCCTAATGAATGAATTAGGGTTAGACCATATAACCTTTACTTGCACAGATGAGGACACTCACAAATAATCCCATTGTGTGCATGAAGACTTCACACTTTAGCCTTTAATTGTAGAATATCTAAGAAATATATTAGGCAACTTCTAGGTCCATGGGAATATCCTGTAATACTCTGAGGCAGAATATGACACTTTTACCCAGGTTATGTTGCACCTTGCTCCATGAATTGTCGCATTAAAGTAAATTGGATACCTTTTGGAATAACTGAATGAGTAAGATTATCGGTATCTGACCTTTTTCATGTCTGTGAAGTACTCTGAGATGATGATCATTGATTGAGCATTGCTGTACAAATGTAAAGTACATTAGGCCCACTGCTTCCATTGAGTCAATGGCATCAATGGAAGCGAAGTAGGACTCCTCATTATTTATTAGCATGGTCTTTAATATGCCGACTCTATCCAGGAAACTTATTAGCATCATTTTGGTTTTGCAGCCATAATCCATATCCCCAAGGCATTTACAGATGTTAATAAATAATGTCCTTAGACATTTATGTATGCTTTATGGGGGTCTGTTTCAACTTTATCGTTTCTGAAATTCAGTGCATCTTAAAGAGAAGAGGAGTGTTCCTCTAGGAGTGCTGCATAATGTTTGTTTTATTATGAACATTTTTCCACTACAAGGATGTATCATTCTTGCACGTTAATTTGGCCCCTCCCTCTACAGAAGACATGCTTACATTTAGGCCAGGTATACACTAAAAAGTTAGGTCGATCCAGCTACGTTGCTCAGGGCTATGAAAAATCCACACCCCTGAGAGATGTCATTAAGCTGACCTAACCCCCAGTGTGGGCAGTGCTAAGTCAATGGAAGAATTCTTCTGTTGACCAAGCTACCACCTCTCAGGGAGGTGGATGGATTACAGCAATGGGAGAACCCCTCCTATCACTGTACTGAGTGTCTACACTGAAGCGCTGCAGCTGTGCCACTATGGCGGTTTGAGTGACAGCATAGGCTGAGAATGGATTTATATTGAGTCCTGGGAGTTCTGTCAAACCTTTCTTTTCTGTGTATTAGCATTTTACACCCACGGGCTTCGGTGCCAGATTTTTCAAAGAGGCATTTGCAGCAGCTGTTGAATTCATAGTAGATGTCAAAGCTCCTCCAAAGTGACCTTGCTATTAAAGCTGATGACTTATTTAGAATCCTGTGCAGATCACTGCCATTCCAGGTGGGGCTAAATATATTGTACTAATAAGAATAATGTGTTACACACATAAGATATTTTATAATGCACTAAACTAAGCAATTGGCCTCACTGTTACTTTCTCAGGTTCATTGGTCAGTCAAATAAGGCTACCACATTGCTCAAAACAAGCTTCACCAGCAATTTTACTTGCACTTTTATACTTAAAGTGACACTGTTTGACCTACTCTTTTCTCTTGTATCCATTTCCTTTGTCCATGTGATATTTCATCTACCCTACCCTAAGACAAGAGGCTACAAAGTATGGCCTGGGGCTGGGGGAGGGCTATTCAGCTACACAGTCAGCCACAATACAGCAGCTACCATTGTTTCCGCTCTCAAATCTGGCAAGACAGAGGAGCTGCCCACAGGTTGAGGACCTGCTGGCTCGTGGACAGATTGCTAGTAGGTTACTCAGGATTGTGACTTGCTGAATACCAGGTGTGAAGCCACAGCTTTTTTGCATGTATCTCTTAGATACCATTTCAAAGACCAGCAACGTTCTACAGAATCCTCCCTCCATCCCCTCGTACCTGAATTATGATGTCCCATCTAGCAGAGATGGCCCAGACCTAGAGAATGCAAAGGATGATCGGGTTGAACATCAGAAATGTCAACACTGTATTGTATGGGCCACAGTTTTTTATCAGGAACCAAAACAGAGGAGCAGGAAGTCTGCAAACACATAATTAAGTACTTTACAGCACAGTTTTTGTCCTGGGTGGCTAGCCAAAAATTCAGGGTCTAGTAGGTTGTTCCAGTTGAGAGAAGAAATTGGTGAGTCAGGTATTTCTCTGATGCAAATTTGTTCATTTACAAAGAATATACAAAGTCCTATTTCCCTGAACAGAGGGGGAACCCAACAACAGGAAACAGTGTCCTTACTCATAACTCTAAGCCTCTTTCAGCCAGCACTCAGCCCAAAATCTCTCTCTAGGTTTCTCCCAGGGTCACACAGCATGCTTGTCCATGCTGTGTCTGGAGCGTCCTTTGCTGTCTCTTTCTGTGTACTTCTTCACTTGTCCCTCATGCTCCCCATCCCAAATACACACCCAAAACAATACCCAGACAACACCCTCCTCCCCCGCCCACATATCAAATTCCTGAGTGGCCTTGGATGTGCTTTGTTTTGGGCAATGAAATGTGCCTTTGGTTTGGTTTGGAGACTGCCATTATTTCATAAAGTGTAACTGTTTCTACTGTCTTAAATGAAGGGCAGCAGTTACACCCACCGACTTCAACAGGGTTTACCCCAATGTAGTGGTCCTCACACTTGAGTAGGGAGGGAGGCCACTCCGCCTCACTATTGGCAGACCACAAATAACAATCTTATAGGGGAGAGCTCCAGTCTCCTGGGCGGGGTGAAGCACAACAGTCTTTAGCCTGAAGCCACCTGGCTGGGGCAGACAGCTACAAACAGTCTATAGAGGGGCTCTGACTCCCTCCAGGTGGGGCAGAACCACAAGCAATTAGGGCTCTGGCGTGTATTCAAGGCAGAGCTGTAGCAGTCTATAAGCCCAGGCCCCTCCAGCAGGGCAGGGCAGCAAACAGTTAGGGCTCAGGCAGGGGTAAGCACCAAAGCAGTCCGGGGTCTCAGTCAAGGGTGAGCACCAAAGCAGGCCTCTAAGCCTAAGGAGCAGGAGGACTGCCACCTCCGGGGTGAGGTCGCAGAGGGTAGGGGGACACAGGCACACCCAACTCCACCATGTCCCAGGCCAGGGGCCTAACAGTGGCGGAGTGTTCCACTGCTGGATCTACAGGGTCTGCAACACGCTGACGCACACTCCGGCAGCAGAACCAGACTCGAGTCTGGTCCCCCTGGGCTACTTCCTGCCACAGTCTGGGTGTAGGGTCCCATGGTCCAAAGATCCCCCATCTCCTTTGGGTATTCGGCTGCTGGTAGCTCCGGCAGCTCCTTGGGGTCTTTGTCTGCCTCCCTTGACGGCAAGGTGTTCATCCACTCTGGGGCTGGGCTTTTGCAGAGGCATCTGCTCCCTAGAAGAGATGTCCTCTCTCTCTCCTGTGGCTCAGCAGCAACTGAGATTCAGGGCTTTCCTTTTCTATTTCCTGTCCTGCCCTGGTACTTCCGGTGAGGGGAGCAGGGTGGAGTTGGCTCCGTCCACCTTGGGGTGCGTAGTGGTCCCTCACACTCCAGTTCGGAAGGAGGCCATTCTGCCTCACCACACCCAACCTATGACAGTATTATACATACCCAACCAGGAGTCAGACAACTGTCAAAGGTGGCTGCTACGTGGGAAACAACAGGTTATAAAAAAAAAATGGAAAGGGCACATACAGACACAGTGGAAAGAGAAGTAGCACAGATGCTGACACTGACCCAGGTGCTCGCTAACTCTTCGAAAAATGTTAGGCGTTTAGCAGACAGTCATTGACTACAGGCAGGCACAGTAGGAAGGGATGGTATATAGCTAGCAGAAGCATGGATATAATCAAAGCACAGCTCAGTGATCACATGCATCTGCCCAGTCATAAAACATCCATAGCCAGTTACCACAAAGCTGGTGGTGGAAGTGTTCTGAGTGCTGCCCTCATGCTCTTCCATGGGGGTTTTGCCCTCGGTTGGTTCCTCTCTTCAGTATGTGTTTGCCAGTGTTCTGTTTCTCAGCTGCAGTTCCTGATAGAAGCTTCTGCCCATGGGATGTGATGTTTGCATTTCTGTTGCTCAGCACTATCATTCTTTAGGTGAAGTCCTTCGCTGTGAAATGAGCCATCACTGTTCAGCTGCTTGGGTGCTTATGATGACAGATGTAGCCTCATGCCACACACACCATACAGGGGCACAACAGTAATGAGGCAGCGAGTAATGCAAAACCTAAAAGCAGTCTGTGCGAATGACTACGGTGCAAATGGATGTGTGATAATCTACAGCGAACACTGCAATGCAGCAAAAAGAAAGCTATGTCTACACTTAAACTGCTACAGCAGTGCCACTGTAGTGCTTCAGTGTAGACATGCAGTGATGGAAGGGGTTCTCCAACCACTATAGTTAATCCACCTCCCTGAGAGGCAGTAGCTACGTCAACAGAAGAATTCTTACGTTGACCTAGGGTTGTCTATAGCGGGGTTAGATTGGCTTAAGTATGTTTCTCAGGGGTGTGGATTTTTGACCAGGCCTATGGTCACAGATGCATGCTTCCACCCACAGAATCATATTCTGCTTTCAGCAGCCCAGTGCACCAGCTGCTCTTGTTTTCTTCCCCACTCTGGCCAACCATCTCTGCTCCACTCAGATTGACGATTCATGCTCCCAGGTGGAAGATTGTGGGTGCATGGATACAAAAGAACCATTGTTGGGTCAAAGATGGAGATGAAAAATCACGTGCATGAAACCCCCTGACCTTTAGGCCTCAGCCTGGAATCTCCCTCCCCAATTTCTGCTGGGATGGGTCAATGAAGTCCACGGTCTTAGAGAAGCCAGGATTGGATAGGACAGATTCTCTCCTGTGTTCCTAGATTGTGAATGGTTTTTCTGGCAGATGCTTATAGACAACATCCTGCCAGAATTTGTTCTGTGGTATACAAAACTCCCCAACGCTTCAGAGCCCTACAGCCAATGCCTAGGTATGATGTGGTGGGTTATGGATGAATTTTTCAGCATCAACACTGAATAACAAATATCTTTGGATTTTCTTGAACTAAGGCAAAACTGTTGGTGTGGCTCTATATGATTTACTATTAATAAGCAAAGTAATGGTTATTTAAATATGAAATTCAGGTACAGTCTTGTAAAAACTGACACAAATTCTGATAAATATTTAACTATAGCAGAACTCTGGCTGAACTTATCAAGAGATAGATGGAGGCCAGACTTAGGAAATACACATTTTCTGAAGGAGATGGCCAAAGCCAGTTTTATGTGCAAGTAGCACCTGCCACTCCGTACGGTTACTTCACAGACACCATTGAAAATGAGAGTTGTGAGTCTTTTTCCTAGAAACATGTCAAGACACGAAACCATAATTTAAGGCACAACTGTAAAATTCCTCTCAAAAAGAAATGTGTAGAGCTCTGAAAATACAAAGGAAGCTGTACTGGAAATAGAAGAAAGGAGAGGAAACCAAGCCAGAATATAGAATCTCTTAAGGCCTGCAAAGAAAAGATAAAGGCAACAAAAAAGCAAAATAAGTTAATGCTCCCCAAAGAGGGTAAGGGAAATATGGTGGGTGGTTCTTACTAATGTATTAGAAATGAGAGCTATACATGGTTGATCCCTTCTACTTATGAATCTGGAGGATATAATATAACTATAGATTTAAAAAGATGAAAAACTATATATATTTATAGAATCAACAGATCCACATAATACATGTGAAAGAAACTGGCTAATGAACTTACTGACCACTGATAAATATTTTTGAAACTCATGGAAAATTGGGGAAGCACAGAGGATCGGAAACTAAATTAATCTGGCACCAATCTTCAAAACAGGCAGAGGTTAGATCTTGTTATTTACCCTCCTTGTTTGGATGTATAAAGAACAAAATGTAATGATCAGCTTGATTGCCCTTTTGATTGAACTACAAAATCAGAGAATATATTGGATATACTGCATCTGCACTTCTATAGAATGCCAACATAAAATGTTTAATGAAATGTTATTTGAGAACTTAATTCACATTGGTTTGAATGGGCCTAATCCTACTTCTAGTGAAATCTGCAGTAGTTTAGCCATTGACTTGGGAACAAATTAGATCCTATACAACTCTTCTCTACTCTGCAGTAGACTTGCTTAGTTGATCATCTCTTCTTTGCATGTTTTAAAAGGTATGATAATTATCTAGTTATTTTTGCCCTGTGATGTGTTTTTCATGTGGATATTAACTTTAGTCTGAATTTTGCTAGCTTTGAGGAAGTATTTCCTACACAGTAGCTTAGAGCAAATCCGTGAGAAACGGACTCTTTCCAAATTTCATCTCTAGCTGCTGAACTCTTTAGACAGTTACAAATTGCCTTTCCTTTTATTATCAAGGTTGTAATTATTATCAGAGGGAAACCTTTGTTATGACATGAAAAGAAGTACTGCAGTTCCAGTACTAAACATTAGATGTTCTGCTGAGTGATAAAACACTATAATTAAGCCTCACATGTGACTATCTTCTTGAACCAACCTTTGCATTTTTTTAAGTGCTAAAATTCCAGATAACATACTATTTATTAGGGCACAGCAAATGCTTGTGAAATGGATGTATTATTTTGTACATGTTTAAGAAAAAGAGAGAGCTGAATAACCACTATTGTGCACTGGGTTCCCCTCAAATCAGCACGTGTTCACATTAGTAATAATAGTCATCATAATATTTTGTCGCCTACTAATATACAGCCAGATTGTTCCTGGCTTTTGTGCATGTGCGGGTTTGGGGGTGCAAGGTTTCAAATATATATATATATTTGTTTTTAAACCAATTCAAATTGCTAAAGTTCCACATTCAAATTGCACAACAATTTAACATCTTATCTGAATTCAGCTCACTGCAGACAGACAGCAGTGTCACAATTTTATTGCAGGTCTCATGGTCTCTAGCTCCTGCAGTCATGTGAACACATGAAAACCTCAGCTTTTGATTAAAACAAAAGAAATTTGAAGCCCTCAAGGTTGCAGAGGAGAGCTCAAAAACATGAATGCCAGTAGCTCAAACCCCAGAAGACGTGTGAAAAGAACCCCTGATATTTTAAAGCCAATCTCATGATTTTTAATGCTTGTGGTTAGAAATGTTAAGACAAATTCTAGCCTTATCCCCTTATTTCAAAATTCATTGGAAACTTCTGGAACCTTCCTTGGAAGCACCACCCCTGAAGTCTCTTAGGGTATATCTACGCTGCAATTAGACACCTGTGGCTGGACCATGTCACCTGACTCAGGCTCATGGGGCTTGGGCTGAGGGGCTGTTCAATTGCAGTGTAGACATTTGGGCTTCGGCTGGAACCCGAGCTCTGGGACCGCAGGGTCCTAGAGCCCGAACACCAGCCCAAGCCTAAATATCTACACCACAATTAAACAGCCCCTTAGCCAGAGCTCTGCAAGTCTGAGTCAGCTGGCACAGGCCAGCTGCAGGTGTCTAATTGCAGTGTAGACATACCCTTGCTGGCCATGTAAAACTGCCTGCCCAGTGCCCTTCATAGCAGCTTCCTTGGTAACTTTGAACAATTCAGCCTGCTCTATATTGTCTCTCACCTTTGGTATATTTTGGTCAATATTCTTTCATGGAAGGAATCCCCATTTCCCATCGGAGACAGAAGAATCAGGTGTATAGTTCCAGTGAAAAGAGAGAAAAAGGAGGAAAATAAAAGATAGCACCAATCTAAGAGCTGAAATCAATAGGTACACATTTAAGTGGTAACCCAAACAGATTCCTGTAGCTGATATTCCCAAATCTAAAACAGAAAAACTAACCTCATGTTTTCTGAAGTCTTGTTGCAGCTTAAGCACCAAATATGTAAAGTGATGAGAGTTGAATCCTCAGATTCTCACAAGATTGGACCCTTTCTTTGCATAAGGTACATAAAATAATGATTCATAGAGGTGGACTTGAGTTTTCCTCTAATCAGGTCTATGTACAAATAGCCTGGCCTCCATCACCACGGTATGTCATGACCATGAAATATAACTTCAGATTCCAATCCTCCACTCCACAGATCAGCGAGGAGTTTGGATCCCGGGTTGGCTAGTCCATCTCTAGTACGAGAGTGTAATTATTATTACTCCATTATCTGTCTGATCTCATTACTCAGAAATGCATCAGGGATAGGTATAATAGAATTATATTTTAATGGGCTGAGTGGTATATAGAACATTTCATTTCTAATTTGCTAGTATTGTCTCAGGACAGTAGTGACTGACAATCATTGCTATGTGATGTCCGTTTGCTGGCCTATCTGAAATGAACTGATGGATTGGACAACCAGTTCCTAACAGATAGACATTTACAGGACAGCAAAATCCACCAACCTTGGGACTGATTTACACTCTGGAAAGCACACATGCCAAGGACTAAATGGATACTACCAGCCAATGACCATATTCCCACCAGAAATGAATTATTATTAGCTTGGAAGATATGGGGGTAACTTCCTCCTCTGGGTTCCCCAGCACGTCTTCTCTGTGTCTTTCTTTTAGCTTGTAAGCTCTTTGGGGCGGGGATTGTCTTCATTGGTGTGTTTTGTACAGCACTCTAATAATATGGTGGATGCGGTGCTAGAGGTCATTGAATCACTGACGTTTGAGTGTCACCTGGTTTATGAATAAACAGGAAACTTCAGACTCCCAGACTGAGAGTGCCACATTTTTCACCAGGATTTGCAATAGGCCCACATTTCTCATAAGCACTAAATACCTTAACAATAGCATGGCTACCATAAATCTTGAATTCATTCTTCAGGGTTCAAAATATCAACATATCTTCTGTGTTGATTTGCTAATAAATAAAGGGATATATGGAACTAAGAATGGAAACATCACTGAATACTGTAAATTGGATTATTTCAATGTTATCTTTGTTTGCAGAAGCTTTTGCTATTGTCATTACTAATATATATAACAAAAGACATAATCTTTTCTTCCAGTCTGTTGTCATATTCTAAATAAAATGTTTATATGATGCATCCAATACATGACCACCATTGACTCTGATCTGTATCATTAGCAAGGGAATGCACGTTTGTGACTAGTTTGACCACACATAGTAAATAAATTAAACAAGTTAAGACATGCTGTTACAGTCTTCCATGGGTAAAATAGTTCCTTTCCTTAGGAAATGTTCAGGTTTTAAGTGAAAAGGATGGTTTCTTTTTTTGTGCTATGATTACTTTCTTGACCAGAATATCACATATTTACTCTCCCTCTGCCTACTGGTACATTTACTATAGTGTTACTTAGGGCATGTCTACACTGGCAGAGTTACATCACCGGCAGTTACTTCGCCACTCAGAGAGCGCTGAAGGGAAACCGCTGTTGTGTGTTCATACTGTCAGCTGCCTGCGCAATAGCATGTTCACACTTGCGGCACTTGCAGCAGTATTTGGAGCAGTGCACTCTGAGCAGCTAGCCCACAGAGCATCTCTTCCTCTTCTGCAGCTAAGAGTTATGGGAAGGTGGAAAGGGTTGTGGGGCTTCCTGGGTCCAGTCCCAAAGCCCCGTGATGCATTGCTTCGCATCCCAGCAATCTCTGTGCTTCTGTCCGCATTTGGTGCCATCTTTCAATGGTTTGTGTACTGCGTGTGCTGTCTCTTCGGTCTGCAGGAATGGATCCCGCACTGTTGACCAATATGCTGCTCGCTCTCACTAACGAGAGGCAATGGAGTTATTCATGAGTGGCAGTGGAGTTATTCCTTAAACTACAAAGGCAAGAGGAATTCGACATTGATCTCACCACATGTTGTAGCTGCGACACGAGATTGCTTGTGGCATTCACGAAGGTGCTGAACACAGTGGAACGCCATTTTTGGGCTCGGGAAACAAGCACTGAGCAGTGGGATACATCATCATGCACATCTGGGATGACGAGCAGTGGCTGCAGACCTTTCGGATGAGGAAAGCCACATTCAAGGGACTGTGTGATGAGTTCTCCCCAGCCCTGTGGCGCAAGGACACGAGAATGAGAGCTGCCTTGCCGTTGGAGAAGTGCGTGGCGATTGCACCGTGGAAGCTGGCTACTCCAGACAGCTACCGATTGGTCGCTAACCAGTTTGGAGTGGGAAAGTAAACCGTTGGACTTGTGTTGACGGAATGTGCAGGGTCATTAATCGCATCCTGTGCCAAAAGACCGTGACTCTGGGCAACATGTGTGACATTGTGGATGGTTTTGCACAAACAGGCTTCCCTAGCTGCGGAGGGGCAATAGGTGGCACACACATTCCAATTCTGGTACCAGACCACCTAGTCACCGAGTACATTAATCGGCAGGGGTATTTCTCTATGGTTCTCCAGGTGCTTGTGGATCACAGTGGGTATTTCACGGATATTAGCGCTGGCTGGTCTGGAAAGGTGCATGATGCACACATCTTTTGGAACACTGGCCTGTTCAGGAAGCTGCAAGCAGGGAAATGCCAATTGTGATCCTGGGAGACCCAGCCAACCCCTTAATGCCATGGCTTATGAAGCCATACATGGGGAACCTTGACACCACAAGGAACAGTTCAACAACAGGCTGAGCAAGTGCAGAATGACTGTTGAGTGTGCTTTTGGCTGCTTAAAGGCCGTCTGGTGCTGCCTATATGGGAGGCTGGACCTGGCCGATGACAATATTCCTATGCTTATAGCTGCATGCAGTATGCTCCATAATATTTGTGAAGGGAAGGGTGAAAGCTTCACTCAAGGCTGGACCGCTGAGGCCTCAGTGCCTGGAGGCTGAATTTGAACAGCCAGAGACCAGGGCTATTAGACGGGCGCAGCGCGTGGCCATAAGGATCTGGGATGCCTTGAGGCAGCCATTTGAAGCTGAAAGCCACTAATATTTGTTGCTATGCTCAGGAGTGCAGTGCTTGAATCATAGAATAGCAGGGTTGGAAGGGACTTCAGGAGGTCATCTAGTCCAACCCCCCGCTCAAAGCAGGACCAATCTCCAATTTTTGCCCCAGATCCCTAAATGGCCCCCTCAAAGATTGAACTCACAACCCTGGGTTTAGCAGGCCAATGCTCAAACCACTGAGCTATCCTTCCCCCCACCTTGGAATGCTAGGAGGCATAGGTGCTGACTTCCCCTCTGCCCCATGGGTGCTCGACCCCCCCACCCCTGGCCCCACCCCTTCCCACTCCTGCACCACCCTCATCCCGCCCCAATTCCACCCCCTTCCCCCAAGTCCCCGCCCTGCCTCTTTACCACCTCCTCCCCCAAGCGCGCCACATCCCCACTACTCCCCCTCCCTCCTGGAAAGTCCTAAGCACTGCCAAACAGCTGTTAGGTGGCAGGCAGAAAGCGCTGGGAGGGGGAGGAGTGGGGACACCACACTCGGGGGTGGGAGGAGGAGGGGGTGGGGGTAGGGGGAGCTTGGCTGCTGGTGGGTGCGGAGCACCCACTAATTTTTCCCTGTGGGTGCTCCAGCCCCGCAGCACCCACGGAGTCAGTGCCTATACTAGGAGGTGATTGTGATTGGTGCAGACGATGAACTGTGAAGGTTTAAGAAAATTGCCTGTTGCTTTGCAGGGCTCTGTTTGCTTTCAATTAATGGAGTAAGGATTGCTTTCAGGCCAAAACAATTCTTTTATTAAAAAACAACAACCGGAGGAGAGAGGCAAACAAAAAAAACACATCAGCACTGTGGGGGATGGGGAAAGGGAGGGTCCCAGGAGGTGGGGTCCCGGGACGGTTAAAGATTTGTGTATGTCCAGGTATCAAATGCAACCTTGTGCTTTGGAGTACAGTGCAGGGGGTACTGTACTTCAGCAGGGCTAAACTGCAGAGTACAGTGGGTGCTGGGAGTCCTCAGGGCCGGACTGTGATGGGGCAGGAGTGGAATGCAGCGGGTACAGACTGGAGCCAGGAGGTTGATAAGTCTGTGTTGGCAGCATCTGGGGGGCGCACGGGAAAGAGTTTTGCAACAGCGGCTGCAGGGGAGGGTGGGTATGGAGCTGCTCGGTTTGTATCGCTAGTAGCTCCGGGAGCGTGTCCGCTTGGTGCGCCATAATGTTTAAGAGCTGCTCCATGGCTTCATTCTGGCATGCCGCATTCTCCTTTCAGTCCTTCTTCTTGCTGTCCCATCACTCCTTCAATTCTTGTTTTTAGGCAGCGGAGTGCATCATGACATCACGCAGAAAATCCTCTTTAGTTCTTTGTGGCCGCTTTCTAATTCCGCTCAGCCGTTCAGCCGGCAACAACAAAGAGGGAAGCGGGGCTCCCAAGGTCATATCTGTGAAGCCAAAATGCAACATTTTACAGAAGCAGTATTATTTGCAACACACAGACAACACTGATCCAGTGATTTAAAACACAGCCACTATTCCCATACCTGTCACTAACTGGCTGACCCCAGGCAAGCATGCATGAGCCACAAGATTCTCAAAATGGTGAGTAACTGCAGGGGCAATGGAAATCAGTGTTCTCAGACCGTACTTCTAGACTGGGCATATGGCTCTGGGGAGAGCCAGCACTGGGGGGAGGGGGGTTATAATAATTACTGTCCCCACATTTTCCACAGGCTATGTTCATTATGGAAGATCTCACATCTGAGGGTGAGCAGGGAATCAAGGGAGGGTCTTTTCCAAGACTGTGGCTTCCGCCCTGGCCCTTATGTGGCTCACCTGTGTGCAGGAATGGTCCCCCCACTCCCAGTGATGGCAGAGTGGTGCGGGAAAGTTACCCTTAATGGGACAAGAAACAAAGCAGCTCTGCCAAAGAACCTGCAGCAGTGGATTGCCCAGTGTCTCCATGAGTTTCGTGGAGATCTGAGGCAGATTCCCGTGAGGTGAGGGAGTCGATCAACACCCTGTTCCGCTGCTCAGACTAGGCATGTGGTAGTACACGCATCATACAGACACAAGCCTGCTTTCTGTGATACTCCTGCCACCAACAACTTGCTTTAGCAATTCCCAAAATCAAAGACACTTACCAGGGGCCTCCTCTCCTGTTTTTGCTTCGCCAAGCTCCGACAGTTGTGACTACCCTCCGGGGTAGAGAAGAGCTCCTGCCTGCATGCAGCTCTGACCTCTGAGTTGTCCTCTGCCTCTGGGTCCCCCTCCACATCCTCGTCCAAGATTTCTTCCTCCTGGCTCGGTCCACTCTCGACTGCCACGCAAGCCACCGAAGTATCTAGAGTGGCCTTTGCAGTGGAGCTGGGGTCGCCACCGAGTATAGTGTCCAGCTCTTTGTAGAACTGGCAGCTCGTGGGCGCAGCACTGGAGCGGCGGCTTGCCTCCTGCACCTCATGGTAGGCATTCCGCAGCTCCATCACTTTGACCCTGCACTGTAGTGTGTCCAGGTCATGGCCCCTTTCTGCAATGCATCTTGAAATCTGTCTGTAGGTATAATAATTCCTACGGCTGGAGTGCAGCTGGGACTGGACAGCCTCCTCTCTCCAAATGTTGATGAGGTCCAGCAGCTCGGCATTGCTCCAAGCAGGGGATTACCTGGTGCGTGGAACAGGTGTGGCCACCTAGAAAGATGCGCTGAGACCACTGCATGCATCACCGAGTAAACAGGAAGGTGACTTTCAAATTTGCAAAGGACTATATGGGGTTGGGATGATGGTTGGTCACCAGAGCGCAGGGCAATAGATTTCAAACCAATGACCAGAGACCAATGACACCTCCCGGAGGCTAATCGTAATGCTGTAATCAACCAGGGTGTCTACACTGGCACCGCGGTGCTGTAGCCCCAGCGCAGAAAGCTCTACGCCTCTTGTTGGGGTGGGTTTTTTTACAGCGCTGCAACTGTGCAATTTCAGCGCACTAAGTGGTTTGGCAGTGTGTACACCTCAGGAGTTACACGCAGAAATCTGCTTTACTGCGCAGAAACTTGCCAGAGTAGACAAGGCCTAATAGACTAGCACTGCCGACCTCATGGTACTCCAGTACTCTTACTAGAGGTGGGGTGGCAACTATACTCTCAGGAGACTCCTACTATACCTATCTGCACACTGAGTTCTAATATAATTATGAGCTACATTCTGACTTTAGGCACAAGGGAACTATACCAGCAGTAAATTATCCCCTGCGCTGGCCCAGCTACTCTGGCCTGCAACTGAGCGGGGATGGGGGAAGAGGGAGCCCAGGCTCTTCCCATGGCCCACCTTTCCCCAGCCATTCTCTCCTCACCTGCTCTGAGGATGGACAAGTGGTAAGATAGACCTGCTTATTTGTGTGTGCCAGAAGCTCAGTCATCTTGGTAAAGGTACAAGAGGGAGGGTTCTTTGCTTACTCTTACTCCCCCATGCAAGAGTGCACAGTATCTAGTCCCAGGTGACGTTCTAAATTTTAGTCCAAAAAAGACCGAAAATAATATTCTCAAAGATTGTCATTAGCTGTCAGAAAACAGACAAACTGATACATGGCAAGGGCATTACAAATGATCCATCATTATTGTTTATAGTAATATCACAGCTTCTGAACCCTCTGGAAAGTTTAGGACTCCCTGAATGGGCTACTACTTTCTTGAGAGAGAAATGAATGGCCAGAGACTCAGGATAAACTTTACTCCTAGTCTTTGTTTATTTTCTGTATGTATACTAGTTCCTGGTATGGTTGTGAGCAAGGATGGAGAATAGAAACCTAGGAATTGCTATCTTGAATCTGGAAAATGATAGCTTTAGTCTGTCTCGGACACTGGCCAGTACCTGATGCGTTGAGAATATAAAGCCCCACACTGAACTGGTTAGCAATAACATGTCTGTAGGGGAAGCTTCTTCTAGCCCTATTTAGTGGTTGCCTCACGCCCTGAATTGTGTATATTTTTATTATTCATATATATGTTTTTGAATCCAAATAACTTCTTTACCTCACTCATTATATTCTTTATCCATTTCCAGTAGTGCCTACAGTATGCTACCTACTTTCCAAATGAAGAAGGCATGATCTCTGCCCTGAGGAGCATAAAATCTAAAAATCTACAAATGACTGGACAGTGGGTGGGGGGAAGGGGAGCAAAAAAAAAGTCTTGTTGCAGTGAGTTCCAAAGGCTAATTATCAGTCACCTTCTATCAGTTTTAAACTCATTGCTTTTCAATTTCATTGAGAGTCTCCTTGTTCTACTAGTATGAGAAAGGGTAAAAAGGAGCTCCCCATATGACCTCCTCTGAACCACTTATTCTATATACCTCTGTTGTGTTCCCCCATCTTTGTCTCCCGTCTGATTTCTAGTCATACTGCTATTTTCTATCATCATCTATTGCTGGAAGTTTGTGATTTTTATTTTAAATCAAATGAGCTTAGTATTCCTGATAATGATTGTCAAATCTGATTGATATCTACAGTAGAGCTGGGAAGCACATTGTCAAAACATTTATGATACTGAATGAGCTCAAGTGAATCATCTGAAAAAAAATTGCTCAAGGTTGTGAAACAAAACCTGAATGTATTTACAAAGATACTTGAAGTTCAAAGAATGCATGTTGCCACTGAACGTACCTTTTAGCATACTGCACTGGCATCACTAGTCTCTATTGTAATTCAGATACCAAACTCTTCAAGATACCAGATCTCCTTTTGTTCCTGTGGAATCACTGGATACATCTCCTGCATTATCCTGGAAAACGCAGCTGTAATGAATCTGGTTCATGGAGGAGACCATACTTTACATCAAGATTTGGATTTGAGGCTAAATCAGAAATAGGGCTCAAGGCTGGATTTGATGGTGCTGAAATCTTGTGTGCCGGAAAATGGGACTGAAAGATGTTCTCATGAGATTCAGACTAAAATGGCAGAGAATTCATCCTCCAAGTTTTCTACCATCTTTCATGGAGGCAATTTAATGAGATGAGCTGCTCTTAGAATGGCATTTTACAAGAACAATGAATCTTATATGATATTTAGACTGTGAGCAACCTTGAGCAGGGACTGTCCCCTCTGTTACGTGTCTGTACAGAGTCTAGCACTGATCCTTGACTGGTTTCCTAGATGCTAGTGTTTTACAATAAAAAGAAATATTTTGGTTGTTTACAAACTGAAATTTGGAAATAGACCCTTTTGAGCTTTGAATCTAACCCAGAACTCAAACTGTAGGTAAGGGTACAGATAAAGGTCCTGAATTTTGAAGAGACTTTGATTTGAGGTCTTGGTTTTAGCCAATATTTCCAAGAGAGTCTCAGAAAAGAAAATGGTTTAATAATGTTACAGTACTTTGTCTCTCATTTATGGGTAAAAGATACTTCACATAAAAGACAACAACATTAAACTAGTGAATCAAAAGAAAAAATTAAGTGGTGTCCAATTAATTATTTTCTGAGTTCCGTATTGCTTACAAACTGTAGCATTTATATAGCACCTTCCACCCAAGTATGTCAAAACACATCACAAGAAACCTTAATTACAGTTCACACATGTAGGTGTGGTAAGTAATACTGTAACCATTTTACAGGTTGGGAAACTGAGATAAAGAAGGGTTAAACGATTTACCCACAGTGACTGTAAGAGCTGATGCTAGAACTCTGATTGTAAGGTGTTTGGATGGAACTGCTTTGAGGAACCCAAGAAAGAACCTAGACTAATGTATCTGCCTTGTCTTTTCTATAGTCAATTTGGGGCAAATTCATCCCTGACAGAAGACCACTGAAGTCAATAGTGTTAACAGGGCTGAATTTGATGCATTGTCTATTACGGACTTTAAATATTCTACATATGAAGACAAGTAAGCTTTAGAATTCTGAGTCCATTGGTTAACTTTTTTTTTTTAAAACACAGAGTAGGATCTGTTGTCTCATATCTACTTGCTATTAGTCGCTTTGCTGAATGCTGTGAATTGAATGAATCACAAACCATATAACTGAAAGCTCCCATTACATATATTAGTTTACTATATACAGTACATTTGCAATTTAAATGAAAAACAACCTACAGCTCATACAGCATATTGAGGAATCTGGATAATATACACAGTGTGATATACACAGCTTGCCTTGACAGCTACAGGAAGAGGAAAACCATGTGGTACTTTCAAGACTTAAAGTCGGGAACAGATATATGCACAAACTTCACTCAGCACTTCCTTCTTTTGCTTGTCAAAAGAAAACATCATGCCTTCCACTTTTTAATATGAAAGAACAAATACTTTTAAATATAAACGGCTCTCTACAACACCTTTAGTTTGATGAAAGCTTCACAATGTTAGGGTAGGTCTACACTTAAAATGCTGCAGCTGCGCCACTGTTCTGCTACTACAACAATGGGAGAGCTTTTCCCGTTGGCATAGTTAATCCACCTCCACAAGAGGCTGTATCTGTGTTGACAGGAGAAGCCCCACCACTGACATACTGCTGTCTACACTTGGGGGGTTAGATCGGTATAACTGTGTCTACTGGCGCTGACTTTCCAATGTGCCGGGGGGGCTCGACCCCTGGCTCTGCCCCAGGCCCCACTCCCACTCCACCCCTTCTGCCAAGGCCCTGCCCCTGCTCCACCCCACCCTGCCTCTTCCCGCCTCATTCTGCCTATGACTAGTCACTCAGGGGTGTGGATTTTTTCCCCATGGAAGTGTAAGCCCTTTGGGGTTTAAAGAGCATGCCCGTTTAAATTTTTTTCCTAAGGGGGGGAAGTGCTGATTGTTCCAGAAGGAGGAAGTGCTGGGGGGGGGGGGGGAGAGCAGAAAGAGATGGGAGAGCAACAGGGTGTTTGTGTCTGGACCTCCAGACAGACAGACCTCACCTCACAGAGTGAAGGAGCCAAGAACCTGCCTGAAGCTTGGGAGGGACAAAAGTCAGGGGGAGCACTGTGCCAAGGAGGAATTGCCAGAGAAGGACAAACCGGAGTTGGACCCAGTATCACTGATGCCCAGAGCTGCAAGGGGCCGTGAGAACTGGGAGTTGTGACTTTGCATTGGGAATAAGGAGGGAGGCTGTTAGCTAGTTAAGTGGGGAGGTGGTCGCGCTGTGTGGCTTTGCAGAGAGTGGCAGAAGAGGGCACTGGAGAGGTTTGTTTGGGAAAGTTCACTGGCGCCAATAACAACCAGGAGCAACCAAGACTCACCACTGGACTGGATCTTTGCCCAGGACTCCTGAACTCTGTGTGCAGACACATTGCTTGGTGTCTGCCCTTTCAGACTGTGGTACCACTGAGCCTGTGGGGCCTTGTGCTGAATGCAACCCTGTTTTATCACTACCTCTATATTTTTCTGTTGCTTTTCTCCTTTCATCCCTCTGCCAATAAATATTTCCCTGTCCTATATTCATTGTACTCTTCTGGTGTGTGTGTGTTCACTCCGGGGGCTTTGGAACAGATGCCCCTGGTGTGGAAGGGTCCTGCCCGTGCCTTCTCTTGACCAGAGCTGCCTGCAAAGTAGACTCCATTTTGGCCACGAAGGCGCTAAAGTTACATAAGTTTATAGTGTAGACCTGGCCTCAGACACAGCTGACAGCAAAGTACAGCTGGATATGGATTATGACTTTATCATATTTTATATTTTCATATCTTTAGTGGCACTCTGGATATAAATCTGCTTGAAAAATCCAGCTGTTTGGTTTTTCACCAACTCACCAAGCCACTGTATCTCCCCCTTTTACTGAATATGCACAGATCAATGTTAGAAATGACTATGTTGCAATAATTACTAGGAATATGTTTGTAAATTACTCTGAAGTTCTGTAACTGAGCAACGATATACACAGCACTTCATTGTGACGACGATGAGCACTTTATCGGCCTGCTCCAGAGCCCAGTTTGGATCATGGCATCTGAAGAAGACCAAGCGCTATTGTGGACTGGAACTTCTGCAACTGAAAAGGAGGAAGGAGGAAGGCCTGGTAAAGACAAAGTCCTAGTCTTGTAAGCATTAGCCCAAAGAAACTGGGAACCAACATGTACCAGTGTAGATGGGTTTGCAGAAGCTATGCTTGAATAGTCTCTTAGATTTTTAATGTTAGATAAGGGGTTTCAAATCCTGGAGTTTCAAGTTCAGCACATGCCGGTTGCTAAATGGACTGATTGTATGAAGGTTTTGCTCAGATTTACTACAGTACAAAGCATAAGTGGAAAATCTAGCTGAATGTCAAAATGAAAGGGACTTTATTATAACACAAGAAATATTGGCTTTTACCATTGACAGCTGCATTTTATATATCTGAAGAATTAAGCTTTCATATGTTTGGGCTGTTCTGAAAGATTAGTAGAGTGAAGGGAACACCTTACACCCAGGCTTTCTAAACTCTGTGTCATTGTCATGGATTTCTTAACTGCTTTTGGAGCTAAATTCTGTCTGTCCCAATTCCCAAAACAGCAGTGGGGCTGCACTCGTGTAGGTGATGACCTATAAATATTAGAGACTTGTACTCAGTTCTGCGACAGCCCTTACATTCAACAGCTATAGGCAGAAGGGTTAACATGTTAAAAGTGAATGAAAATGTATGCTTGATTTGCAAAAATAAACTATATTTGCACAAATAACCCTACCAAACTACTCCAGTCTTGTAACAAAGGAGCAGAGCTGCCAGTTAGGGTATGTCTACACTACACTTAGACATCCACAGCTGCCCTGTCCCAGCTGACTCGGGCTTGCAGGGCTCGGGCTGTTATAGTTGCAGTGTAGAGATTCAGCTTGGCCTGCAGCCTGACCTCTGGGAAACTCCCACCCCAAAGAGTCCAGCACTAGGCTCCAGGCCGAGTCCAAACATCTACATTGCAACTAAAAAACCCCTGAGCCCGAGCCCCACAACCCTGAGTCAGCTGGCATGTGCCAGCTGTGGGTTTTTAATTGCAGCGTAGACATATCCTTAGAGACCAGGCACCCAGCAACAGGCCACTAGTGTTACTTGCTCCATCTCCCAAGCCGTGGATACTATTGGCTGTGCCTATTGCTTGGCTCTCAATTTTTCAACAGAGACAATTTTTTATTCTTTCTGCCCGTCAACTTAATGGTATTGAACTCTGTCTAGTGTCTTAAATAGTGTGTGTGTGTGTGTATGTGTGTGTGTTCCATTTCAAGGATTTCCCTGGGACTACTTGTGGAGTAAGTTACTAAACATAAGGAAGGGTGACACCGCGGTGTTCCCTCTAATTTTTTACGTCCATGTGCGGAATGAATTTTGTTATGTGCACCAATATGGAGGTGATGTGTGACACACCACCTCCATATTGGTGCACATAAAATTCACGTGGTGGGCGGGGGGCCGAGGAGTTCGGAGTGTGGGAGGGGTTCAGGGCTGGGGCAGAGGATTAGGTGCAGGGGGTGAGGACTCCGGTGAGGGGTGAAGGCTCTGGGGTGGGTGTGGGGATGAGGAGTTCAGGAGTTCAGGCTGTCCTGGGGCTGTGGCGGGGAGAGAGGACTCTCCCCCCAGCCCTCTCTCACCACAGCAGCTTGGGGTCGGGGGAGAGGTGCTTCTCCCCAGCGGCAGCACGGGTGGGGCTGAGCTGGGCCGAGAGAGGAGCTCCTCTCCCCGGGTGGCGGCAAGTCCAGGACTAGTGCGCGCTGGGGCCGGTGGGGAGGGGCGCCTCTCCCCGGCATGGCAGGTCTGTGCTGGGGGAGAGGCATCTCTCCCTGCCACAGTCCTGAGTCCCTGCGTGGGGCTTAATAGGCAGCTGCACACGGCCACGCAGCTTAGAGGGAACTTACAGGATCTAGCTCACAGAAAAACATAGAACCCCTTTTCTCCTCATTAGAGGCTTCCCTCTATCACTCAGATAGCCAGCTATCTGGATCCTTATAGAAGGAGAAAAGAGATTCCCTTTATAAACAATCCCAAATACTTCCATACTTCCACTCTTAGGCGTAGTCAAATAGAGTAGATCAAATTCTGCTCTCAGTTACATCTGTGTAAACTGGAAATAACGGAGAACAAAATTTGGCCCAATGCAATTAAATAAAATCAGTTGAAAGACTTCACCGGAAATTTCCAAGAGAGCTAATGAGAGGATTTTTTGTTTGTTTGTTTACACCCCTTTTAACCACTTCAGCTGCTGCCTTAACTGCAATGTTGCCTTGTCCCAGAATCAGAGAAAAACTGACATTCCTTCTGGCAGTGCTGGGAGCCCTCTGAGAAGTCACAGAGCAGGGTGGCTTCTCTGCCAAGAAGGAAGCCTTTACGTAAGCTAATTTCCCCCCGGACTCTTCTGCTGGAATTCCCTTCCCTGTTAGTTCTATAGGATTTAGTGAACAGCAGCAAGGATCAGGCTCTTTTTCCTCTTTCTTTTTTCCCCCTGTTTACACAGTAAAAAACAAAGTCTATGACCGTCTGAGAATCAGGAATTCCAAGGCAGTATTCATTGAGAAGCATTGAGAAGCCTGCAGAGGATATACATGTACTGCTGAAAGACAATTTTATATGAGAATGGAGAACAGAATGTCACAATCTCTCAACTCAAATTACTGCAAGGCTAGTGAATGTTATAATAGACAAACACTGCTTAAGCACAGTTCTATTTTGAGTTTTCTAGCAGAGCTGGGTGAATAATTTGTAAAGGATAATTAGTTGATTAATTCCACCTCTTTTCCTGTTAGTTCCATGAGCAGATCACAATTTTCTCCGATGTATTTGTTATTCAATGTAATTCTCTGAATAATTTCTGAAATAATTTCTTGGTTGTCATTTTCTCATGAACAGTTCATTGCAAGTATTCAGAATTCACCGTGTTTTCATTAGTCATGGAGGTTACATCTTATTATATTACCTAAAGATTGTCAGTTACTTTTAAATTATAATACTACTTTGCATTTAATTTTGCACTTTCCATTCTAAGATCTGTGCACTTTACATGAGTTTATTTGGTCTCATAGGATGCCTGGGAGACACAGAATGTGTACAGATGAGGTTCAACACTTTTAAGAGCCTGATTGCATGCACACCACGAGCTTAATCTGTGCACACAGTCACTAATTGTGCTTGAAAACTGGGTATTTGTACATGCAAATGGCCACTGACACTTATAAATCTTAATTTGCATACACAGCTGCTTGATTTGTGTACTTGAGCCTAGTAATTGCATTCAAAAATTAGGCATGGAACTGGCACATATTTTGTGTGTGTATAATTTTGCACCTGTCTTTTTGAAAACCAGACTAAGTGACTTACTAAATCAAGGTCAGACAGAAAGCTTGTGACAGAATGAGGAGGAGGACCCAACTGTCCTGATTCATAGTCCCATGTCTTAACTAAAGAATTATGGAAGTCAGAAACAAGTTATTTTCTACATTAATATGGACACATTATAGTTTAAAACTACTGTAAAGCTTTTATTTTTCCTCGCTTGGGCTTTATTACAGTCTGTAGTTTTACTGCACATTTGCCCCACATTAGATTTTTGGCGTTCATTATTTTCAGCAATCAGCTGTATGAACCTTTTATTAGTTTGGGGTCTTATTTCCCATGCACCACAAACAAGGCAATCTCTTGCATACTATCACTACTTATCTTTTATTGCTTTCTACATCCATGTTAACAATCCTTTGTATTTTCAGCACAAATTAAACCTAATAACTAGATCCTAACTGAAAGGATTTCACTCTACAATGTTTATTTATGTAAATGCCATGCCCCATAGCACAGTAATAATAAATAATCACAATACCAATTTATTTAGAGGTTTCGTGTCCCTGTCAATTAATCCAGGGGCTTGGGTTTGGGGATGTATTCCTGGCTCTTTCTCATTGCCTAGGTATGTGATCTTGGGTGAATCATTTAACTTCATTGTATCTCAGTTTCCCCATCTGTGAAATGGAAATAACATTTAGCTATCAGGGGACATGTGAGGATTAGTTGTTTAATGCTTGTAAAGTGCTTTGAGATTCCCCAGATGGGAAATGATACAAAAGTGCTAAGAAGGAAGCTGCAGAATCACAGAACAACGATGAAATAGAATATATTGCTATTTAAACGTCCTCCATAAGTGAGCATCCATTTATTTAAATCCATCTACTTAAATCCTTATTTGTTTTAAGATTGAAGTGCTGCCTTGGTGATGATTTAAAAAAGAAAAAAAAAGTGAGCCATGTAGTGTTATTTCTCATAAACTCCTTGTGTGACTGTCTCCTTATCTTTACCTAGTTAATTAATTTTAGCTGTTCTCAACCCCATAGACTCAAATTAAAAAATTGAAACCCCTTTCTCAGGCTCTTGGTACTTGTGATTTTAGCCTAGAGCTTCTGAGCTCAGACACTGCTATACTGAATTAAGGCAGGGGTGCCAGACTAGGCTGGGATGGGGGGGTTGAGGGAAAGGAGATAAACAGTGGTGGTAAGGAGAGCTGTATCAGGACACTGGATCTACTCTGACTTACTACACGTGTGCTGCTATGGGTAATTCAGTGGACAGCCCATTGAGAGACCTGCCTTCCTTTCTTGCACCTGTGGAGCCCTCTTATACAGACGGGCAGGACTAGCTCACATGTCCAGATCTACAGGCTCAGGAGGAAGAGCCTGGCAGCCAAATCTTTGTCTCTGGTCTCCCAACACTCAGCTCGGGGGACAGAGCATGCATCCTACACCACCAATGGACATTCTTAACCCCAAGCACCACGTGGCCAGCTAGAGAAGTACGGGGAGCAAAAAGCATACGAGCCAAAACACACCAGTAATAGAAAGTCAACTAAAAATAATCAGAAAAAAACAAGTTGGGGGGGAAAAAGATAAAGCCAGAACAGGAGAGGGAGCTTGAACAGAAAGAATAGAGATGACTCTTATGTAACTCTGCCAGGGTACGGCAGAATGGAAAGGAAGCTGGAGATGGTGCCTGTTTGCCAGTCCACTGCAAGGGAGGCTCCAGTAAAAAGGTATAGAAACCGCTTGGTAGATGAGGGGTGAGGGCAGGATTAGCGCTAAATAACAGCTTGAGCCTGGTGATAAATTCAGTTGGGGTATAAATCTGAAAGGTATCAGCCTAGCACATGGGCTTAAGTCATAACTCCAGTATCCAAACCACATGGCTAACAAGTTAGCAGTGTCAGTGATGTTCCTAGTGGGCAGGTATCTGCATCACAATGGGCACCCTTGGTGGCCTTCTTCACTGTAAAGCCAAATGTTGAATTGGCCTGAAGAATGAACTGTTCTCTCATTCTGGTATCCACACTGTGATCCCTCTAAGCCATGGCTGAGATATGATGGGATAGTCTGCGGAAGCTTGCAGTCCTACCAGTGCCAACCATCTTTTGGCTATTCAGTGAACAAGGAGATGACTTAGGGCCCAATCAAACTCCTAGTGAAAGGTGTCTGGTTGTCTTCACATTGACTTCACTGGGGGTAGGGCTGGGACCTTTCTTTCCAGGGTATTTAATCATCACCATTCACTAGCACGATCTTGATCAGAACAACAAACCCCAAACAATCCTTTTCTACAACAAAGTGTCTTGGGGCCTGCAAAGGGCTCAACCCTTTCAACACCTGTTGAAATAAATGGAAACTGAGGAAGCACAGCACTTTGCAGGATTGAGCTTTCATTTACTTGAACCAGAAACATTAGTCTCCCTCCTCCAGCTCTGTAGCTATCAGCCATTATCTTTTAATAGCTTTAATAACTCTATTGTTCTCCTTTAGCTAGGTAAGAAAATCCTTAATTCAAGCTGTCTGAAAATTGCCTGATAAAAACGTTTGTAGAAAATTGCCGCCCACGTACTCTATGCCTCTGCAACACATGGAGACATTTCAACCCTTCTACCAGATGAGAACATCTATGTATTTACAAATGCAGATACTTACCTTTAAAAAAAAATCTATTAATGCAGATAAGAAAATTGGATGTGGAAATGTTTATACATAATTTGCAAAAGCTATCAGGGTAGTGATTTCATTTGCATAGCCTTCTAAACATAGAGTGTGCTTCTTTTCTCCCATACACCAATTTTACACTAGTGCAACAATTAAACTGTTACTACCTTGGCTTCATTTAGTTATTTCTCTTACACTGGTGTAAATAAGAAGACTCAGAACCACAGAAACCAAAATCTTGATTCTTGAGTGTTTCAAGTTCGACATCTAAATCCATATTTTGGCTGCTAACGAAAAATGGCCCGATTTTCAGATTGCAATGAACACAGAGATCCCATTTTAATTTGTAATTTATTGAGGAGCCTAAATCTCATTTTCAAAAGTGATTTGGCAGCAGAGAATCCTAAATCCCATTGACTGTCCATCGGATTTGGGCTAAGGACTAGATTTTCAAAACTATTTAGGTGCCTAAATTCCACTGATTTCTACAGGAGTTAGATTCCTAAATAGCTTTGAAAATCTGGCCTAGAGTAACTAATCCATTTTGAAAATGAGATTTAGAGTGAAGCAACTTTGAGTGCAGCAATGCCTAAATACTTTGAAAAGTCTGGGCCTATATGCTTATTCATTTTTATTAGCAGACCCAAAGAGCAGTCTTATTTCAAATTCAGTTCATATTATTACCAACAAGTCACAAGAATTACACTGCAAAATACAATGGTCACAACACTGGCATTAGGTTACTTGCGCAAAGTCACAAAAAAAAAAAAAAATGGCCATGACAGAGCCAGTAACTGAAAAGGACTCCTGAATTCCAACCTTAATCACAAAACCACCTTTCCTGTATCCCAGAGGTTTAAGCAACAAAGAGTAAAAGATAGAAAGGGTTACTACATTGCCTTTTTCCAAGTTCAGGAGAACACTACTGTACTCTGGTGGACTGTGTGGCCCATCAAAATCACTTTGAATTATACTTAACACTTATCAGTTAATTACACTTATTCATAGGCTTTTCCATGAAGTCTCATGCATTTGATTCATCTCTATTTACTGTGAGATAAAATGAAATCTGTGGTTTTAAGAAAAACTTGTTCAGTTTGGATTCCCTTCTCCCCACTTGGTCTGAGTGCAGGATGTTGGAGGACTCAGTGTATACTGCAATTAAAAACCTGCAGCTGACCTGTGCCAGCTGACTTGAGCTAAGGGAGTTCTTAACTGCAGTATAGATATTTACGCTTGGTCTGGAGTCCAGGCTATAGGACCCTATGAGGTGGGAAGGTCCCAGAGCTCAGGCTGCAGCCCAAGCCCAAACATCTACACCACAGTTAAATACCCCTTAGCCTGAGCCCCATGAGCTCAAGTCAGCTGGCATGGGCCAATCATGGGTGTAGGGTACACATACCCTTAGGGAGAAAGCAAATTGTGTGTGCTGTAGCTTCGGGACTGGGTACAGAGTTTGAACTTTGAGTGAAATCTGGGCCCATTTAGAGGAAAGCAGCGAAGAAAATGTATCCTGTTTCTTAGAACTCATCTTCCCAAGGGAAAAATAAGAAGGGAAATGTCACTCAAGCAACACATGCCTTACAGAGCATTTGCTGGAAAACATGACTGGAGTGAGGGCTGGTCTGATTCAGGAGGCTCCAGGCTACCTCAGAGCCTCTCCTTTAGGCTGCATGGTCAGAGTTGTGGAAATAAAGAAATCTGGTGGCAAAATCCCCTTTCCGCCTTTTCTCCCATTCCCAGGAAGTGGAAATTGATTACTTTGATTCTTCTCTCTCTCCAGCATCACTGCTGGACAGGGAGATTTCTCCCATTTCAGCTCCCTGAAGATCTGTTGGCCAGAGTTCTCTGTCCAATGGTGGTTACACCAGAAAGGGAGACAATGTCAGTCTATAAGTTGAAGAACTAGAGCTGGATGGTGGGAACCCAAGAAGTGTCAGAGCCTAGCAACCCCTTACTCTGCACCTAAGGCAGACCCTGACTGGAATAATCTGGAAAGGGGAGAAAGGATTGTCCAATGAAAAGGCTGTTCATCGAGAACTGGGAATAGTGGGGTTCAATTCCCTGATCTACCAAAAACCTTGTGTGAGACTTGGGGCAAGTCACTTAGCTGCTTTGGCTCCCTGTCTATGGGGAAATAACTTCCCTCCCCCACAGGGGTGTTGTGAGGTGTTCAGATACTACAATGATGGGGGCCAAATAAGTAGGTCAGAAAAAGAATGGCAGTTGTAGTGATTTATACCTCACCATACACATTTTCTTTTCCACAACTGCTGGGCACATGAAATTCACAATATACCAAAACCTTTCATCCAATTACGTAGAAGGCATAAATATCTTTATGTTTCTACCTGCTTTGGAATGATGAGCAAAGGGTCAAAAAACAACGCAGATATAGTTAGTAAGCCATTACATGGTGGTGAATATATTTTCCTGTATGGTGGTTGAGATTTTATGTGCTGTGACAGTGGTTAATAAATAAGAGTTTCTGCTCCTTTGTAGGTGGATCACATAGAGCCTAGGATAAACGTTACTCAGATACATTAGTAACATTACTCTGGTGTTGCCTTTCTCATGCTTTATGAGACAGCTACTTTCAACAGCAGCAACATTGCTGGGATATATGAATACCCAGACCTGCATTAACACACTGTGGTAATAGCCGTCACAAGGACACTCATCACTAAGGTAGTAGGAACTATTTGTTTATGGAGGTGGGAGGCAGCTCTGATGGCTGCTGGAAAATATAATGGAGTGCCCTGTGGGGCACATGTGGCTCAGTATTTGAAAGGAGATGTCATTTTGTTTTCTTTGTACTTCACATTTAAGTGGAATGGAATCTGTCTGCCTTTCTTCAAGGGCAGCTGTGAAGCAGTTGCCATTTTGTGGTTTAGTTCAGATGCTGAATGTTCTAGAGTTATTGTATTCTGTCTCTCCTAGAGACATTCTATTTGTTTGTTAATTTTCATAATCTGAAAAGTCATCTCGACTGAAAAGCACATTTCTTCTTTGTGCATAGAAAAATAACACATTACTACTGAACTCAAACTAGAATAGCCGCTAGAAAGACATCACAAGATGTACCCATTTGCCTACCAACTAGCTGGGGGATCTACAAAATGGAAACCATCCCAGAATGACAGTTCTGAGAAGGCCTCCCAGAGAAGCTTTAAAGAATTTCTTTGGACTCCAACCTCCAGAGTCCAAATTTTATTCAGGGCTAGAATAATATTCTATTATTTGGATTCTGGTTTTTGAGAGTCTTATCAACTGATGCGCTTTCTACTTATTCAAAAATATTCCCTGTATACAGAAATGTAAGAGAAAATATACAATGTTGTGCATTAAAGCATCTATATTTTCCATGCTAAATTGGGCTAATGTTTATAAGTTGAAATATATGATATACCTAAAGCACAATATCATGGCAGCTAATAAAATAGCTGCATGAACATCTCACAAAGAAAAATGCATGCCGTGTTGCAAATTGTTCACAAACCGATCAGTTTTAAAGATTTGTTTGGTACTGGAGACTAAACAATTTTATTTTAGTCTCAGGGTTGCTCACCAACTGTTTGCTTTGGATATTTAACATTCACAAATTGATGTCTGAACTGTGTGACTAATCACCTAAATCTCACAATATTCTGTTCTCTGGAGGGATAACCTAACCTTTATAGAAACTACTTTGGCCTGAAACAAAATTTGTTTCATTACAAGGGACTAGGTAGTGACTTGGCCAATGCACCCATGCAGGAGCATAATAGGAAGTAAGAACTCTTTAAACACCTCTGAGTGGACTATCTGGATATACTAACCCCAAGGCAGGGGGGTGAAGATTGGCCAGGGAGTGGGCAAAGTCCTGACTCTACCTCCCAATGCACCAACCAGCGAAGTGGAGCTGGCAAAGGAGGGTGCTCTAAATTTGATACTGGCATAGACCAGCAGCAAATTACTACCCCTGGAGTAAGCAGGGCGAGAATAGCGCCTCACAAAACTACTCCTACTCATGCAGCTTCTGCACTACCCCACGCTCAGGGCTATATGTGAAGGTACCAACCAGCCCCAAATTAATTTCATGTAGTCACAAAAGGTGAGATTCTGTCATGCTTACTCCACCCGTGTAGTACCTTATTCCACAAGCCCTCCCAAGTGAAGTTTGCAGGATCTGAGCCTTAGTGATTATCCACATTTTGTTAACGGGCTACTAATTAATTTTCCACTGACGCTGAACAAACAAACCTCTGTTCATGCAAAGGTTCCAGATAGTGAATCAAAAGGGGTGCAAACATGATCAAACGAGACTGTTCATAAATAATTGGTGTCCTTGTTTGCCCACCTCCATCAAATAGAGTTCTTGGCAAAGTATTACTCCATGAATGGAGTTGCTGCTGTTTCATTTCAGTCATCATGATGCAGGAAACATTTTCTATACATTTCCCAAGAGATTCCACTTCTTACATCTTTTAAAGGCAGAGAGAGATGTTCTGTTTGTTGAATTAAATTCCTAACGATAGCATTCCTAATTGTTTCTCAGTAAAACAAAAGGAAGATCTGCTGCACATGATCTGTTTATTTGTGGAAAGAGCTTTGGTATATGGCTACATGTCCTATTAAACCTTCACTGATGAAAAGCGGAGCATTTGGTTAATTCGGTTGCATCAAGCGGCTCAAAAATCTACTCTTCAGTCATTAACCTTTGTTTTGCTAGTGACTGTAATGGGACTGAGATGTGGTTCTACACCAGAAAAAACACAGAACTGACAGTGTGGTTAGATGTTGATAGAAGTACTCTGTGACTAGTGCTTCTTAAAAATTTGTATTTTTGCAATATCAGCCCTGTTCTTGCCAAATTCTGTGAGCAGGTCCTGCCTCATACCAGGCCTCTGATAGAAGGGCTTATGTTTCAGCCTCTCTTCCTACCACAGAAAGTAGAAGCCCAATACAGTTATCATTTGTTTTCAAAGCCATTAGTAGTTTTGCTAGACTCTTTTTGCCAATTCATGCCAGGTGTGTAGGGTTGCCAACTTTCTAATAGCCAAAAACTGAATGGAATGGCTTTCCCCAGTACACAGAAGTAGCTGATGAGTGACAGGTACTTCATCCAGATCTGTACATAGGTGCAAGTGCCAAAGGATGTGAGATGGCATTGCCAGTCCATGGCTGTCTGCTGTACATGTGCAGCCACTAAGGCCACCAGCTAAACCTGTACACAGGCATAATGACTGTGTCACTGGTATATATGTAAGGGCTGTTTTTGTTAGAGGGCAATTGACATCCTGCATCAACTGTAGGCATAAGTCCACAAATCCTGGCCCTGTCTAGACTGCCAAAGGACCATGTATTTCAGAAACAAATTAGCTAACTCATGTTTATTAACACAGTTTTGAACACTCCTTAGCAATTAGCATCACCCAAGACCAGGGCTATGTCCAGGGTCCAGTACTATTCAATATTTTTATCAGTGACTTGGATGGTAGCATATGCTTATAACATCTGCAAACACCACCAAGTAGGGAGGGGTTGCAAGCACTTTGGAGGACAGAATTAAAATTCAAAATGATCTTGACAAATTAGATAATTGTTCTGAAATCAATTAAATAAAATTCAAGAAAGACAAGTGCAAAGTGCTACGCTTAAGAAATTAAAAACCAAATGCACAAATACAAAATGAGGAATCAGTACTGCAGAAAAGGAACTAGGGGTTATAGAGGATCACAAATTGAATATGAGTCAACAGTGTGATGCTGTTGCAAAAAAAAAAAGAAAATGCCATTCTGGGATGTATTAAGAGTGTCATATGTAAGACAGAGAAAGTAATTGTTCTGCTCTATTCAGCACTAGTTAGACCTGAGCTGGAGTACTGTGTCCAGTTTTGGCTAGCACACTTAAAAAGGTATGGAGAAATTGGAGAGTCCAGAGGAACATAAGAACATAATATAAGAATGGCCATACTCAGTCAGACCAAAGGTCCATCTAGGCCCAGTATCCTGTCTTCCAAAAAGTGGCCAATGCCAGGTGCCCCAGAGGGAATGAACAGAACAGGTAATCATCAAGTGATCCATCCTGTCGCCCATTCCCAGCTTTTGGCAAACAGAAGCTAGGGCAGAGGCAGATTACATTTTCCCAGGGCCCTGGGCCAGAGCAAATGGGGGGCCCCTCTCCACCCGTTCGGCCTGAGGGCCTGCCCACAGCCTCACCCCTTTCTGCCCCTTATCCCGGGACCCCGCCCTGTTCCACGCAGGGTCCCTTCCACATTCCTCCCGCCCTACAATCCATTTGCTCCTTTCTGTCCCCCCCCACTGCGGCCCCAAGACCAGAGAAGCTCTGTCCCTGTGCCACAGCCCCAGGGCTATAGCAAAGAGTGAGAGCTCCTCCAGTCCCAGGGCCTCAGCAGGGGTCCGGGTGCTGGGGCTTCCCCCGCCATCCCCTGCACATCTGCAGGGGACCAGGGTCAGGGCATTGGGGCTTCTCCCGCCCCGCCCACCTGGTGCTTCTACCAAAGAGCGGGGTCTGGTATGGGGGATTCCCCTGCTGCCCCACGGCTTCTGCCAGGGCTGGGGTTGGAGTACTGGGGCCTTCCTCTGCCAGACACAGGGTTGGGGTTTGTTGTTCCATACCCCTAATAATTTTGGTTGCCTTTTCTCAACCTTTTCCAATTGCAATATATCTTTTTTGAGATGGGACAACCAGAACTATACGCAGTATTCAAGATGTGGGTGTACCAAAGGTATATAGAAGCAATATGATATTTTCTGTCTTATTATCTATTCCTTTCTTAATGATTCCCAACATTCTGTTAGCTTTTTTGACTGCCGCTGCACATTGAGTGGATGTTTTCAGAAAACTATCCACTATGACTCCAAGATCTCTCTCTTGAGTGATAACAGCTAATTTAGATTCCATTTTATATATATATCTTTGGGATTATGTTTTCCAATATGCATTACTTTGCATTTATCAACACTGAATTTCATCTGCCATTTTGTTGCCCAGTCACCCAGTTTTGTGAGATACCTTTTAGTTCTTTACAGTCTGCTTTGGACTTAACTATTTTGAGTAGTTTTGTATCATTGGCAAATTTTGCCACCTCACCGTTTACCAGTTTTTCCAGATCATTTATGAATATGCTGAATAGTACTGGTTCCAGTACAGACTCCTGGGGGACACCACTATTTACCTCTCTCCATTCTGAAAACTGACCATTTATTCCTACCCTTTGTTTCCTATCTTTTAACCAGTTACCAATCCATGACAGGACCTTCCCACTTATCCCATGACAGCTTACTTTGCTTAAGAGCCTTTGGTGAGCAACCTTGTCAAAGTCTTTCTGAAAATCTGAGTAAACTATATCCACTGGATCCCCCTTGTCCATCTGCTTGTTGACCCCTTCAAAGAATTCTACTAGATTTCCCTTTACAAAAAGTATGTTGACTCTTTCCCAACAAATTATGTTCATCTATGTGTCTGACAATTCTGTTCTTTACTACAGTTTCAACCAATTTGCCTGGTATTGAAGTCAGGCTTACCAGCCTGTAATTGCCGTGATCACCTCTGGAGCCCTTTTTAAAAATTGGTGTCACATTAGCTATCTTCCAGTCATTTGGTACAGAGGCTGATTTAAATGATAGGTTACAAACCACAGTTAGTAGTTCTGTAATTTCACATTTGAGTCCTTCAGAACTCTTAGATGAATACCATCTGGTCCTGGTGACCTATTAATGTTTAGTTTATCAGTTTGTTCCAAAACCTCCTCTAGTGACACCTCCATCTGGGACAGTTTCTCAGATCTGTCACCTAAAAAGAATGGCTTAGGTCTGGGAATCTCCCACATATCCTCAGCAGTAAAGACCGATGCAAATAATTCATTTAGTTTCTCTGCAACGGCCTTATTGTCCTTGAGCATCTTGATCATTGAGTGGACCCACTAGTTGTTTAGGAAGCTTCCTGCTTCTGATGTACTTAAAAACATTTTTGCTATTACTTTTTGAGTCTTTGGCTAGCTGTTCTTCAAATTCTTTTTTGGCCTTCCTAATTATATTTTTACACTTCCCTTGCCAGAGTTTATGCTCCTTTTTATTTTTCTTACTACGATTTAACTTCCACTTTTTAAAGGATGCCTTTTTGCCTCTCACTGCTTCTTTCACTTTGTAGCAGGAGGGGAACTTAAATAAGTTTTAAAAAGATGACCTATGAGGTAAGGTTAAAAGACTTGGGCATGTTTAGTCTAATCAGAAGACTGAGGAGAAGATTCCAACAGTCTTCAAATATGTAAGTTTGTTTTAAAGAGGATGGTGATCAATTTTTCTCCATGTCCACAGGGAGTAGGATAAGAAATAATCAGCTTAGTGTGCAGCAAGGGAGATTTAAGCTGGATTTAGGAAAATCTTTCGAATGATAAAGATGGTTAAGCACTGAAACGGTTTACCTAGGTAGGCTGTGGAATCCTCATCACTGGTTTTTAGGAACAGGTGAGACAAACGCCTGTCAAGGATGGTGTAGGTATACTTAATCCTGCCTCAGCATAGGGGATTGACTAAATGACCTCTTGAGGTCCCTTCCAGTCCTACTTTCTATGATTCTACAAATAGCTAACATGTTTTTAAACACCATTGTCTTTGTCTACACTAATTACCAAGTGGTGTTTAAAATGTGCAAATCGTGTGTTGGCTAAGAAGTTTGCTAAACACACTGCATTTTCTTTGTCTAGACACTGTGCCTATGTTACTAGCGTGACAGGGAGTTGAAGCAAAATGTCGATCATGTAGCAAGCAGTATTTATACTAATTAAATAATAAGTCCTGCAGAAGTAGCAGCGGCCTCTCCCTTACCCTATGATCGCAGGCAAACACAATGACTTTCTGTTCCCTAAACACAGAACTTACTTAGATGAACTAAAAGAGAATCTCAAAGAGCATATATCCTTTTCTCTGGCCTCCAGAGACTGAAGGGCTGGTGGGGGGGAGGGGAAGGGGGGCTATAAGAGGGAATTATTGGCTTTATATTATTATTTGCATGGCAGTAGTAGAGGACCTAGTCAATGGTAGGCACTGCATGCATCTCTCACCCTCTACCCCATGCTCATAATCATAACATCTGAGTGTCTATGGAACAAATCTTGTCTTCCAACATCATTGCAGTTGCCAAGATTCTTGACCCAGTGCAGCCAAGCTGGTTCTACCACTCAAGATGGAAGAGGATGTTGGAGTTCACACCCATTGTATGCCTCAACAAATAACTTGCTCCACTGTGACTCGGTGTGCCCCAGCATGCCGCGGGCATTGGAGGTGAGCATGAGAGCAGGACCGGTGCATCTAACACTACATAGATTCACTAGGCATGGGAGCTACTAGAGCTGGAAAGGGAGGATTCTTCCCTCAGGGTATGTCTACACTGCAATTAGACACCCGCAGTTGGCCTGTGCCAGTTGATTTGCGCTCAGCAGTTCAGGCTAAGGGGCTGTTTAATTGTGGTATAGACGTACAGGTTGGGGCTGCAGCCCAAGCTCTGGACCCTTCCACCTCGCAGGGTCCTAGAGCCCAGGCTACAACCTGAACATCTACACCACAATTAAACCACTCGCCCCATAGCCCAAGACCCTTAGCCCAAGTCAGCTGGCAGGGACTAGCCATAGGTTTTTAACTGCAGGGTAGACATACCCGCAGTGGCCCAGCAAAGCTCCCTAGCACTCAACCCTGTTTCTTGGGCTGTGCATTGGTCTAAAAGATTTGCCACTATGTATTTCTTCTTTGAATCCAAACAAGCATTTCTGACTGGTAGGGCAGTCTTTACATGCTCCAGTCAGGAGCGGATACTGAGATCAAAGTAATTTAATTTGGAAACGAATCCCAGTTCAAATCAAAGACTCCTGAGACTGTTGCACAAGATGCCACCTTATCTCATAGTTTACTTGATTTTTTTTTCTTTATTATAGGCTTGGTTACTCAAGATTCAACTATTCAAGATTTGGACAAACAGAGGATTTAGACAGAGTCAATATGATATTTTCTGTCTTATTATCTATACCTTTCCTAATGATTCCAAACATTCTGTTAGCTTTTTTGACTGCCACTGCACATTGAGTGGATGTTTTCGGAAAAACTATCCACAATGACTCCAAGATCTCTTTCTTGAGTGATAACAGCTAATTTAGACCCCGTCATTTTATATGTATAGTTGGGATTGTTTTCCAATGTGGATTACTTTGCATTTATCAACATTGATACACTGTTGACTCATATTTAGCTTGTGATCCACTCTGACCCCCTGATCCCTTTCCTCAGTACACCTTCCTAAGCAGTCATTTGCCATTTTGTATGTGTGCAGCTGATTGTGCCTTCCTAAATGGAGTACTTTGCATTTGTCTTTATTTAATTTCATCCTAGAATCATAGAATATCAGGGTTGGAAGGGACCTCAGGAGGTCATCTAGTCCAACCCCCTGCTCAAAGCAGGACCGATCCCTGACTAAATTATCCCAGTCAGGGCTTTGTCAAGCCTGACCTTAAAAACTTCTAGGCAAGGAGATTCCACCACCTCCCTAGGTAACGCATTCCAGTGTTTCACCACCCTCCTAGTGAAAAAGTTTTTCCTAATATCCAACCTAAATCTCCCCCACTGCAACTTGAGACCATTACTCCTTGTTCTGTCATCTGCTACCACTGAGAACAGTCTAGAGCCATCCTCTTTGGAACCCCCTTTCAGGTAGTTGAAAGCAGCTATCAAATCCCCCCTCATTCTTCTCTTCTGAAGACTAAACATCCCCAGTTCCCTTAGCCTCTCCTCATAAGTCATGTGTTCCAGTCCCCTTATCATTTTTGTTGCCCTCAGCTGGACTCTTTCCAATTTTTCCACATCCTTCTTGTAGTGTGGGGCCCAAAACTGGACACAGTACTCCAGATGAGGCCTCACCAATGTCGAATAGAGGGGAATGATCACGTCCCTTGATCTGCTGGCAATGCCCCTACTTATACATCCCAAAATGCCATTGGCCTTCTTGGCAACAAGGGCACACTGTTGACTCATATCCAACTTCTCGTCCACTGTAACCCCTGGGTCCTTTTCTGCAGAACTGCTGCCGAGCCATTCGGTCCCTAGTCTGTAGCGGTGCATTGGATTCTTCCGTCCTAAGTGCAGGACTCTGCACTTGTCCTTGTTGAACCTCATCAGATTTCTTTTGGCCCAATCCTCCAATTTGTCTAGGTCCCTCTGTATCCTATCCCTACCCTCCAGCGTATCTACCACTCCTCGCAGTTTAGTGTCATCTGCAAACTTGCTGAGGGTGCAATCCACACCATCCTCCAGATCATTTATGAAGATATTGAACAAAACCGGCCCCAGGACTGACCTCTGGGGCACTCCACTTGATACTGGCTGCCAACTAGACATGGAGCCATTGATCACTACCCGTTGAGCCCGACAATCTAGCCAGCTTTCTATCCACCTTATAGTCCATTCATCCAGCCCATACTTCTTAAACTTGCTGGCAAGAATACTGTGGGAGACGGTGTCAAAAGCTTTGCTAAAGTCAAGGAACAACACATCCACCGCTTTCCCCTCATCCACAGAGCCAGTTATCTCGTCACAGAAGGCAATTAGATTAGTCAGGCATGACTTGCCCTTGGTGAATCCATGCTGACTGTTCCTGATCACTTTCCTCTCCTCTAAGTGCTTCAGAATGGATTCCTTGAGGACCTGCTCCATGATTTTTTCAGGGACTGAGGTGAGGCTGACTGGCCTGTAGTTCCCAGGATCCTCCTTCTTCCCTTTTTTAAAGATGAGCACTACATTAGCCTTTTTCCAGTCATCTGGGACCTCCCCCGATCGCCATGAGTTTTCAAAGATAATGGCCAATGGCTCTGCAATCACATCCACCAACTCCTTTAGCACTCTCGGATGCAACGCATCCGGCCCCATGGACTTGTTCTCGTCCAGCTTTTCTAAATAGTCCCGAACCACTTCTTTCTCCACAGAGGGCTGGTCACCTTCTCCCCATGCTGTGCTGCCCAGTGCAGTAGTCTGGGAGCTGATCTTGTTCGTGAAGACAGAGGCAAAAAAAGCATTGAGTACATTAGCTTTTTCCACATCCTCTGTCACTAGGTTGCCTCCCTCATTCAGTAAGGGGCCCACACTTTCCTTGACTTTCTTCTTGTTGCTAACATACCTGAAGAAACCCTTCTTGTTACTCTTAACATCTCTTGCTAGCTGCAACTCCAGGTGTGATTTGGCCTTCCTGATTTCACTCCTGCAAGCCCGAGCAATATTTTTATACTCATCCCTGGTCATTTGTCCTATCTTCCACTTCTTGTAAGCTTCTTTTTTGTATTTAAGAGCAGCAAGGATTTCACTGTTAAGCCAAGCTGGTTGCCTGCCATATTTACTATTCTTTCTACACATCGGGATGGTTTGTCCCTGTAACCTCAATAAGGATTCTTTAAAATACAGCCAGCTCTCCTGGACTCCTTTCCCCCTCATGTTATTCTCTCCTATTTACTTCAGACCAGCGTGAGCAACCTGTGGTCTGTGGGCTGCACGCAACCCATCAGGGTAATCCAATTGTGGGCCATGAGACATTTTGCTGACATTGACTGTCTGCAGACACAGCCCCCGGCAGCTCCCAGTGGCCGCAGTTCGTTGTTCCCGGCCCATGGGAGCTGCAGGAGGCAGTGGGCTGCAGGGACGTGCTGGCCACTGCTTCCCATAGCTCCCATTGGCTGGGAACGGCGAACCATGGCCACTGGGAGCTGCGGGGAGCCATGCCTGCGGACAGTCAATGTCAGCAAAATGTCTCGCAGCCCTCAGTCAGATTACCCTGATGGGCTGCGTGCAGCCCACAGGCTGCATGTTTCCTACCACTGCTTCAGACCATTTCTCCAGTTTGTCCAGATTATTTTGAATTTTAATCCTATCCTCTAAGGCACTTGCAACTCCTCCCAGCTTGGTATCTTCCACAAATTTTATAAGTGTAGTCTCTATGCCATTATCTAAATAATTGATGAAGATATTGAACAGAACTGGACTCAGAATGGATCCCTGCAGGACCCCACTCCATATGCCCTTCCAGCTTGACTGTGAACCGCTGATAACTACTCTCTGGCAATGGTTTTCCAACCACTTATGCACCCACCTTATAGTAGCTCCATCTAGGTCAGTGGTCTCAAACTCAAATGACCACGAGGGCCACATGAGGACTAGTGCATTGGCCCGAGGGCTGCATCACTGACACCCTACCCTTGCTGCCCCTGGCCCCACCCCCACTCCACCCCTTCCATGAGGCCCTGCCCCTGCCCCACCTCTTCCCACCCTTTCCCTGCCCTCATTCCAACCCCTTCCCCGAAGTCCCCACCCCAACCTCGCCCCCAGGGGTGCAGGAGGTGTGCAGAGTATGGCAGGGGGCTCAGGGCAGGGAGTTTGGGTGTGGGGTGCAGGAGGGGTGAGGGGTGCGGCAGGGGGTTGGGGTGCAGGGTGCGGCAGGGGGCCCAGGGCATGATGTTGGGGTGTGGGGTGCAGGAGGGGATTGGGGTGCAGGGTGTGGCAGGGGGCTCTGGGCAGGGGGTTGGGGTACAGGAGGGGTGTGGGGTGTGGCAGGGGGCAGGCAGGGAGTTGGAGTGCAGGAGGGGTTCAGGGTGCAGGCTCCGGCCCGGCACCACTTACCTAGAACAGCTCCGGGGTGGCAGTGGCACGCACTTGGGCCAGGGCAGGCTCACCGCCTGCCTGCCCTGGCCCCTGACCCCACGCTGCCCTGCTCCACTCCAGGAAGCAGCCAGAACCACGTACCTGTGGGGTGGGGGCACACGGCTCCATGTGCTGCTCTTGCTGCTCCTCCAGGTACCTCCCCCGAAGCTCCCATTGGCCGCGGTTCCCCATTCCCGGCTAATGGGAGCTGCGGGGGGGCGGTGCCTGGAAGCGAGAGTAATGCACAGAGACCTCTGGCCCGCGCCCTGCCCCGGGCCGCAGAGGCATGGTTCCGGCCGCTTCAGGGAGCGGCGCGGGGCTTGCAGCGCCACAGAGTAGGCAGAGGGGTGCACGGGGCTGGGGGCACGGGGAGCTTGGCGGGCCGCACGAAAGAACCCCCCGGGATGCGTCCCGCGTGTTTGAGACCCCTGATCTAGGTTGTATTTCCTTAGTTTGTTTATGAGAAGGTCATGTGAGACAGTATCAAAAGCCTTACTAACGTCAAGATATACCACATCTACTGCTTCCCCCAATCCACAAAGCTTGTTACCCTCTCAAAGAAACTATTAGCATAGGCAGTGTGTGACTCTTTCATTTGGGGAGCACTGGAAGCTCCCTAGGAGTCGGGGGGGGGGGGCACCAGCACCCGGTTAGTGGCTCTGCCTGAGACCCCGCCCCCACTTGGCCTCTCCCCCTCCAGGCCCTACCGACACTCTGCCTCTTCTTGCCCCTACTCTGCCTCGCCCTCCAATACCTCCCTGCTCGCAACTTGCTCCTCTCTGCCTTCTCCCGTCTGTTGCTCACCCTTAAGGAAGGAAAAAAGTGATGGCTCAGCTCTGGGACGACTCCTCCTGCTATGCTGATGCCGGAGTAACTCAGCCAAGGGGCTGCTCCCGGGAGCTGGGGTGTTAGGCACAGGCCTATTGTGCCTCTGCTTTAATATATTCCAGTGTGTATGTATAATGCCTAACACAATCAGGCCTCAATCTCAGTTGGAGCCTCTCGTTGCTATTTTCCTATAAATAATTCCATTAATAGTAAGGGGGGAAAAGTGGCAAGCATAAGAAAATGAGAGATGGGAAGAGAGCAGGAAATGAAGAGAGGAAACAGGAAGAACACAGGAGAGCTAGGCAGCTACCTCGAAACAGGTGAATGGGCACATTCATTTGGATCCCTGATAAGTAATGGGTTCAGTCATGGTCATTCCCCCATTTATTGACTGCACAGAGACATGTAATCAAACAGGATTTTGTTCACATGTATGGGGAAAAGACTATTCTTCAGACAATATCCATACTGGCATGTGCATAAGGGCACTGGTGTACAAACCGTCTGTATTTGTTGATTGTTATTCAGTATTTGCCATTTGTTGTTCGTTACTTTCCTATTTCCAAAATTTCAATTATCCAATCAGGGAAATGGAGCCTCAGTAGATGTTAGGGTCTCTGGACACTATTATAATACAAATAAATAATAATAATAATAATAAAGATAATGAATATATTTGAAGAACACCAGGATCAGTTTACAAGCAATTTGGGACCAGAAAAAGGACTAAATCCATCAAAGCCTTCATGCAATTCTTTTAGTGTATACATTTTGTTGAGAAACAGTTTTTATAGTGAGTTTACAGTAAACAGGTATTAAAAATGCCACTCAGTTACTTGAGGCATTCTTGCAGTAGAGATGAATTAACTTCACGTTGCCTGCTTCACCTGCATATGGTTAAGCTTTGCTGTTATAATCTGTAAAATGTTTAATTGATTTATTAAAATGTTGTTGATTTGGAAGTTTTTGCTGTGGTTGAAATCTGCTAACTATCATCAATTAATGTGATACATTATTCCTAAAGACTAATTTCAACATGATTTTTACTAATCAGACACATCTCAATTAAAGAACAAAATGCTTCCATGTCTGTGTTCTCAGAGCAGCAACTAATACCATACCTTAAACGTTAAAAGAAGAGCTGGACAGAAAATGTCTCTTTTTTTGCTTTGTCAAAATATTGAATTTTGTCAAAAAATAAAAATCAGGGTCAATGTTTTCACAGACTTTTCCCCCCAAAATGCTTGTCCCATTATTAAATCAGCTCTCGCTCAGAAGAGAGTTTTTTGGGGATTGATATCCGCACAGCTCAAGGATTGAATACTCATGGAGACTGGATGACACACTCACTACTAGAGAAGATGCTTCAGGTGCCAGTGCTTAACCTGACCTGTGGTTTATATAGAGGACTTCAGTTTCCAGTCTTTCAAATCCAGAAACTCTCACAAACAGTAAATTCATGCCCCACATACCTTAAAATAGACTCCCAGTGAATGAGGTGTCTCAGTGAATCTCCACATGCCAGGCTTAGCATTTTATCATTTGCATGTTTTGACTCTATAATATGAATATTAGAACTCTGCTTAGAAGTTTGGTTTGGTCAGAAAAACCAATCAATTTTCTCAGGGTTACATCTACAAAATAGACTGGCAGAATATACATTATTTTCATCACTGAATTACAGACTTTCAAGTTCTGAGTCTATGCATAGAAACTAGATTGTTTTTGCTATATTTTGATTAAAGCAGAATGCACTTTCATTACATCCCTGGGGTTTAAGGTTTTAATAAAGATGTTCTTTTGTTTAGAAATATGCCCATATGGAGAACAAATGATGAGGATTCAGGCATAATAAGGAAAAGGTCAGTTTTTACCGAGAAAACAAATGGACTAGATCATAACAAATTTTGTGAGAAATGGATTTCGGTTGCTGTTTGGCTTGCTGTAGATTTCTTCCCCTGGCCATGAGCTGTGTGTAGAGAAGGCATCATTAACTCTTTCAAACCTAATCTGTCATTTCAAATTTCTGATGAAAGACCTGGCAGGGAGCTATTAAGAGTCTTGTAAGGTTTAGAATTAAAGTTGGTTGAACAATTTTCAACCAAACAGATTTCTGTTGGAAAATCAAGTTTGTCAAAATCAAAATATTTTGTGGGAATGTGTTAATTTCAATAACATTTTCAATGGTAAAAAGTGAAACAATCATTTAAATAACGTTAAAAGGTTTAATTTTAATGAGATAAAATGTTTTGGTTTGACTTTGTCATTCAATTTTGTTTTGATTTTTATATATATTAATTACAGTATATTCAGTATTATTTAATATTTTATAGAGTAATTATAAAGTTTTGACATATTAAATGAAATGTTTTTTATCTTATCAAAATGAAACACTTTGATGGTCCTCAACTGAAATTTTTTCAGAATGGTCTTTTTGTGGGAAATGCTGGCTTGTCATTCTGATTTGGAATTAAAAGAATTTTTCAAAAAAAGTCATAACAGAACAGAAATTTCATTTTCCAACCAGCTGTAGTTAGAACTAATTATCACATTTTTTTTCTGTTAAGCAAAAAAATGAATTCAAGAGATTAATGGTGAACAACCAGCAAATGTTTGATGTGATATTGCCACAAATTCTGGGTGGCTCATTAACGGAAATCTCAAATGGACTATGAAACTGTTGAGCATTGTACTACCTAGCCTGCCATGTGCCAAGACTTTCTAAGTCTATATAAACTGTAAAACATGTAGGGCATAACTCTGCCTTTAGCTACACTGATCTAAAACTAGTGTGAGAGGAGAATCCAGACCCATAATGTTTAATTACTTAGCATATTGATGATGTTCATATTTAATATATTTAATTCTGTTGTCACTTTTAAATTAAAATGTATTTAAATTAAATTAAAATTAAAATGACAAAATTCACATGTTGAGCCACTGCTGACTGCTTTTGAAAACATGACCCTTCAACTACAAAGCACCCACAAAAATTGACTAATCCCGACACTACCTAGATGTGTAAGAGTGGATGATGTATTCCTGACATATGTTTATTGGGTTTTTGGTGAACAACAATTGACAACAAATACATAAAGCTACTGACAGTCTGACAGTTTTACTTACTGTAAATTGAATTAAAACTGCAAACAGTTGTTGCGAACAAATTGAGTTTTGAGCTATTTTTAATAGACGATAGCAGTATTTAGCCTGGCTTGGTTTGATACTTCATAGATTTCAAGGCCAGAAGGGAGCACTGTGATCAACTAGTCTGACCTTCTGCGTAAGGCAGGCCCATAGAATTTCCCCCAGTCATTCCTCCAGTGGACTGAATTATTTGATATAAATGAACATTATAAACCCCAATAACTTGTAGTTGAATTAGAGCATATATTTTTGGATATCAGGATCCAGTTTCAAGTTAGTTGCTTCTCTAGAGGCAATGTTTTTTGTGTTGCCCTGTAGGGCAGCTGACAAGCACACAACAGACTGAATAAAGGAAAAATTGGGTCAGAACATTGGGGAGACCCTCTCCCTTAAAGGGCCATATGATCGTTAATATCCATTCCAGAACTGGCAGAACCCCAGTTTTGAAGTCACCTACAATGCTGCAAATGATTGGTGAATTTGTAACTGATCTTAAATTAACCTTTGTCATCATCAGCATTTGTGATGAAGCTTGAAAACATTGATAAAGTTCCCATTTCTCATTCTGACAGAATAATTGAAAATGGCATAGAATAGTAATAAATAAGAGTCTTAGCAACAATGTATTCCATTCATCATAGAATTTCCCTTAATTTTCTTAGCCCTGTTTGGATGAATAGGATAACATGGATTCTATAATCTGTTCTTTGAAGACACCATCACAACACATACGAGTCTTTATTGTACATATGGTATTACTGACACAGACTTATGACTCTACTGTGAGCAAAGCAAATTAGTATGAAAAATGTCAATATAATGTTTAATTAAACAGCACATTGTAATGAGTCATTAAATTTAGTAAAATAAAATGAAAACTTAACTGAGCAGAACCGATTATACTATAACACAGAATGGATTGAAAGTTTGATTTCCCCAATGTCTAGACAAATTACTCGATACACATAGGTTGGTTTTAGAGCTAGTCAAATGATGTAAAAACCCATATGCCAGCAGTCTGCCATGGCTATTCATGGGTTGGTGCAGCTTGTACATCACCCCTTGCTCAGTAATGTTTCTAAAATCAGAATTTAGCTCTTTGGGTAGGTCTGCCAAATTAAAGACTGGGTTTTTAATTAAAGAAGGGGTCTTCTGCAGTGAAGACTGGGTTTTGATTTGACCTGTTTGTACCTCTTTATTGGTTGCTATTCGAGAACATGTTTTGTTCACGTGAATGTTCATGTAAAGTGAATTTTAAGCCTGGGGTGAGAAGATAAATAAGTGACTTGCCCAATGTCAGATAGCAAGTCAAGAGTAGAATCCAAGAGTTTTGTCACCAAGTACACTACTCTAGCTACTAGAGAGTACTTCTTGACCATAAGTTCTTATTTAACCACAATACTTATAGGGCTAGAGCCTCATCAGAGCTCCAATAAAGTCAATAAGATTATGCTATTTTACAACAGCTGGGGATCTGGTACTAGCATTTTTCTATTAAAAATGACAGTTTGAAGTGTATAGTGAAATATACACAGTGGTCACACTTCAGAAGTTTTTTCCATTTTGTGAGACTATATTAGTATGAGAGATATTTCCCATACTCAAAAATGAGAAATACCACTGGAACCAGCAATCTCTCAAAATGGAGCATGGCCGTCCCTCCCTGTCACTCTCTGAGGGAGGCCACGCTTCTGTGCTGTCACGTACCTGTACAGGTGAGCTAAAAAGGGGGGAATTAGCTGCATCTAGTCCTCCAGCCAGGCAGAGCACTACAGCAATCTATGATCCCTGGGCCCTTGGTCAGGGCAGGGCAGCAAACGGTAGGCTCTGGCCTGCAATCAAGGTGGAATGGCTAGGCAGTCTATGAGTCCCAGGTAAGGGTGAGCACCAACAAAGTCTACAGGCTCAGGTAAAGTGAGCACCAGCAGAGTCTGGGGGCTCTGGTAAGGGTGAGCATCAGCAGAGTCTAGCATCCTTGCTCAGCAGACAGTAGACCAACACAGGCCTCCTGGATTAATATGGGGAGGCTACTACCCCAGGGGTAGGGTGGAAAGGGTCAGGGGGACACGGGCCCACCGGACTCCACCACAGCACAGGGCCCTAACAGTGGCAGAGTGGTCCACCACTGAGTCAGCAGGGATCCGCATACAACACGCTGACCTAGAATCATGGCCCGCACTTAACCAAACAGTCATCTAGTTCCCCTGGGCTACTTCCTACATCCCCAGGGTTTGGTACCTCTACAACATGGGGGTCCTCTGTCTTCTCAGGGAGCTCTGGCCACTCCTCAGACAGCAGCCCCAGCAACTCCTCAGTGTTTCGGTCAGCCAGCAGCCTGGAGAGATCTGGCTAGTCCTCAGCATGGCAGGGTTCCTCTGCAGGTTCCAGAAGCATGTGGGATGCATCTGTCTTCCTTGGCGGCTCCAGATCAACTGAGCTGCGGGGCCCACTTTTTGTAGTTCCGCTTCCTGTCCCGCCCTTCCGCTTCTGGCAGGATAGACATGGCTCTCCTGGTTCTGCCCACCAGGGAGCATTTTGTGATCCCTCCCTGTCACTCTCTGTGGGAGGCCACACCTCCTCGCTACAGTATAAACTTATAAAGCAACTTTGTGTGTATATTCACACACACATATGAATGTACATGTACAGTAGATGTGTAATATTATAGCAGGAGCTGGTAGCTCTGCTTATTACTAATGCTGCCTGACACTTCCCACAATAAGATCCTGTTTTCAGTTGCTTACAACTATGCTAAATTTTAACCATTTGCACTGAAATTTTCTGTGCTGGGTGCCTACCTCAGGCTGTATTCCTCTGGAAAATTTCAGCCAAAATGGTTTAGACAGTCTGAGAACATGGCTAGAGAAAAATACATTGTTTGCCCATAGTAAAAAATTTGAAAAGCTCTAGCAGCTTGTCGTAGCAAAGACTTGACATTTGGCAGGGGAGTGGCATTTGTGTCTGAGATGTGCTTATTTCCACCCCTGTGAAAATCCATCCAAATCTGGTCAGGTTTTAAGATGTTGAAAAATATATGCTCAGGAGAGGCTTTGGAGATTTTAGCTGCTAAAATTGAAGATTCCATCCTCACTGAGCATGCTCAAGCTTCCCACAGCTCCTAGGGATGACCAGGCTGTACATGTGCCATGCCCACAAAGCAACTGAACATGCTCCAACCCCTCACACCACCTGTCTGAGGCAGGACTGTGCATGCACCATCCCCACAGGATGTGTATGTGAGACTGGAACTTGGACAGCAAGTCTGGAGGAGGAGAGTAGGACTGGCTGAGTAAGGAGACGGGGAGGAAACTCTTGAGGAGTGATGACTGGGACAGGGTTAACAAGGAGACTGGGACTGGCATAAGGAGCTGGGGTGAGGAAGAGACAGGAATGGGACAGTTTGGAGGGGATGGGACAGAAGAGTCTGTGCTCTCTACAGTACATTCCCCTCCAGAGCCTGGGATGGACCCCAAGATTCCTGAGACTCACTATTCCTCTGTGTCAGCAAATACTTGTGAAACCCACTGGGAAAGTATGTATCTCAAGCCCCTTTAGTGCTCAACCACATAGCAACAGTAGGTTGTCATCCTCTATCACAGGAGTTCTCAAAATTGTCCCTCCCCATAGTTTACTAAGGCAACACAAAGAACTAAAATCCTATACTTTGCAAGGATACAAATAATAAAATAGAAGGGTTTTGATCAATGTAGCTATAAGAGAATGAGTGTCAAAAGACTAATTTTATTTCATAAAGCACCTTTCGTGTTATCTCACAGTTCCATTGAAAGAGTACAAATGGCAGCAGTTAAAATAAAACTGCACAAACATTTTAGGAAATCATAACACCAAACAATTCTAGATTACATCACTATCCATCAGTCCTACCTTATCAGTGGGAGACACAAGCTGTGATACAGTCTTTAATTATACCATCACATAGTATTTTTTCCGAAGCCCCTCTGCCTCATTCAGTGAAGAGGCACCATTAAATCTAACATTTCTTAACATCAGAATGGCTTGACACTGCAACCTTAATAATATTCTTTTAACATAGTTGTTTATGTGAAATACGTATAATCCAAAGTGGGATATAAAACCCTTCTGATGTAGGCCCTGGAGAACATTAAGCAGACTCCTTCAACTACTTCCTCAACACCCACTGCTCCTACGTAGCATTTAAAAAAAAGCAAAACCCTACCATTTCTAGATTCTTACATCATCTCCAACTTACAGTGCCACACATCTGATTTGTGTCTAACGTGTTATGCATATGTTTGCATTGGATTGTTAGCTTTTGGGGTGGAGACCATGTCTGCAAGCATGTATTTTTGTTGCTTTGAGTGGTCATCTAAGATTTAATTTTATTGCCAAATAGGCTCATTAATGGCAAATGTGAAACAGGCCCATTAAAACCTACAGCAAGTTATCACAAAACTTCTAGTAAGGAATAAATGAAAAGACCTCAAGAGAGGAGTACCTATATTAAATAAATTGAGTAGGAATAAATAATGCAACTTCTGAAACTGAAATTAGGCTAAAATGACTAATAGAGAATATCTGTGGGGAAAATGAATGGCATTGCATACACATGTGGGCAGCAAATCCAACAGAAAAGTTATTGTGCCTGGGCACTGAAAATATAAAAGAAGTTTAGAAAGGACGTGTTTGAAGTGAGGAATTATTCAGGAGAAATCTGCAATGTATTGGAGACACAGGAGGAAAGCAGAAATATGAAGATGGATTTGGTATTTGTTTGATTTTTCTTCAGATATCCATCATATCTCATTCATTTACCATGGATATTTTCTCTTCCATGAATCTGCAGAAAGCCTTGCTTATTAAAAAATGCTGTACAGTATCTTTTCCCACTTGACTGGGTATTCAATAGTTGCTTTCTTTTCTCATAGACAATGAGGTGCAAGAATCAGTTTACAGTAGAAGTGCAAGCTAGGGCCATTTTGGACATACTTCACAAATACTAAATGATAAAACTATTTAATACAAGTGTGTGCTGAAATCTATACATTGTTTATTGAACTGATAACATATAAATGGGGAAGGACCATTCTCCATTTCTTTTTTTTCCTGTACCAATTCCATTCCCAACACTCCACCATTTGAGAACAGAATAACGGCCAAGTCAAGCCAACAGAGATTGAATTCTGTATACCTAATAAATGCCACAAACTACTTATGAATAAGCTACAGAGCAAGGATTATTCACCAAAAGTATTGCAGTGGAGAGATAAGCAGTCTTCATCTAATGGTTGGGAAAAGAATTGAAATTAGTGGAATAAATTATTTGCTGCAAGTTATTCACTGATCTCTTATAATACTGTTCTATACTACATCTGGTAAAATATATTTATCTAGGAAGCCCATCTGTATAAGTCTATAAGAGTAAGGGACTCAATGCTCCACTGTCTGACATCTTCTGGTGTCATTTACTTCTGTGCAGTTTTGGGCCCCACACTACAAGAAAGATGTGGAAAAATTGGAAAGTGTCCAGCGGAGGGCAACAAAAATGATTAGGGGACTGGAACACATGACTTATGAGGAGAGGCTGAGGGAACTGGGATTGTTTAGTCTGAATAAGAGAAGTGTGAGGGGGTATTTGATAGCTGCTTTCAACTACCTGAATGGGGTTCCAAAGAAGATGGATCTAAACTGTTCTCAGTGGTAGCAGATGACAGAACAAGGAGTAATGGTCTCAAGTTGCAGTGGGGGAGGTTTAGGTTGGATATTAGGAAAAACTTTTTCACTAGGAGGGTGGTGAAACACTGGAATGCGTTACCTAGGGAGGTGGTGGAATCTCCTTCCTTAGATATTTCTAAGGTCAGGCTTGACAAAGCCCTGGCTGGGATGATTTAGTTGGGGATTGGTCCTGCTTTGAGCAGGGGGTTGGACTAGATGACCTCCTGAGGTCCCTTCCAACCCTGATATTCTATGATTCTATGAAAGTTGGTGTAAAACATCACCAGATCAGAATATTATCATTTTACACTCATTTGGCAAGCTGTAAATAACTATACGAGGTGTAAGACATGGGAGAATAATGCACAAGGAATGTTATGAATCAAGTTTAAACAAATTTGTTGTATAAACTGATTAGGTACTTCAAAAGTACTTCAACTCCCTCCCTCTCTCTCCCCTCGAAGAAGTGTGCTGACCTTTTGGATTTATCCTTTCAAATTAATAGATTTTCCCTTCCAAATTGAGCATATGTGGTAAACCTGTGTGACTATTTTGTTTGTGATCCATAAAATTAAAAGAAAAAAGAACAAGCTGTGTTGGAGACAAGGGTGCCAAAGGAAGCTGCTACTTCCTGCCTTAACCATAGTGGACCATAGCTAGATTTGCTATTGCTACCTAAAGAAAGGCGAAGGGGTTGCTGTAATGAATTAGTAATCACCGTGTTTTTGAGCAAAGACATCAGGGTTGTGGACCAAACATATTGTTTTATTTGTAGGCAGCCTGCATTCCCTTTTAAATTTAATTTCTCAGGTATCAGCTTTTCGTTGTGGGAGCTGAAGGACATTTGTTCCATAAACCATTTTACTGCCATTGTAGTCTGTATCTTTACATTTACTACACATAAATCTGGCTGCACAATTCATTTTATTAAGCAATGAGGCTCTGATCCAGTGAAACAATTTAGCAGGTCTTTTATTCATTATTTTGTGTACTGCAGCACCCATAGATCCTTCCCAGGCCTTCAAAGTATCATCCCTGCCCTAAGGAGCCTGCAAGTCTAAGGACAGTGCAAACACGGTAAGAGAGAAAAATTACATATTACAGTGCATTTGCATTAGGTGATACCCTCATACACATAGCAGCTGCTAACCTGATCACCAGGTAATAAGAGGCAGGACTAAGTATCATCTACACCATCCCTGATAGGTATTTTTCTATCATTTTCTTAAAAACTTCCAATGATGGAGATTCCACAACCTCCCTGGGTAATTTGTTTCAGTGCTATTGCAGAAAATAATCCAGGGGTTACAGTGGATCACAAGCTAAATGAGAGTCACCAGTGTAATGCTATTGCAAAAAAACCCAAACATCATTCTGGAATGTATTAGCAGGAGTGTTGTAAACAAGACATGAGAAGTAATTCTGTCACTCTGCTCAGCACTGATAAGGCCTCAATTGGAGTATTGTGTCCAGTTCTGGGCACCACACTATGGGAAAGATGTGGACAAATTGGAGAAAGTCCAGACGAGAGCAATAAAACAGATTAAAGATCTAGAAAACATCGGTCTAATAAAAGATATTACCTTATCCACCTTGTCTCTCTAGTATCCTGGGACCAACACAGCTACAATAACACTGCATACAACAGGGGCCACGATAACAGTCTTCAAAAGGTTGTTATAAAAAGGAGGGTGATAAATTGTTCTCCTTAACCACTGAGGACAGGACAAGAAGTAATGGCTTAAATTTCAGCAAGGGAGATTTAGGTTAGACATTAGGAAAACTTATCCAATTTCATCCTATTTCTTTCATTTTGAATTCTAAACCTGTCCTCCAGAGCGCTTGCAACCTCCCACAGCCTGGTATTGTCCACAAACTTAATATGTGTACTCTCTATGCCATTAGCCAAATCATTTATGAAGATACTGAATAGAATTGGATCCAGGACAGATCCCTGCAGGACCCCACTCAATATGCCTTCCAGCTTGATTGTGAAACATTAATAACTTCTCTCTGTGTACAGTTATCCACCTATCTTATAGTAGGTGTGGCTAGCCTATATTTTTCTAGTTTGCTCATGAGAAGGTGATGAGAGACACTATCAAAAGCCTTACTAACGTAGAGATATATCACGTCTACTGCTTCCCCCAGTCCTGTCAAAGAAGGATATTAGATTGGTTTGACATGATTTGCTTTTGACAAATCCATGCTGACTGTTACTTGTCACCTTATTATCTTATAGGAGCTTACAAATTGATTGTTTGACTATTTGCTCCATTATCTTTCCAGATACTGAAATTAAGCTGACTGGTCTGTAATTCCCTGCTTTGCCCTTTCCCCCCTTTTTATAGATAGGTGCAATATTTTCCCTTTTCCAGGCCAGTCTGCCATCCTCCATGAGTTCTCAAAAATAATCACTAATGGCTCAGATATCTCCTCAGCTGGCTCCTTAAGAATTCCATGATGTATTTCATCTGGCCCTGCCAACATGAAGCCATCTAACTTGTCTAAGTAATTCTTAACTTGTTCTTTTCCTATTTTAGCCTCAGATCCTACCTGATTTACACTGATGTTCACTATGTTAGTTGTCCAATCACTGCTAACTTTTTTGATAAAAACTGAAACAAAGAAGGCATTTAACACTTCAGCCATAGCTGCATTTTCTGTTATTGTCTTTCACTCCCCATTTAGTAATGGGCCTCTCTGTCCTTGGTTGTCTTCTTGCTCCTGTAACGCTTCTGCCAGGTGGGGTCAGCAGCAACCAGGGCCGGGTTCAATATCTAGGGGTCCCTTTTCAACAATACAACACAGAACTGGCTCAAGCCCCCACCCAGTAACCTGGGAAAATTACACACTACCCTGGGTGCCTCTGAGATGCAATACTTCCCCACTCGCAAGCACAGAGTCTGAGTGTAGAAAAGAAACTTTTAATGAAAAGAGGGAAGTCACCTGACATTAATTAGGGAAAGTGCCATAAGCAGGATTCATAATCATAAAACTGTAAGCAGGACACCCACCCCAGCGTGCGTGGGGCAGTGCCTTCCATCTCATGTTCTTGAGTTCTACAACCAAAAGTTCCTTTTCTGTGCTCCTCTCTGCTCCCTCACCATACCTCACTCACAGTGGTTGTCCTTGGTCAGTGAGGACCCAAGATACAGAGGTGCATCTCTGTGAGTTCACCTCCCACCTGGGGAAAAAGGCACCTTGCTTGCTTTGCCATCTGAGCACTTGTTCTGACTGGCCACCACACTAGCCGCTGTTCCTTGTCATCTGGCCGCGCCGCCAGCCGCGGTTCCTCTCCACGACCCATCCCCCCAGCTGCAGTTCCTCGCTGTCTGGCCAGCTGCTCATTCGCCAGCCGACTGTCAGTCACCTTCTGCTGCCACCTGCCTCTCTGCTGTGACCTCTGCACATCAGTCTCTCAGTAATTTTCAGCTCTTTGCAGGCTAGGCAGAAACACTGCCCCACCACAAGTGATTTCAGCTCTCATTTTACACTTTACCATAACAAAAGGTTCCTAATGAAGCCTATTTAGCTCTGTCTTTGAACAGTGGGGAGGAAGAGGTTAAACCAGATTGAGGCCCCTTAGGGAGAGTCCACACCTCCTGGCTGGGCCACCTGTACCCATCCCTCTTACTTTCACAAGGGTCTGGTATTCTTGAAGTCCACCATCTTTATTCTGCTGTTTGCCCTCCTATACTTCCTTAGAATCATGAACTCTATCATTTCATGATCACTTTCACCCAAGCTGCCTTCCACCTTCAAATTCTCAACCAATTCCTCCATGTTTATCAGAATCAAATCTAGAATAGCCTCTCCTCTAGTCACTTTCTTTTTGTAATAAAAAGTTGTCTCCAATGCATTCCAAGAACTTGCTGGATAATCTGTGCCCTGCTGTGTTATTTTTCCAGCAGATGTCTGGGTAGTTGAGGTTCCCTCATCATCACCAAGACCAGTGTTTTCAATGATTTGGTTAGTGTAAAAAAAGCCTCACCCACCTCTTCTTCCTACTATGACATCATCTTTGATTTTTACCCCTTTTATCCTTACCCAGAGACTTTCACCAGGTCTGCCTCCCACTTCTGTCTCAACCTCAGGGCAAGTGTATACATCTTTGATATAAAAGTTCTACAAAAAGCATGAATTTTATGATCCATGTTCTGCTCTTAGTTACACTTGTAAAAATCTACAGTGACTCAGTTTCCAGAGATGGAATTATTCTGGACTTGCAGTAGTGTATCTGAGAGAAGAATGTAGGACCCTGTATGGTGTATTTATTTAAAAATGCAAAAGATATTTTTGCTACTCCTTACCAGCTGAAGAAAATGAGCCTGATTTGTCTTCTCTAGAGCTGTATTGCAGCTCTTAATTGCATTATATATGATTATGTTTTGCAATTCATTTTAAACACTGATATTTTTAAAGTATTCAAAATGCATCGGGTTATAAAGAAAATTGCATTATAGCTTGACATACACCAAAACAGTTAAATTGCTTTTCTGTACAGATTGTGCTTTGCTGAGTTTCACCAGAAGAGGGTATAGTTTGGAAGGAACCTGAAGCCAGCCTGGAATTCCTATTGTGTTTAGAAACAGCAAAAGAAAAACAAGCACAAGTTTCTCCTCCGCACACTTCCTGTCACTGTGTGAAGGAGTCAACACATAAACTCCAGACCTTAAAGTAAAAGTAAACATAGCAGCTTTCCTTGAGACCTTGGAGCGGAAGGCAAAAACTGCACCAGCTTTCTGTGGGCTCATCCTGCTGATTGTCTGTCTTTCCGAATTATCAATTATTTCACTTTTCATTAATCAGAACAAGGGATTTTTTGAAATGATGGGACTGCCAGCCTGTGAATAAATATCACTTCAGAGGAAGAGAAAGAATGGACCCTGAAAAGAATCTCAAGCACTGAAGTAGAGGGTGAGTTTTGTTCAGTGGTTTCTTCTCTTTCATATCTGCTGGAGGAGTTGATTTCTTTCTAACATCCCTGCTTCCACGCACAACAGCCTGATGACTTGTCTTTTCACTGCAGCTTGTTGCATACCTTGCAAGGTTTTACTGACTGCAGGTTTATTTCTGTAACCTTTACTAGCATTACTCAAAGTCATCTCAGTAAGATTTGTAGTATACATTACCTGATTCTGATTTGTTTTCACAAAGAAGCTACAAACAGCAAAGATTTGGAAGAAAACTAAGAATTGATATATATAAAAAAATCAATAACTTTAAAATGGAAGGTGAATCTAGATTTCCAGATGTGGACAGTAATGGATCAGAAAAAAATGAAGATATAGAGATTATAGTCAATGTTGGTGGGGTGAGGCAGGTGCTATATGGAGAAAATCTGAACCAATATCCAGCAACAAGATTAGCACAGTTGATCAACTGTTTATCAGGGGGATATGATACTATTTTCTCTCTTTGTGACGACTATGATCCTGGGAAAAGAGAATTTTATTTTGACAGAGATCCAGATGCTTTCAAATGCATTATTGATATATATTACTTTGGAGAAATTCACATGAAGAAAGGAATATGCCCTATATGTTTCAAGAATGAAATGGAATTTTGGAAAGTAGACCTGAAATTCTTGGATGACTGTTGCAAAACTCATCTGAGTGAAAAAAAGGAGGAACTGGAAGAAATAGCCCGAAGGGTGCAATTGATTCTGGATGATTTGGGAATGGATGCCTCTGAAAATCACTGGAAGAGATGCCAGAAATATATTTGGAAATTAATGGAGAAACCAGAATCATCCTATCCAGCTAGAGTAATCGCAGTGTTGTCCTTCTTATTTATTTTGATCTCATCTGTAGTAATGTGCATGGGGACCATCCCAGAGCTCCAGATAGTAGACTCTGAGGGAAATCATGTGGAACACCCAACACTGGACAACATTGAGACAGCGTGTATAGGCTGGTTTACCTTGGAGTATGTGCTTAGACTTATTTCTTCTCCTAATAAACTGCACTTTGTGATTTCTTTCATGAACATCATTGATGTTTTTGCAATACTTCCCTTCTATGTCAGCTTGCTTTTGACCCACTTGGGTGCCGGAATGATGGAGTTAACCAATGTTCAACAGGCTGTTCAAGCACTTCGGATCATGAGGATTGCTAGAATTTTCAAACTCGCACGACACTCCACAGGGCTACAGACTTTAACCTATGCTCTTAAAAGAAGCTTTAAGGAGCTAGGACTGCTTCTTATGTACTTGGCTGTTGGAATCTTTGTGTTTTCTGCCCTTGGTTATACCATGGAGCAAAGTCACCCTGAAACCTTATTTAAAAGCATCCCTCAGTCATTTTGGTGGGCAATTATAACCATGACCACGGTTGGATACGGGGACATATATCCTAAGACAACACTGGGGAAACTGAATGCTGCCACCAGTTTCCTTTGTGGGGTGATAGCTATAGCACTTCCCATCCACCCCATCATAAACAACTTTGTCAGATACTATAACAAGCAGAGAGTTTTAGAAACAGCTGCCAAGCATGAACTGGAGCTGATGGAGCTATACTCAGGTGAGGGGAAAGTTGGAGGCTCCAAGAATGAACTAGAGGATCTTATGGGGGAAGGCAAGGAGCCTCCGTCATGGAGCAGACAGCTAAAGGTTTCCCACAGTGACACCTTCATTCATCTCCTATCAGATGAGAAACAATACAGGACCAGGCTTCAAAGCTGCAAATAAACTAAGTGACTGTCACTGTTCAGCTATAGAATGGGACAAATTGACAATCTTCTACAGAAAAGATTAAAGGGACCTGTCAGTGTTGAGAGTGAGCACTGCCTTTCCTTTCCAAACATGCATACAAATTAACCCCCATTGCAGCTTCATCAGAGGTTGGTAAGACTTTGTTTTTATTACCTGACATATAATATTAGGATGCAATTGAGATGTGGCTGATTATAATTAATACATCCTGACAAAATCAATTTGTAACCATTTCAGAGATTGAAAACAGCTTCTTGATCAATAATATGTACAATTACTTGGATGTTACCCTTTATAAAAATCAAAATTCTGTATGTGTAATAATAAAGAATAACAATACCACAGAGAACTTGTGCTTCAGGCTTTGTTCGGGGTTTTTATAGTCAGGAAATCATTTTTAAAAAAATTAAATCAAACTGTCACTCATAGGTGCTGCAACTAGGGGTGCTGAGGGTATGGAGCACCCCCTGGCTTGAAGTGATTTCCATCATATACAGGGTTTACAGTTTGGTTCAATGGCTCTCTGCACCCCCACAATACAAATTGTTTCAGACACCCTTGCTGTCACTCCTAAAGTATTAAGGTGTCCAGTAAAATGTAACAAGTAACAAGCGGTATTTTTATCCGAGTGCTAACTAAAAATATGATCACACACTGTGGTTGTGTGAGCCAGTCAAAAGATGGCTTCTACATTCTATAAAGTACAATTATGGGTGAAATTGTGGATAATAGTGTCAGTCCCTCTTTCTGTGAAAAATCTATTTTAATATTCCACAAAGATCTCTTTTGACAGAGGTATGGAGCAGAATCAGTGTACTGTGATAGGGTTTTTAAAGCAAGTAAAACAAATAGTCTTTACTTAATTACAACAGAAACATTTGCTTTTACAATTGTAGTGACCTTCAGGTTATTTTAACTCAATCACTTAAAAAACTTATAAATGTAATTTCTTTTTATTCAGTATAAAACCAAGCCAGGTTGACACAGGGAGCTAAGTTACATCAGAAACAAAGAATTTCAAATCACTGGAAAATAAATAGAAAGAAACTAGCAATAAAAATTAAAATCTTTATAACATTTATGGTGATGAATTGTTCATTGGATTGAACAAAGCATTGCTTTATTTTCTTAAATAAAATTAAACACCTTTCATGCTTGTAATAGCTATTTGGTTTTATTATGGTTAATTAAGCATGTAACAGGTTAATTTATTAAATCAACATAGACACTAAGCCATGGGCCCAATCCTGCAATCCTTGCGCAAGCAACACTTCTACTGAAGTCAGAATGAATTTTGGTGGAGTAAGGTCTGAAATCCATGGGTCTGATTTTCCACTCAGTTACACCAGTTTTATATGGGTGCAATTCCATTAAAAGCAACATTTACATCACCATAAAACTGGTGTAATGGAGTAGAGAATCTGCCCCCAGATGTTTAATTAATATTAAGAGTGTGAGTCTAAATCATTAAAAACAAAAACACCACTTCTGTGCCTCCTTGTTGCAGCCTATATTGTTTATTTTCATTACATTGCATGCATTCCCAATTGAAATATGAACTCACAAGATAGCTCCTACTTTTAGGTAGATTACTCCTACACAGGGCCAGGGGAACTCAATGAGGGTTGATTGCTCAAAAAAAGGTAGGCTCCTAATTTCCACTGAAATTAAATAGGAGTTAGGAGCCTAACTCCTTTTGAGCAATCCAGTCCCAAATTCCTTGGAATTCTTCCACCTTGTAAACACATTTCCCGTGATCGATGTTGATGTTGGACACTGCATGGAGGTATATGGCCATCTGCACACAGGCTCTTTGCAGGGTTGGTGTGGGAGACTATGTCACATCTGCAGTTGTTTCCCAGTCCCCAGCCTCAACCCTAGTCCAGCCTAGCTCCATCCCACCATCCCCATTTACAGATCCCAAGCTCCACAGATTCCTTGTAGAGATTACGAGAGGAAGGAAAAACAACGCCTCCTGGGTGGCACTTCCACAAACTCTCTAGGGCTGGATCTATTGGATCCCCACACTTTTCACCTGTGGAAGTGGAGGGTCTGATAAGACCCTAATTCTTCCCTGTCTTGTTATCTAAACTCCTCATTATTATGGCCTAATGCTCAGCAATTTCAGTCTAATCTGCAAGCTCGTTTTGTTTTACAATCACAGAAGCGTGAACAGGATGTGAAGCAATATCCACTGATATTTTCTTTAATTCCTCATCTATGGGGATGAGGAAATGGGGATATTAATATTTTTTCATTACCTCACAGGAAGGCATTGGGATGAATTAATGTTTGCAAAGCTCTATGAAAATGGAAAACATAAAAATGCTAAATAATATCGTTAGTATTGTTCATTAGCATTAACCACTTGCTGCTATGGTATACAATTGACTTAACAGGATATTAAATAAAGGAGTAACTTATTATTTTATTAAGAGTAATCTTATTAATTTATTTCTTCAGTTAGGCATGGTCCTGAACACAGGGTGGTGCGTAAGCTACACCACGGCAGAGCGTGTCTCGGGCAGCATTGTGGCCCAGACACACAGCTGTGAAGCATCACTCTCCCCCTGCTCCTCTCTTGCTCTAGAGCAGTGTTCCTCAAACTGGAGTCCATGGATCCTTGAGGGAACTCCAGGGGTCCGTGGGCCCTGCTGATCAACTCCTCCCCCTCCCTCTATCTCCAGGAGGCTACTCAAGCCAAACCAGGAGATTTTAGGTGCTAAAAGTCCAGCTATGCAGCAGGGCTAAGGCAGGGTCCCTGCCTGCCCTGGCCCCACACCACTCCCGGAAGCAGCCGGCACATTCCTGCCGTCCCTGGGGGGGCAGAGAGGCAGGGGGTCTTTGCATATTGCCCCTGCCCCAAGCGCTGACTCCACTTCTCCCATTGGCCGGGAACTGCAGCCAATGGGAGCTGCAGGGGCAGTGCCCGGGGTAAGCGCCACCCCTCATCCCCTCCCACACCCCTCACCACCTGCCCCAACCCCAAACCCCCTCCCGCACCCAAACTCCCTCCCAGAGCCTGCACCCCGCACCCTTCCGCACCCAAACTCCCTTCCAGAACCCGCCCCCCCCGCACCCAAACTCCCTCCCAGAGCCCGCACCCCCTCCCGTACCCAAACTCCCTCCCACAGCCTGCACCCCGCACACCCTCCTGCATCGCAACCCCTGCCCCAGCCTAGTCAAAGTGAGTGAGGGGGGGGGAGAGCGAGCGATGGAGGGAGGGGGGATGGAGAGAGTGGGAGGGGCGGGAAGAGGTGGGGTGGGGCCTTAGCAGAAGGGGTGGAGTGGGGTTGGGGCCTGGGACTGAGCGAGGGGGACTTGGGAGTCCCCAGAATTTTTAAAATCAAAATGGGGTCCTCAGGTTGCTAAAGTTTGAGACCCGCTGCTCTAGAGGAGAAGTTAGTTACTGTAGCCTTTCAGAGGTTCCAGTTACTTCTCCCATCAGGCCTAACTAGAGACTCTCACCAGTGAGGGGGGGCGGAGGGTAAAGCCAAAGCTGTGCCAGCTTCCCACCTCTATCCCCCCTCCTCCAGCCTGCCAGAGGGAATATTCAGAGAGCAGAAGCTGCTCTCAGTATCAGGTCCAAACTGACAAAGTGTATAGCTCTTACTTGGCTGAGCAGGGCAGGGTCCCTTCCTCCTCTGCTTGGCCAAACAAAACTTGGGCATAATCTTGCCGTAACAGCTCAATCCAGCCGAAATTCTGAGGCTGCTGGTCTATGGAAGGTCCATGACCTTTCCAGCCATGGTGGCTGTTCTCTGTTCCAAGATGGAAGTAACTGCTATAGTGGCAGTCACGTAATTCAGGTTTAAGGCCCAATCCCTCTCCCATAAAGGTCAACGGGAATTTGGCTACTGACTTCAATGGGAAGAGGATTGGGCACTTGGCTATTATGCAGCTGCACAGGGCTGCCCTTGCCCAGGGAATCCACCTAGGCCAATTGCCATAGAATTTAGGCTTACAGGGATAATATCAGCAGATGCATTACACATCCCTTGATGTCTCAGCAATGTCATCTCCAAAGCACAGATGCCGATTAGGGAGCAGAAGTGGGGATGCATGGCCACGAAAATTCAGTCCTCTCACCTGAATAAATTAGAGATTAGGGAAAGGAGCCTCCCCAGCAAACCTCTTATGAAGAAACCCCCACACAAGCACCCTCAATCCCTCTAATACCCACAGAAGATCTGGTAGGGGCCCTCTTGAAGATTCCAGCCATTTCTTCCCCCTTCTCGCCCTGCTGCCTCCAGACTCACAGGTAAGTGAAGTGAACTGGTAATCCCCCCCAAAGATGAGTTGGGGCCGGGGCAGTGCCAGCCTCTTCCCGGTGGGAGGGCTGAGGTGGGCTGCCCTATACATCTTGTGGGCACACATACTTTTTTATATTTTTAACAATATGCACTTAAACGTCTGTTTTATCTATGTTATCCTCAAAAGGAGAATAAAAATATATACAGACAGATCAGTATATACCAGCATCATGTATGGCAGCTCACTGGTGCAACATTTATTCACAGAAAAAACCTAAGCAAATAAACAAAACAAACAAACTAATAACTACTATATTAACAATAATAACAATAAAGAAATGCAAACTTCTGGAAAAAATTACTGGTTAAATAATACCAGTAGCTAATTACTTTAAATCTGAGAATGTACTGTATTATATTTTAAAATTAGTCATTTGCACATGCAAAGAAAATGAAACAACACACACCACTATGTAAAGCAAAATAAACAACAACTGACCAAAACTAAGTACACCTTTCCCCCTAGCCGATTAAGCCATATTTCCATTCCAATCCATTCCAAACCCAATCAAATACATACAATCTGAACACTCAAAACATTTTTAAGTTGCTGAGCACTCTGGCACTGATTCAGGAATGTACTTAAAACTTTGCTTAACTTTAAGAACAAGTAGTCCCATTAACTATACACGGGATTAAAGAAATGCTTAAAGTTTAAAGATAAGCACATACTTAAGTGCTTTAATGGCTCAGGGCCAGAGTGCTCAGCCTCTTGCAGGACTGAGTCATAACATCTGTCATTAAACTATGAACTAATAAAACTGGCACAAACTTGGCCAGGTAATACTACTTTGATAAAAAATAAAAATAAACCAAATAAAGAGTTATTGAAAAAGATAGTCAATGATAAGCTGACCCAACTAGAAAGGTGCTGTACAAATTCCTGAAGACAGCCACTGAAGGACCCAGGTGGAGGTTCAGGGAATGAGTTCCACAGGTGAGGGCCTTCTTGGTACTGAGAGCTACCTGTGATCTGGTCCATTTGGAACCTTAGTGCCCATACTGGATAGATCAACAGTCACTCAAGTATGTGAGGCGCTGATAATTAATCAAATATACATCTTCTATCAAGGAACAGATAGATATGTATTGTTTACGTAATACATTTCATGGTTCAGCATATAACATACTATTCTATCGATTCTTTACATGGATTTTCCCCTTAAAAACGTAAAGAGAAAATATCAAATGTTGAAGACAGCTTAAAACTCACAGCGATCCTTAACTCTTGGTTTTGCAGAGGTTTCATGTCAGGGTGTGACAATACATACCACGTGTGCTGCAATAGTTAAGGATAATAGGGCAAGTTTAAGAAAAGAGTGGGGAGAAGTTGATTTTAAATTGCGCATTTCCTTTCTAGATGTTGATTGTAATATCAATAAAATACTGAAAAAGAATAAAACATCTCTCTAGTTCATTAAAGTCCCTCTTCCAATAAAGTTAGTTATATGGAATTATCAGACTTGAAAGCAAATATACATTTAAGAAACAAAGTGGGGGTGGGGGGACACACGACTGACTGGAGTCTTCATGCTTTGGAGTGCATGGCTCCCGCTGGAGATTGGTAAAACAGTATTTTTACCAAGGTCTGATTCAACGCTCACTGAAGTTAATGGGAGGCTTTATACTGAAGTCAACTGGGATTGGATCAGGCCCTTAATATAAATATGTGCTTGAACAAACTATGGTTAATAGGTCAATTAGGCACTATTTTCCTTTGAACATCTACTTGAGTTAAACAGCATTTTCCTCAATAATCTTGGTCAGCTTTATTGCAATAGCCAGTTATGCTGCCATGATGAAAGAAGGCTAATGTCTACCACACTTAAGTTACTTAATAATACCCTTTAAGTAAAAGGAACATTTGGCTATTCCTCATAAATAGTCCCCAGTTTAAGACAAAGCACAGAACCAAAATAACTTGGGTGAACTAACTTTGGTGCTTCTGGATGGATTGAGTCATATGAAGGTGAAGACAGAGGTAAACTCCACTAAATATACTACATTAATTTCAACAAAGCCCAGGCATGATTCCAATATCCGAAACCACTGAAGTGGATAAAAAGAAGCATCCTCTCCCATTAGACCCAAGCCCACCTGCTCTAGCAGAGCAGTTCATTTCCCAGCATTGCAGACATAACATCCCCTCCCTAAGGAAGAATAAGAGCAAATACTTGCTACCCCTGAACCTGCTGACAAAAGTAGAAGCTGGTTGTCCCTGTCAAAGCCTGGCTTTCACAGAGAGAATTGGCAGAAGTCATGGGTGAAGGGGGGAAAGTTTAAAACTTCTGGACACAGTATTAAGCAAAGGGAGGGAGAAACAGCTAATGGTACAAGAAGGGACTTGAGAGAACTGGGGAAGCAGCGGGGGGTGTAGGTTCCCCCCTAAGTGGCGCAGGGCCAGGGGAGGGGCGGCTCCAGGGTGGGTTTTAGCTGATCTCAGTCTGTCCAGGCCTTTAGAGTCTCTGATTCAGAGATTGCTTGAAGGCTGCTCCAGAAGCCCTCCCACCTCACCCCATTCCCAGAGGCATCCGCTGCACGCAGTGGCCCTCCAGCCACCCCTTACATTGCTGGCAGGTGCTGCCTTCAGGCTCAGCAGTGCCACCCCAAGTTCGCAGTGCCGGAAGTTGCATTGCCCAGAGGGCATCTGCCCTCGGAGGCGTGGTGAGGGAGCGGGGGAATTCCTCCCTTCAGTCCCTCCCTCGACTCCCCTGCAGCCTCCTGCCACGCCGGTCAGCGTCAGCGAGCGACCTGGTACTGCTTTAACCCTGTGTCGGCGCCTCGCGGGGTGGGAGCTGCAGGCACCACGATGCCTTCACAGGGCAAAGGCACTGGCGAGCCACTGCCGCCGCTGCTCCTAGTCGCAGGTCCTGAGATGGCCTCATGTGTCTCCAGCCCGGGTCCCGGGAAGCAGAGGAGCAGCGGAAAAGGACCTAGGGGTGACAGTGGACGAGAAGCTGGATATGAGTCAGCAGTGTGCCCTTGTTGCCAAGAAGGCCAATGGCATTTTGGGATGTATAAGTAGGGGCATAGCGAGCAGATCGAGGGACGTGATCGTTCCCTTCTATTCGACATTGGTGAGGCCTCATCTGGAGTACTGTGTCCAGTTTTGGGCCCCACACTACAAGAAGGATGTGGATAAATTGGAGAGAGTCCAGCGAAGGGCAACAAAAATGATTAGGGGTC